>NC_047015.1:34752110-35115249 GCF_902652985.1 Pecten maximus | reverse complement strand
CTACACTCCAATGTTCCAAGTCACGTAGCCAAAGCTCTACACTCCAATATTCCAAGGCACGTAGACAAAGCTCTACACTCGAATGTTCCAAGTCACGTAGCCAAAGCTCTACACTCGAATATTCCAAGTCACGTAGACAAAACTCTACACTCGAATGTTCCAATGCACGTAGACAAAGCTCTACACTCGAATGTTCCAAGTCACGTAGCCAAAGCTCTACACTCGAATGTTCCAAGGCACGTAGACAAAAATCTTTACTCCAATGTTCAAAGTCACGTAGACAAAGCTCTACACTCCAATGTTCCAAGGCACGTAGACAAAGCTCTACACTCGAATGTTCCAAGGCACGTAGACAAAGCTCTACACTCGAATATGCCAAGTCACGTAGACAAAACTCTACACTCCAATGTTCCAAGGCACGTAGACAAAACTCTATACTCCAATGTTCCAAGGCACGTAGCCAAAGCTCTATACTCCAATGTTCCAAGTCACGTAGCCAAAGCTCTACACTCGAATGTTCCAAGTCACGTAGACAAAGCTCTACACTCGAATGTCCCAAAGCACGTAGACAAAGCTCTACACTCGAATGTTCCAAGGCACGTAGACAAAGCTCTACACTCGAATGTTCCAAGGCACGTAGACAAAACTCTATACTCCAATGTTCCAAGTCACGTAGACAAAGCTCTACACTCGAATGTTCCAAGTCACGTAGCCAAAGCTCTATACTCCAATGTTCCAAGTCACGTAGACAAAGCTCTACACTCGAATGTTCCAAGTCACGTAGACAAAGCTCTACACTCGAATGTTCCAAGTCACGTAGCCAAAGCTCTACACTCCAATGTTCCAAGTCACGTAGCCAAAGCTCTACACTCCAATGTTCCAAGTAACGTAGCCAAAGCTCTATACTCGAATGTTCCAAGTCACGTAGCCAAAGCTCTACACTCGAATGTTCCAAGGCACGTAGACAAAGCTCTACACTCCAATATTCCAAGGCACGTAGACAAAGCTCTACACTCGAATGTTCCAAGGCACGTAGACAAAGTTCTACACTCCAATGTTCCTCTATACTCCAATGTTCCAAGTCACGTAGACAAAGCTCTACACTCGAATGTTCCAAGTCACGTAGACAAAACTCTACACTCCAATGTTCCAAGTCACGTAGACAAAGCTCTACACTCCAATGTTCCAAGGCACGTAGACAAAGCTCTACACTCCTATGTTCCAAGGCACGTAGACAAAACTCTACACTCCAATGTTCCAAGTCACGTAGACAAAACTCTACACTCGAATGTTCCAAGGCAAGTAGACAAAACTCTACACTCGAATGTTCCAAGTCACGTAGACAAAACTCTACACTCCAATGTTCCAAGTCACGTAGCCAAAGCTCTACACTCCAATATTCCAAGGCACGTAGACAAAGCTCTACACTCGAATGTTCCAAGTCACGTAGCCAAAGCTCTACACTCGAATATTCCAAGTCACGTAGACAAAACTCTACACTCCAATGTTCCAAGGCACGTAGACAAAGCTCTACACTCGAATGTTCCAAGGCACGTAGACAAAGCTCTACACTCGAATGTTCCAAGTCACGTAGCCAAAGCTCTACACTCGAATGTTCCAAGGCACGTAGACAAAAATCTTTACTCCAATGTTCAAAGTCACGTAGACAAAGCTCTACACTCCAATGTTCCAAGGCACGTAGACAAAGCTCTACACTCGAATGTTCCAAGGCACGTAGACAAAGCTCTACACTCGAATGTGCCAAGTCACGTAGACAAAACTCTACACTCGAATGTTCCAAGGCACGTAGACAAAACTCTATACTCCAATGTTCCAAGGCACGTAGCCAAAGCTCTATACTCCAATGTTCCAAGTCACGTAGCCAAAGCTCTACACTCGAATGTTCCAAGTCACGTAGACAAAGCTCTACACTCGAATGTCCCAAAGCACGTAGACAAAGCTCTACACTCGAATGTTCCAAGGCACGTAGACAAAGCTCTACACTCGAATGTTCCAAGGCACGTAGACAAAACTCTATACTCCAATGTTCCAAGTCACGTAGACAAAGCTCTACACTCGAATGTTCCAAGTCACGTAGCCAAAGCTCTATACTCCAATGTTCCAAGTCACGTAGCCAAAGCTCTACACTCGAATGTTCCAAGTCACGTAGCCAAAGCTCTACACTCGAATGTTCCAAGTCACGTAGCCAAAGCTCTACACTTCAATGTTCCAAGTCACGTAGCCAAAGCTCTACACTCCAATGTTCCAAGTCACGTAGCCAAAGCTCTATACTCGAATGTTCCAAGTCACGTAGCCAAAGCTCTATACTCGAATGTTCCAAGGCACGTAGACAAAGCTCTACACTCCAATATTCCAAGGCACGTAGACAAAGCTCTACACTCGAATGTTCCAAGTCACGTAGCCAAAGCTCTACACTCGAATGTTCCAAGGCACGTAGACAAAGTTCTACACTCCAATGTTCCTCTATACTCCAATGTTCCAAGTCACGTAGACAAAGCTCTACACTCCAATGTTCCAAGGCACGTAGACAAAACTCTATACTTCAATGTTCCAAGGCACGTAGACAAAGCTCTACACTCGAATGTTCCAAGTCACGTAGACAAAGCTCTACACTCCAATGTTCCAAGGCACGTAGACAAAACTCTATACTCCAATGTTCCAAGGCACGTAGACAAAGCTCCACACTCGAATGTTCCAAGTCACGTAGACAAAACTCTACACTCCAATGTTCCAAGTCACGTAGCCAAAGCTCTACACTCCAATGTTACAAGGCACGTAGACAAACCTCTACACTCCAATGTTCCAAGGCACGTAGACAAAACTCTACACTTCAATGTTCCAAGGCACGTAGACAAAACTCTACACTCCAATGTTCCAAGTCACGTAGACAAAACTCTATACTCGAATGTTACAAGGCACGTAGACAAAGCTCTACACTCGAATGTTCCAAGGCACGTAGACAAAGCTCTACACTCGAATGTTCCAAGGCACGTAGACAAAGCTCTACACTCCAATGTTCCAAGGCACGTAGACAAAGCTCTACACTCGAATGTTACAAGGCACGTAGACAAAGCTCTATACTCCAATGTTCCAAGGCACGTAGACAAAACTCTACACTCGAATGTTCCAAGGCACGTAGACAAAGCTCTTTACTCCAATGTTCCAAGGCACGTAGACAAACCTCTACACTCCAATGTTCCAAGTCACGTAGACAAAACTCTTTACTCCAATGTTCCAAGTCACGTAGACAAAACTCTTCACTCCAATGTTCCAAGGCACGTAGACAAACCTCTACACTCCAATGTTCCAAGTCACGTAGACAAAACTCTTCACTCCAATGTTCCAAGTCACGTAGACAAAACTCTTCACTCCAATGTTCCAAGGCACGTAGACAAAACTCTATACTCGAATGTTCCAAGTCACGTAGACAAAACTCTACACTCCAATGTTCCAAGGCACGTAGACAAAGCTCTACACTCGAATGTTCCAAGGCACGTAGACAAAGCTCTACACTCGAATGTTACAAGGCACGTAGACAAAGCTCTTTACTCCAATGTTCCAAGGCACGTAGACAAACCTCTACACTCCAATGTTCCAAGTCACGTAGACAAAACTCTTTACTCCAATGTTCCAAGTCACGTAGACAAAACTCTTTACTCCAATGTTCCAAGGCACGTAGACAAAGCTCTACACTCCAATGTTCCAAGTCAGTAGACAAAACTCTACACTCCAATGTTCCAAGGCACGTAGACAAAGCTCTATACACTCCAATGTTCCAAGGCACGTAGACAAAACTCTACACTCCAATGTTCCAAGGCACGTAGACAAAACTCTACACTCCAATGTTCCAAGTCAGTAGACAAAGCTCTATACACTCCAATGTTCCAAGTCACGTAGACAAAGCTCTATACTCCAATGTTCCAAGTCACGTAGACAAAGCTCTACACTCGAATGTTCCAAGTCACGTAGACAAAGCTCTACACTCGAATGTTCCAAGTCAGTAGACAAAGCTCTACACTCGAATGTTCCAAGTCAGTAGACAAAGCTCTACACTCGGATGTTCCAAGTCACGTAGACAAAACTCTTTACTCCAATGTTCCAAGGCACGTAGACAAAGCTCTATACTCCAATGTTCCAAGTCACGTAGACAAAGCTCTACACTCCAATGTTCCAAGTCACGTAGACAAAACTCTACACTCCAATGTTCCAAGGCACGTAGACAAAGCTCTACACTCCAATGTTCCAAGTCACGTAGACAAAACTCTACACTCCAATGTTCCAAGGCACGTAGACAAAACTCTACACTCCAATGTTCCAAGTCACGTAGACAAAACTCTACACTCCAATGTTCCAAGGCACGTAGACAAAGCTCTACACTCGAATGTTACAAGGCACGTAGACAAAGCTCTATACTCCAATGTTCCAAGGCACGTAGACAAAGCTCTATACTCCAATGTTCCAAGTCACGTAGACAAAGCTCTATACTCCAATGTTCCAAGGCACGTAGACAAAACTCTACACTCCAATGTTCTAAGGCACGTAGACAAAGCTCTACACTCCAATGCTAATGGACATCGCTAGGTGTACCATAAGAGTTGGTGTCGGTATACCTTACATTTGGAGATACATGTGCTTCGTTTTAGCCTCGTGAAATTTAACTGCTTTTTGGATGAAATCTAATTATCTCTGCTACAAAAAGACTTACATATGGTTTAGCTGGAGTTTGGATATCACCAGGAGGCAGTGATGATAGGAACAGTTACAGTTTAGGACTGCTTTTTTTTCTGCAACGAAACTGTCAAACAATGAATAGCTATTGTTATCCAAAACTTCAAGACAATGACCAGTACTGTAACTAGAATTTCAGAGTTCTTTGATGGAATCATCAATCAAATAACTGTTTTCGGTTACAAACTTAGAAGACATTATTACAACATTTCCAATTCGCAGCCTTGATTTTAAGTTAATTCACAAGCGTTGACAAAATTCATGGATTCGGTATTACCGAGCACATCAGCAATCACACCAGTGCCCAAGGTATTTTAACAATTATTATACAACTGTAACAATCGGCGACCAAATTAATTTACACAAGGCAACCTAATTTTGTCCTCGGCCATCGACAGTTTTAACGATGCTTGGTAAATTTCTAACGAAGGTACCGTTTGGTCTCCCCACACATCAGAATGCTGTGGAAATGACGCAAATTAATATCGGGGGCAAGGGGGTGGGGGTTGGCTTGCCGACTTTGACCGACACGTAAGGGGACATTTAGCGACTTCGGGGAAAGCTTATCGTGTACCAAACTTACCTCGGGTCCAGTATCTCCGCTCCACTTAACACTGAGCTTTTAATTTCAGATGATCGTCCGTGGAAATTGAAGGGGTATATAAGATATTTTGACCCCATTGCGAAGAAAATACAAAAGTCACTAAACTCTGGAATACAGAAGAAAATTACGCACAGTGCTGAACTCATCACAGGTACTATATAACTAGCTGTAGGTCGTAGTTAGAATTCTTTCTAAACCAGACACCACGAAAATGATATAGTAGGTAAGTGATCACTGTCTAAACCGGACACCATGGAAACGATATAGTAGGTAAGGGATCTCTGTCTAAACCGGACACCGTGGAAACGTTATAGTAGGTAAGGGATCACTGTGTAAACCGAACACCATGGAAACGTTATAGTAGGTAAGGGATCACTGTGTAAACCGGACACCATGGAAACGTTATAGTAGGTAAAGGATCACTGTGTAAACCGGACACCATGGAAACGTTATAGTAGGTAAGGGATCACTGTGTAAACCGAACACCATAGAAACGTTATAGTAGGTAAGGGATCTCTGTCTAAACCGGACACCGTGGAAACGTTATAGTAGGTAAGGGACCACTGTGTAAACCGGACACCATGGAAACGTTATGGTAGGTAAGGGATCACTGTGTAAACCGGACACCATGGAAACGTTATAGTAGGTAAGGGATCACTGTGTAAACCGGACACCATGGAAACGTTATAGTAGGTAAGGGATCACTGTCTAAACCGGACACCATGGAAACGATATAGTAGGTAAGGAATCTCTGTCTAAACCGGACACCATGGAAACGATATAGTAGGTAAGGGATCACTGTCTAAACCGGACACCATGGAAACGTTATAGTAGGTAAGGGATCACTGTCTAAACCGGACACCATAGAAACGTTATAGTAGGTAAGGGATCACTGTGTAAACCGGACACCATGGAAACGTTATAGTAGGTAAGGGATCTCTGTCTAAACCGGACACCATGGAAACGTTATAGTAGGTAAGGGATCACTGTGTAAACCGGACACCATGGAAACGTTATAGTAGGTAAGGGATCTCTGTCTAAACCGGACACCGTGGAAACGTTATAGTAGGTAAGTGATCTCTGTCTAAACCGGATACCATGGACACGTTATAGTAGGTAAGGGATCACTGTGTAAACCGGCCACCATGGAAACGATATAGTAGGTAAGGGATCACTGTGTAAACCGGACACCATGGAAACATTATAGTAGGTAAGGGATCACTGTGTAAACCGGACACCATGGAAACGATATAGTAGGTAAGGGATCACTGTCTAAACCGGACACCATGGAAACGATATAGTAGGTAAGGGATCACTGTGTAAACCGGACACCATGGAAACGATATAGTAGGTAAGGGATCACTGTCTAAACCGGACACCATGGAAACGATATAGTAGGTAAGGGATCACTGTCTAAACCGGACACCATGGAAACGATATAGTAGGTATGGGATCACTGTCTAAACCGGACACCATGGAAACGTTATAGTAGGTAAGGGATCACTGTCTAAACCGGACACCATGGAAACGATATAGTAGGTAAGGGATCACTGTCTAAACCGGACACCATGGAAACGTTATAGTAGGTAAGGGATCACTGTGTAAACCGGACACCATGGAAACGATATAGTAGGTAAGGGATCTCTGTCTAAACCGGACACCATAGAAACGATATAGTAGGTAAGGGATCATTGTCTAAACCGGACACCATGGAAACGATATAGTAGGTAAGGGATCGCTGTTTTTTTTTTGTTTTTTTTTTAAATTTTCCAACGAAATATTTCAAGTGTTACAACAATGCACTTTCTTCATCTTACCATCATTTATGCCATTTATCAATATATTGAAAATACTTTCCTGTATTAGAATTATCACAGCAATTGTTGGAATATTCCAGGAGAGGCCACGCCATCCAACTTGTGGGACAATCGGTGGTGGTGGAACTACATGGTGAACAAGGACGACACAGAACCTCCAGCTCTAACCAACGCTCATTACATACACCACTTCATGCCTAATCTTAAAATCATTATTATATTAAGGAACCCTACGTCGAGGTTAGTGTTTCATTACATCAAGGAATCCTGTGTCGAGGTTATATTAGTGTTTCATTATATTAAGGAACTCCGTGTCGAGGTAAGTGTTTCATTATATTAAGGAACTCCGCGTCGATGTTGTATAAGTGTTTCATTATATTAAGGAACCCCGCGTCGAGGTTAGTGTTTCATTACATTATGGAACCCCGTGTCGATGTTGTATAAGTGTTTCATTATATTAAGGAACCCTGCGTCGAGGTTAGTGTTTCATTATATTAAGGAACCCCGCGTCGAGGTTAGTGTTTCATTGCATTATGGAACCCCGTGTCGATGTTGTATAAGTGTTTCATTATATTAAGGAACCCTGCGTCGAGGTTAGTGTTTCATTATATTAAGGAACCCCGTGTTAAGGTTAGTTTTTCATTACATTAAAGAACCCCGTGTCGATGTTATATAAGTGGTTTTTTTTATATTAAGGAACCCTGCGTCGAGGTTAGTGTTTCATTACATTAAGGAACCCCGTGTCCAGGTTAGTGTTTCATTTTATTAAGGAACACCGTGTTGAGGTTAGTGTTTCATTTTATTAAGGAAGCCCGTGTCGAGGTTAGTGTTTCACTTTATTAAGGAAGCCCGTGTCGAGGTTAGTGTTTCACTTTATTAAGGAAGCCCGTGTCGAGGTTAGTGTTTCATTTTATTAAGGAATCCCGTGTCGAGGTTATTGTTTCATTATATTAAGGAACACCGTGTCGAAGTTATTGTTTCGTTATATTAAGTAGCCCCTTTTATAACCAATGTTCTGATGAGGCAAGAAGCTGTACATCAATGGTTATCTTTAGATTAAACACATAGTGTATGATAACCGACATGAACTGTGTAATGATAAGGTCTTCCTTTTTCTTAAGATCATTTTTTGTTTATACTGTATCTATAAAGCCACTTTAGGAACTACAGTTGAGTGTAAGCTAACCTTTACACCTAGTGCACTACCTTTAAACTCGTAGTGCACTACATTTAAACTACAGGTAAACTGGTAGTGCACTACACCCTAAGAGGTGATGAACAGCAAAACCCCCATACAGGCCCAAGGCTACCTGTGATTTTTACCTGTACTGTATATATAAGGCTATCTAGCAGTTATATTCAAACATATGGAGTTCGACATCGGACCGAGAAGGACCACCTAGCCGCGCCCATGTCCGTCCCAAGGAGATGTCCGGTCCTATGGACGTACCGGATGGATAGGACAAGACTCACCTGAGGGGGACACAGGCACCGGAGGCACTCGACCACCGGCCCCCTCACGTGGTTCATTCCCACTCAGCCAACATGTTGTTTTTGCTATATAAACATTACCTGAGTTTACCTGTGGAAAATGTAGATATAGTCTGTTTCAGTATACGTATACATGGGACTCAAAGGTGACTAACAATAAAAGTGATGAAAATGTTTAAGAATACCTTTAAAAATATACATTCATGTGTACGTATTAATAACAGAATACATATACTGATAATTTATTACTTATATTAATAATGATAGTACACAACACTTCAAAAATGAAATAACGGAAAAATCTTTCATAATTAAAAATGCACCATATACAGGTAACAATGATATACAGTGTACTTTCAATCATTTTTTCCCTTGTTCTTTTTCCCCTTTCAATTAGATATGATTACTATCTTATAATAAGCAACTAATTCTTACAAATGGAATTATTGTTTCAACAAAAATAAAGGTGCATTTTGTTAAAATCACATAAAGAGTTAACGGCATAAACTTAATGATATGTAGTCAAAACTGTTTACAAGAGTATGTGTATGTAACCAACACAAAAACAACCAATTGTTATTCCCTCAAAATTACAATAAACAGTATACACCTTGGTCCAATCATTTGACCAGATCCATTAGTTATTTTTCTCTGAACACTTACTGTTTCCTGAACATTAACATTCAATTTCATAAAGGGACCTAAGTGTTTATGATATACTTTGAGAAATTGAACTTGTGTATTCTAAACATTATATACAAGCGTAATTTAACATTCAATTTCATAAAGCAACTTGAACTTGCAAGGGTTATGATTACCATATACTCGTGTTAAAGGAAGTGACAATTATATAGACTAGTATTTCTTTGTAATAATAAGATTGAACTATTTATTACGTGAATAATTTCGTATGTGAAGACTGCATATATGAGAACCGCCGATATGATTAATTGACTTTGGTGATATTGTGAACTTTATCCGTGCTTTCTAGGATTATACTGATTTGTGCTTTATTATTCAATCAGTTTCACTATCATACATGATTTGTTTTACTTGAACTATTAAAATGTGATTTAAAGTGTTTTGTTTTTAATCGTTTTCTCTTAAGTACATTATATATACCTGTTATATATTACAATGAAACAGGTAACGTTGACTTAAACGTATTGATAATGTGACCTTTCAATGTAAAGGTTAAAATTGAACAAACGTATTTTCTGTTTTATTTATAAAACATAATAATTATGATAAAGTGTGAATTTTTTAACAATGAAAGATATAGAAAAATGAATTATTTTCAGTAATGTATGAAAATTTGAGTTATTTTATTTTAATTTTTTTAATATAATAAAAGTATTTGTGATACATATACATTTAGTATACATTATCTACAAACTGATAACAGCATGTAGCACAGGTAATACAGGTAACACAGGTAACCTGAGAATCAAGTACTTCTCCAAAACAGGCTATAACTTACCTGTAATTAGTGCCTATTGTTCTCTATTGTTCCTACCCCAATGTTAAAATAGGATATGTTGGCTGAGTGGGAAGACACCCCTCACGTCGCCTGAACATAGCACACGCTGTGGAAGGAGACGTTAAACCAGTACCCAACCTTCCAATTATATTCAAAACTTGTCAGCTGAAAGGCCGCAAGGCTGCAATAGCGGATGTAAAACCCTTTAAATAAATAAATACATTTTATTTCAAAGAGTTATTAAAAAGGTTTTGGAAGTTTAGTTTGATGTTATATTTCAACCTTTCTATTCTTGTTAGTTATACACTGTAACTAAGTTAAGACAAGTTTAGGTTATAAATCCTTTAACTAAGTTAAATTGTTCAAGCCAAGTTTCATTTATCTTTTGGTACTTTATATTTTGTATTGATTGATCAGTTATATAATTCCGGTAATTTTGTTTTCATCACATGAAAGTACATGTATATAATGAAACATTTAAAAAGAATTATCGTTACTTGAACATTTTCAATTTGATACATTTAATTTATATTGTAGTTTAATTTCAGATTAAATTAAGCAGCATATTCATAATTTCATTTTTGATTTGATATTATGCTTATTAAAACCTTATTCAGCCCATAATATATGATGTACATTCTATGTGTATACATCCAATGCTTAAAGTCAGAAACCTGAACACATACAGAAATTAATTCAACATTGATTTAACATGTAAAGAAAGAGATTCTTTGAATGTACTGGTAATTTTAAGTGATCATAACAGTTCTACAATTCAAAATTTTAAGTTTATAAAAGGTATATGTTGTAATACACCTTCCATCTTCCTTTACTGAAATAGTTGAAATTTCTGTACATGTACCCGTGTGCAGGTATCTAATACTTTGAAGATCTAACATATTGGATCTGATTCCAGGTACATGTATCAGTTACAGGTAACACAGAATGAGATAATGACCTGAGGGAACAATTAATGTCATTTTTTAATGAAATACATATACTGACAAACTTGGGGAGGGGGAGGGCAACAGTTTTAAGCTTATATAACAAACAGACATGTTCATGTATCCGGAGCTGTACTTGTCATACAACACTTGAATTATACAACACTTGTATTTGTAATTTCATAATTTTCTTCTATAAAGTTACCTGTTAACAAATAAATTATATACAGCTATATAAGGATGTCCCTATTACAAGTTTGCCTGTACACATGTGGATCCTGTGGACCTTATGCCAAAGTGTTGTTTTTTACAGTTCACACTAACATGTTTTTTGCAATATTGTTTAAAAACAAAATTTTGGGATACATTTTGATCAGCATTTAAGTGTTTGCCCTATTGCATTAAGAAAATGATTAATTGTTCTTTACCTTAAAATGTATAACTGGATGGGGATTTTACCTCTTTTTGTAATTAAAGAAAATCAGCATATAAACTATTTTTATTGAATACCTTTACTGTGAAGAAAAATGTACCTGTATAAAAATGAATTATTTTTTGATGATTCGCAAAAAAAAAAACCTATAATTTTTTTTTAAAACATCCACAGGTAGATATTATATATGGGTAGTGTTAGATGCTAATTACAGGTACATGTAGGTAAGGCAGAGGAGCCTGGCACAGCATGCTATAAATGGACCCCTGGGGGGTGATTGGGGAACTTGACCAAACTATAACCAGGTGTTAAAACAGGCACAACTTGTAAGACTGATCCTCATCTGATATACATAGGTAAGGTGTTATGGAGATCCATAAGGTGGTGGTGAGGTGGGGTTTGAGCCCTGGGGTCCAGGTGGCCATGACAACAGGCATATCCCGAGAGTACCAATTATACATACAGGTGCATGTACATAACTTGTTGTGTAGATATTATTTGTCTCTTACAGGACATAAATGAGAATATACGAAACTTCTGATTCTTGATTATGTACTATGAAATGATTTTAGTAAAGTAACAATACATTGATTTAATTTACACTATAATGAAATCTTTTTAAAAAATTAATGATAAAAAACCCACTTCAAATCCAATTGATAAGAGTTTTAATTCCTCTTGTGCAATAAATCATATAGGAACCGCTGCCAATTTTATTTTGAGTTAATATAAGATAAAGTTTTATCAACATTTAAATATACCTGGTAAAGTCAGGATGACAGATATAAGGCAATCAATTTACACAGGGTCTGTATATGTAACAACTACAGGTATCTAACACAGGTGTCCACTAGTGGCACTGTCCATTACCTGTATAGGGGGATTTGTGGTCACACCTGGACTGGACGTAGTGCACTACTAGTTTACCTGTAGCTTAAATGCAGTAGTAAACGTAGTGCACTAGTGCACTAGGGTGTAAAGGTTAGCTTACACTCAACTGTACGTAAAAAGGTAAGGTTTAGTTTTGTAATAGTTTACATTCTATACAAAAGCTATGGCCATTTAAATGTGAGTCCCTGCTCCTCGGGAGCGAGATGCATGCGTGTTTGTTTTGGGAGGCTGAGGTATTTTCGTGTTTGTTTCCATGTAAAAGTGTAGAACTGATAGCTACTTTATAGTGCTATATCACTGAAGCATACTTCCCTGCCGATGACATCTAGCAGGACACCCCATCCGACCTTCCTTACACGGGTGAACGCTTAATTCTAGGCCAAATGTGAGGCAGTGTCAAGGAAGACATTAGGAAAGTTGTTTAGAAAAACGAGAGAAAAAAAGCTAGATCATACCCCAAATTTAGTCACCTCTTGCCTCGTGCAATATGGACACTGGACAGCAGGTACAATCCTCGCGCCCTACCCGTATGACAGGGAATGGTAAGAGTTGTGCCAATTTAAGGACTGCTATTATTGTATGACGTATTTGGGGTTCAGTTTAAAATAGAGGAGATAATTTACCATTTAACTTGTAACATAATATATAACGTTGATATCTACCCGTTTACATTACAGGTTATACTCGGACTATTTGTATGTAAGTCAAGGAAAAGTATCTCCCGAAGGTTTCCACGAGGAGGTGATCAGAGAAATCAACTCATTTCAAAATTGTTCCAGAACACATGATATCCGATACTGTGTGTTCCGTAATTCTTTTGACGAGGCAAGTATATGCGTCATTGTTACGTCATCAGCCGAGTCATAACTATAAACGGATTTGCTGGTCGGTTGAAAACTACTGGGGTATTTAACAAGGTTTCTATTTTTCACGGGAATTATCAAAATGGCCCATAATATCAATACGTTGAATTCATGTTGAATTTGCCTTTGTCCAGTTGGCATTCATCAGCCCATAACTTCCAAATGAAAGCAGTTCAATGCTTATATTTACATTTGACAACGAATTTGAAAGACTATATCCAGGAATTTTACTCCGATAATGAATGAACAAAGTATTATCGTCAAAGACGGAACAGCTTTTTCAACAGTCATCTTTCGTTATCGCCGACGTGACAATTATGACGTCACTATAATAATGACGTCATAATAAAGAGTTGGAAGTTATGGACTCATAACTTCCAAGTAACCTTGGTAAAGTTATATAGTGGGGCTGCAGTGTAAATGTAAATATTTAAGCATTATTCTCAATTTATTTTTGGTTTATGAAGTCATAGACAAAAAAAAAAAAACGGATGGGCATTCTTCATAAATAAAGTTTATTTTTTGACAGATATTTCAGCATGACGCGCTGATGCGCGTCATTTAAAATATCTGTCAAAAAATGCCGTTCATACACCAGTGAACAACAAAAAATAACAATTATTTCTTAATAAACCATCATTTATTCAATTTATTTTAACAAATTAATAGATTGATGTGCGGCGCATCAATATTACACTAGCGGTTCATTGAGGCCAATAACTGTGCCGCTTTTAAAATTTCCCGCGAAAACGATCATGCCGAACCGGTTTGATCCAGTTCGCACTAGTCTGAGGACGCAGTCAACAGTCACTCACGGTGTTGTAGGCTAACAAATCAGAAACACTGGAATGTTTGTTTATATGTAAGAGCCTTGTGAGGAAAATTAAACACTCAGTTATTGAAAGATGAGTTGGAAAACATCCCCGATGACAGAACATTGCTAATCGAAGACGCGTATGAGTTGGACGGTATCAGAGGCAAGTTGTATTTTCCGCGGCCACAAGTGGGCTTACGCCATTTTGATTATGGCCGCAGTTTTGATTGGTTATCGAAGCTTAAGTGTTGCTGATTACACGTTTTTGGTTTGCAGAACATTCTCGACTGTAGCTTCTGATAGAGCTTTCGTATCTCCGATGACTTTATAATCGATATTCTGTTCGATAACCAATCCGACAATATCCGACGTTGAACGACACATTGATAGTCGCAAGCAGACGACGTCAAAAGTAGTTCTATGTGTATTACGTCATTAAAAATCACGTAAATTTTTTCGGGCTATGAAGAAATAACCTTAATTTTCCAACCAATGAAAATGAGTGCAACAGATGAAATAAAATTAGTATGTTATGTAACGTTATGTTACGTTACGATATGTTACGTTACGATATGTTACGTTACGTTACGTTACATTACGATATGTTATGTTACGTTACGTTACGTTACGATATGTTACGTTACGATATGTTACGTTACGTTATGTTACGATATGTTACGTATGTTACGTTATGTTACGATATGTTCGTTACGTTACGTTACGTTACGTTACGATATGTTACGTTACGTTACGTTACGATATGTTACGATATGTTACGTTACGTTACGCTATTACGATATGTTACGTTATATTACGATACGATATGTTACGTTACGTTACGTTACGATATGTTACGATACGTTACGTTACGATATGTTACGTTACGTTATGTTACGATATGTTACGTTACGTTACGTTACGATATGTTACGATATGTTACGTTACGTTACGATATGTTACGATATGTTACGTTACGTTACGTTACGTTACGATATGTTACGTTACGTTATTTTATGATATGTATTCATTTTTTTTTTTTTTTAGTTTTCATTTTATTGCTTTCCTTGCTTATAAATCTGTCATTCAAACGTTTACAATAATTACCTGACTGACAGTGTCGTCCAATTGGTTGTGTGTATGTTATAGAAAGGCTGTACTAATCCCCAGGACAACGTCTAAATCGGTGAAAATGAAGCTTTTTTTTATTTAATATAAAAGAACCGTAACTTCCATTGGATGTTACATTAATGTTCAAAACTACGGTCCATAGTGTCTGGTGTTGTCAGTCTCGATTTTCTGTAGCGAAGTTACGTCCAATATCCTTGGTCGATTTGTTCGGGAAGGTTAAATCTTACATGCACTGGCTCAAACGTCAGACGATCAAAGGACACCATTCCCAAGTCACGTGATCGGACAATTTCCACGCTAAACAAATGGCAAAACATAGCCTTTTATCACGTAGCTTGTATTCTATTCTGTAATGGAGCTCGGGCTCCTATTATCATTATTTTCATTAATTTATCAAAACCCAAATAGAATCAACTCGGGATTGACGACAAATGAATGTGTTGCCTTTCTTTTTTCTTTGTTATAAATATATTTTTATTTTATTCTATTTCATTTCATTCATTCATTGATTTATAGACTATATACTTTTTGCATACCCGGAGAATTCCGTAGGTTTGATATCTGGATTGACTAACGCAATGAAAGGCAATGATATATAACTGGAAATGGGTTGGAGTTGATAGGTCACGGAAGTCGTGGACTATAATCAGGTGGACCAAAGCGTTCTATTGTTGGCCCTTTGCATAAATAATATTGTCGGTATTAAGATGAATGTTCACAGCAAGTTAAACATGATATATTTATAATGCTTTTATTTCATTTCTTGATATGATTGCAAATTATGGGGTAGTTGTACATTCCTACAGTCAAATTGACTAGATTGACACGGGATGTTCATTATCAAACGGGAGAAAGAGAAACACGTTCTTCGGAATTTTTGAAAAGTCTATTGTCTACCACTGCTTATTAATTATGGGTGTCATCAATCTTCTTTTCCAAAGTAACTATCCCCCAGTCCCCCCCCCCCCCCCCAGTCATCCCCCCCCCCCAACCCTTGATGAAAGTATCCTAAAATGACCTATCGTTTTTAACATGACATAAAACAATACTACACTTTTAACAAACAAGACTATAATATATGTACAGTAATAGAAAGCTCAACATTTAACACACGACGTTAAGACGTTACCGTAGTCCTTTAAATCATGATCTATTCAGGGTAAACCTTGTTGAACGTTCTGGCTGTAGAAATGTACCTGAGAAAACTTATCATATCTCTTCCAGAAAAATGTGACTAGTAAGGCACGTCTACAGAACGGATTCTATGCTGTGTTTATAGAGGAATACATGAAGCTATTTCCACGTGAACAGTTTCACATCATAAGACTTGAGGATTACGCCAAACACAACACCGAGGTCATGGCAGGCATATTTCGCTTCCTTAATCTACGTAAGTGGAAACAATTGTTGAATTCATATAAATATACAGACACCGTCACCAAACAACAGTTTATACAATACTTACATACAGACACCATCACCTAACAACAGTTTATACAACATGTGTATACAGACACCATCACCCAACAACAGTTTATGCAACATGTGTATACAGACACCATCACCCAACAACAGTTTATACAACACTTGTATACAGACACCATCACACAACAACAGTTTATACAACACTTGTATACAGACACCATCACCCAACAACAGTTTATACAACACTTGTATACAGACACCATCACCCAACAACAGTTTATACAACACTTGTATACAGACACCATCACACCACAACAGTTTATACAACACTTGTATAGACACCATCACACCACAACAGTTTATACAACACTTGTATACAGACACCATCACACAACAACAGTTTATACAACACTTGTATACAGACACCATAACACAACAACAGTTTATACAACACTTGTATACAGACACCATCACCCAACAACAGTTTATACAACACTTGTATACAGACACCATCACACAACAACAGTTTATACAACACTTGTATACAGACACCATCACACAACAACAGTTTATACAACACTTGTATACAGACACCATCACCCAACAACAGTTTATACAACACTTGTATACACACACCATCACCCAACAACAGTTTATACAACACTTGTATACAGACACCATCACACAACAACAGTTTATACAACATGTGTATACAGACACCATCACACAACAACAGTTTATACAACACTTGTATACAGACACCATCACCCAACAACAGTTTATACAACACTTGTATACAGACACAATCACCCAACAACAGTTTATACAACACTTGTATACAGACACCATCACCAAACAACAGTTTATACAACACTTGTATACAGACACCATCACCCAACAACAGTTTATACAACACTTGTATACAGACACCATCACCCAACAACAGTTTGTTTACATACACCCAACAACAGTTTATACAACACTTGTATACAGACACCATCACACAACAACAGTTTGTTTACATACACCCAACAACAGTTTATATAAATTGTACACAGGAAGACAGAATATTTTCATACCCGAGTTCTACAAGATTGCGCCTGATATGTGTGCCGGTGTGTATGTCTAGTGTGGAAAGATGGTGGGATGAGGTGATCTTTCCTCAGGGATATCTTGTTGTGGTTGATTTAATGTAGGATTTGGAGTAGCATGTCTTTCCTCTTGCTCTCAAGAGAGCGCCTGTTCAGATGTTGAATCATGTCACCAACACTGTAGAAATATCTGAATTTGTTGGTGATGAACCTGGCTGGTCGACCACCAACACTATAGGTATTTCTGAATTTGTTGGTGGTAAACCTGGCTGATCGACCACCAACATTAGGTATTTCTGAATTCCTTGGTGGTAAACCTGGCTGATCGACCACCAACACTGGAGGTATTTCTGAATTCCTTGGTGGTGAACCTGGCAGATCGACCTCCATCACTAGGTATTTCTGAATTTGTTGGTGATGAACCTGGCTGATCGACCACCAACACTGTAGGTATTTCTGAATTCCTTGGTGGTAAACCTGGCTGATCGACCACCAACACTGTAGGTATTTCTGAATTCCTTGGTGGTAAACCTGGCTGATCGACCACCAACACTGTAGGTATTTCTGAATTCCTTGGTGGTGAACCTGGCTGATCGACCTCCATCACTAGGTATTTCTGAATTTGTTGGTGATGAACCTGGCTGATCGACCACCAACACTAGGTATTTCTGAATTCCTTGGTGGTGAACCTGGCTGATCGACCTCCATCACTAGGTATTTCTGAATTCCTTGGTGGTAAACCTGGCTGATCGACCACCAACACTGGAGGTATTTCTGAATTTGTTGGTGAACCTGGCTGATCGACCACCAACACTGGAGGTATTTCTGAATTCCTTGGTGGTGAACCTGGCTGATCGACCACCAACACTAGGTATTTCTGAATTCCTTGGTGGTAAACCTGGCTGATCGACCACCAACACTGGAGGTATTTCTGAATTTGTTGGTGAACCTGGCTGATCGACCACCAACACTGGAGGTATTTCTGAATTCCTTGGTGGTAAACCTGGCTGATCGACCACCAACACTGGAGGTATTTCTGAATTCCTTGGTGGTGAACCTGGCTGATCGACCACCAACACTAGGTATTTCTGAATTCCTTGGTGGTGAACCTGGCTGATCGACCTCCAACACTAGGTATTTCTGAATTTCTTGGTGATGAACGTGGCTGATCGACCACCAACACTAGGTATTTCTGAATTTGTTGGTGATGAACCTGGCTGATCGACCACCAACACTAGGTATTTCTGAATTCCTTGGTGGTGAACCTGGCTGATCGACCACCAACACTGGAGGTATTTCTGAATTCCTTGGTGGTTAACCTGGCTGATCGACCACCAACACTGGAGGTATTTCTGAATTCCTTGGTGGTGAACCTGGCTGATCGACCTCCATCACTAGGTATTTCTGAATTCCTTGGTGGTAAACCTGGCTGATCGACCACCAACACTGGAGGTATTTAATTTCTGAATTTGTTGGTGAACCTGGCTGATCGACCACCAACACTGGAGGTATTTCTGAATTCCTTGGTGGTGAACGTGGCTGATCGACCACCAACACTAGGTATTTCTGAATTTGTTGGTGGTAAACCTGGCTGATCGACCACCAACACTGTAGGTATTTCTGAATTCCTTGGTGGTGAACCTGGCTGATCGACCTCCATCACTAGGTATTTCTGAATTTGTTGGTGATGAACCTGGCTGATCGACCACCAACACTAGGTATTTCTGAATTCCTTGGTGGTGAACCTGGCTGATCGACTTCCAACACTGGAGGTATTTCTGAATTTGTTGGTGATGAACCTGGCTGATCGCCCACCAACACTAGGTATTTCTGAATTCCTTGGTGGTGAACCTGGTTGATCGACCACCAACATTAGGTATTTCTTAATTCCTTGGTGGTAAACCTGTCTGATCGACCACCAACACTGTAGGTATTTCTGAATTTGTTGGTGGTAAACCTGGCTGATCGACCACCAACACTGTAGGTATTTCTGAATTTGTTGGTGGTAAACCTGGCTGATCGACCACCAACACTAGGTATTTCTGAATTCCTTGGTGGTGAACCTGGCTGATCGACCACCAACACTGTAGGTATTTCTGAATTCCTTGGTGGTGAACCTGGTTGATCGACCACCAACACTAGGTATTTCTGAATTTCTTGGTGGTAAACCTGTCTGATCGACCACCAACACTAGGTATTTCTGAATTCCTTGGTAGTAAACCTGTCTGATCGACCACCAACACTAGGTATTTCTGAATTTCTTGGTGGTAAACCTGTCTGATCGACCACCAACACTAGGTATTTCTGAATTCCATGGTGGTAAACCTGTCTGATCGACCACCAACACTAGGTATTTCTGAATTCCTTGGTGGTGAACCTGGTTGATCGACCACCAACACTAGGTATTTCTGAATTCCTTGGTGGTAAACCTGTCTGATCGACCACCAACACTAGGTATTTCTGAATTCCTTGGTGGTGAACCTGGTTGATCGACCACCAACACTAGGTATTTCTGAATTCCTAGGTGGTAAACCTGTCTGATCGACCACCAACACTAGGTATTTCTGAATTCCTTGGTGGTGAACCTGGTTGATCGACCACCAACACTAGGTATTTCTGAATTTCTTGGTGGTAAACCTGTCTGATCGACCACCAACACTAGGTATTTCTGAATTCCTTGGTGGTAAACCTGTCTGATCGACCACCAACACTAGGTATTTCTGAATTTGTTGGTGATGAACCTGGCTGATCGACCTCCATCACTAGGTATTTCTGAATTCCTTGGTGGTAAACCTGGCTGATCGACCACCAACACTGGAGGTATTTCTGAATTCCTTGGTGTTGAACCTGGCTGATCGACCACCAACACTGTAGGTATTTCTGAATTCCTTGGTGATGAACCTGGCTGATCGACCACCAACACTGGAGGTATTTCTGAATTCCTTGGTGGTGAACCTGGCTGATCGACCACCAACACTGTAGGTATTTCTGAATTCCTTGGTGGTAAACCTGGCTGATCGACCACCAACACTGGAGGTATTTCTGAATTCCTTGGTGATGAACTTGGCTGATCGACCACCAACACTGTAGAAATATCTGAATTTGTTGGTGATGAACCTGGCTGGTCGACCACCAACACTGTAGGTATTTCTGAATTTGTTGGTGATGAACCCGGCTGATCGCCCACCAACACTGGAGGTATTTCTGAATTCCTTGGTGGTAAACCTGGCTGATCGACCACCAACACTGGAGGTATTTCTGAATTCCTTGGTGGTGAACCTGGCTGATCGACCACCAACACTGTAGGTATTTCTGAATTCCTTGGTGGTGAACCTGGCTGATCGACCACCAACACTGTAGGTATTTCTGAATTCCTTGGTGGTAAACCTGGCTGATCAACGCTGCACTAGCTTGTTTATGTCAGCTCTTTTGTGTATTTATATACACATGAATACATTATTCTATTGGAATACATACATGAACAGACATTTTTATATGTTTCAGGTGACCTTGAAAAACCAATGGTAGAGACAAAAATAAACAGCAGCAAGTCTAAAGGACTAAATGTTGGAAAGATGTTACCGGAAACGGAAGCCCTAGTAACAGAATTCTACAAACCGTACACCGAACATTTAGCGGATTTACTCAACGACAAACGTTTTCTCTGGCATGACTAGAAGTGTACTCAATTTCACAGCAATGTAGAATGTACACATTGTTTTGAGAATCTTATCATTATAAAAACTGTACCATTGGCATTGCTATTCATTCATTTTTAATGTGTGATTGTTATAAACATATTTTTATCGTTTTGCCTACAATGCATTACGTAATAGTCATCAACGAAACCGGTTTTGGATTTTATATAAAAATAATTGTTTAAGTTGTATACATCTAAAAATACATATACATTTTGTATGTTATACATGTATATTGATATTTTTACGAATACATATTTTTAATATATATTGTTTAATGTAAATACATATACATACACAGTGTTAAGTGATCCGTGTAATATACAATAAGAAATAATTCATGCATTTCAAACTGTTGAGACAGTAACATTGGTCATGTTTCAGTGGCACCTTGTGAGATTATAAATGGTGAGCTTTTTTTTTTTTGAGCGATAGTGGCAATATTTTATCTTATCATGAGATAACAAGTACATGCATGCTGGAATTAAAGAATATTTAGATAGCAGTATTAAATGTGTGGGTTTTACCTGTCAGGGTGTGTTGATTGAACAACTTAATCAGGTCTTTAGAGTTGGCCCAGCGTCTGTCCGTTACTAATGGTTACCTTCCCCTCCAGTCAATACACAATGTTGGTAAGACCCCTTGGTCTAACGTGTTCTGGTTACAACAGTACCCTACCTATTTGTCAATATATCTCGCATGTGACCTGATACTAATGTCCCAACCAATCAAAATATGACATTGACCAAATTGTCTGAGCAGTAAAAGGTTTATAGAACGAGGTACGTGCGAGAATATACATATTACAACAACTGGCCGTTCACTGAACCATTTTTATTTTAGATTTAGTCCCCATTTACCTCAATGTACCGTAACCAGTTTTTCCTACAGATTGGTTTACACTTTTGAAATAGAAGTCTTTGAGATTGGTCCTCAAACCAGGACTATTCTATGGCAGCCACGATATCTTACAGGATTAATGTACCGTCAGGTTCTATAGAAATATGACATCTTTTTTCTGAACAGGCAGAAATCACTTGGGTGAGGAGATGAGCATGGCTATACTCTATCAACAATACACCATTAGATACTTAAGTGACCACAGCTAAACCAGGTAACAATCAGAATTTCTTTGGAGAGATACACAAGGGTACTTCCATTGCATGGACTCTTTAAAACGTGTACGCGGGATCTCTGGGTTATTTTAAATGCCCAGAGGCCCCCGAATGATGTTTTAGGAAGCCTGAACATCAAGATTTCCTTTGATCCATCTTGCGGACTCTTGACATGCCAAGGGTTACATAGATTATCGTGCAAACATTTTCATGAGAACCATCTCTCCATAGCCGATTAACGAACCTTGGTTTAATGATCTTCATGTGGGCCTCCTTTGTGACGACACCGGCAGACCGCATCATTATGTGTGACTCCTTGGTGACGACATCGGCAGACCGCATCATTATATATTTACATTTGCTCCGCATTTCCCCATTGACATAATGCTAAGAGGCAGTTGCCACCATATGCCTATAACACCCAGTACCCCAGGCTATAACACCCAGTGGGTCATGTGACATTTAAAAAAACGGGATTTTTTTTTTGTTTTGGTTTAGTTTTTTTCAAAGTTGACAAAAATGGTAAGACAATGTAAATATAAGTATTGAACAGTGGTTTTAATGTTGTTATAGTCGATATGGCAGCAAGATGTAAGTTGGGCAAATGTAGCATGGAAACCCTAACGGGTTCCCATGCCATTTGCCCACCATACATCTTGCTGCCATATCGACAATAACAACATTAAAACCACTGTTCATTGTTTAAGTGGACCTCCTTTGTGACGACACCAGCAGACCTTGTCATCATGTGGACCACCTTTGTGACGACACCAGCAGACCTCGTCATCATGTGGACCACCTTTGTGACGACACCAGCAGACCTCGTCATCATGTGGACCACCTTTGTGACGACACCAGCAGACCTCATCATCATGTGGACCACCTTTGTGACGACACCGGCAGACCTCATCATCATGTGGACCACCTTTGTGTCGACACCAGCATACCTCGTCATCATGTGGACCACCTTTGTGACGACACCAGCAGACCTCGTCATCATGTGGACCACCTTTGTGACGACACCAGCAGACCTCAAGATGTTTGATCCTATCCATAACCAAGGACTACTGTCTAACACTTGGTGCTTTTCGAACAACACCAGTGCAAAGCCTTTATGTGGAGGCAAAAGAGCCATCTTCAAATGATGGAAGGAAAAAAAACTGGCTCTACAGTATGCTGTTCAATTGAAGTCGGACATGAAAACACAGCTTTCAATCTTGTTTTCAATCCGCAATACCGAACACATATTCATTAAAAACCAAAACCTATTGCTAACATTTGGCATAAGAATCTCAAACTTTCTACAGGAACGAAACATCAGTTTAGACATCATAGTCGAGTACATCGTATCTGATGTACCACCGTGGCTTAATGAAACACTCGATATTAACCTTGCTCTGCATGAGAGGGCAAAGTCGTGTGCATTACGCGAAGAACACAAATCCTCCTTTCGGAAGTGCATTGCAGATTTTCACGATCATGTTCAGATCTACACTGATGCTCAAAATATGGTAAAAATGTCTCAGCAGCATGTTACACCGATCACCATTGTTCTTTAATCCGTTTACCAGATGGTGCCTCGATTTTCTCTGCGGAAGCAAGTGCCATCGGTTTGGCCCTCGAACACCGCATTAAAAAGGCAATAATTTGTTCTGACTCGCTGTCTGTCCTTCAGAGTTTACAATAAGGAGATCCTAAAAACACACTCGTACAAAACCTTGTCATTCGAATAACTCAAAAAAGGAACGACTGAGTATGATATGGGCCTCATTTATGATGACACCATCATATCCCATCATTAAGTGGGGCTGCTTTGTGACGACACCAGCAGACCTCATCATTATATATGGTCTTGTTTGTGACGACACCAGTATACCTCATCACTATATATGGTCTTGTCACTGACGACACCAGCAGACCTCATCACTGTATATGGTCTTGTTTGTGGCGACACCAGCAGACCTCATCACTATATATGGTTTTGTTTGTGACGACACCAGTAGACCTCATCACTGTATATGGTCTTGTTTGTGGCGACACTAGCAGACCTCATCACTATATATGGTCTTGTTTGTGACGACACCAGCAGACCTCATCACTGTATATGGTCTTGTTTGTGGCGACACCAGTAGACCTCATCACTATATATGGTCTTGTTTGTGGCGACACCAGCAGACCTCATCACTGTATATGGTCTTGTTTGTGGCGACACCAGTAGACCTCATCACTATATATGGTCTTGTTTGTGGCGACACCAGCAGACCTCATCACTGTATATGGTCTTGTTTGTGGCGACACCAGTAGACCTCATCACTATATATGGTCTTGTTTGTGGCGACACCAGCAGACCTCATCACTGTATATGGTCTTGTTTGTGACGACACCAGAAGACCTCATCACTGTATATGGTCTTGTTTGTGGCAACACCAGCAGACCTCTCATGGTGCCTAGGTACCTATATTGTATTTTCGGACTGATCGAAAACCAAGATAGGTAGTCATCTTTGATCCTGAAACTCAATGGTGCTAGCTGTTTCTGGAAGGATCTTCTTTTTCAGATATTACTGAAGGGATTTCCTATTTCACAGACATTACCAAAGAGATTTCCTATTTCTCAGATATTACTGAAGGGATCTGCTATTTCTCATATATTACTGAAGGGATCTCCTATTTCACAGACATTACCAAAGAGATCTGTTATTTCTCGGATATAACTGAAGGGATCTGTTATTTCTCGGATATTACTGAAGGGATCTCCTATTTCTCGGATATTACTAAGGGATCTGTTACTCTCAGATATTACTGAAGGGATCTGCTATTTCTCAGGGTTCTGCTGCTACTTGTGCATACTGCGTTTGATTAAGATCAGAAACGAAACCAGGATGGTTTTTTAAAAGCAATACTTTAAGTCTATCAGAGAAAGTACTGATCCAACCTTCACATCTTCTCTAGTGTATACTTAACTTTTCTAGTCTATATGTGATCAACATTATCTCCAGGAATATGAAGCAATGAACATGCTACTTAATTATTCATTTACCATTGGTACAGCTGCCGATACAAGATATACATGTACAGCAAATAGCAACAAGGAACTTATGCAGAACCAAAGAATAGTGGGCACCAAGATCAGACAATCAGTTATTGGCCAAGTTTATATAAAACAAAACAAAACTTAATTATTTTGATTACTTAAAATGTTTATTGCTCATGAAAATATAAAAATATAGAAGGTTAATTGACATACTAATTGTAGCATATAAACCCCACTGTATATAATTTACAACAGACGCTATATCATGATTGCACATATATAATTTGTCATAAACACATAGCTTTATAATCTATCAACCTTCAAATTTTCATAATGTAATTTGAGCTCTTATACAAGAGAAGGGATTTTCATGAATATATTTCATGAAATATATCTGCTTACTTTTCAAATTGTTTAAGATATAAATAAAAGGAAAATTTTTTCTGTGATCATTTTTATGCAAATTATATATAAATGAATTCAGCATATTTTTTCCATTTTTTTTTCAGAACACGAAAAAATATTGGTCTACCATACTGGTGAGAACATAGAAAACTAATTTCTTTGATGATAGAAATTAAACTTTTGATATACACCCATGACTACAGTCTATTAGTTTATGTGGACAATACTGTAGATAATAATGTACACATTTTTGAATGGGAACGTGCTACCTTAGATTTTAGATTGACATTATGAGTTAACTCCCTTCTAAAACTGAAATAACTTTTAACTTGAATTAATTCAAACTATCCAATTACCATGAATACAACGTATTTTACAGTGTCTTGACTTAACCTAGCATAAAGAGTTCGCTTTTCTTCATTGGCAACTTTAGCTTTGCCATAACTCTGTGTGAAACTGTGAAGAATGTTTGACTGCTACAATGTATAAAAATGTGTTTGATTAAGAAATTAAAAAAAGAAGCTTGTCTGTTTAATTTGCACCGAATATCTTACATTCCCTGGAACAATCTAATTTTTTGTCTTTTAAAAAATATCCAGTGAGTTTTGGACTAGAAACATTTGAGACATGAAATAATATTCTTCAACCATATCCAATAATTCTACTAATTCTAATGTAAAATAATTTCTATTGTTTGGTGTAATTCCGATTATAACCACTCCTACTTGTATTTGTCTGGAAGCATTAAAAGTGAAGAAAGAACAATGGATAAGTGTGGCTCGAAATGAAAACTATACAAATCTTTGATTTATGGAAGAATATATGTAAACTACCATGTAGTGTATTGTAAAGTAAAAATCATAAATATTTTGATTTGCATAAGTACAGTATATTTATAAAGCATCTGTATTGAATTAAAACAGTGGCGGTACTGGTCATCTGTTCTATCTAATACAGTCAATAAGAAGCCTTCACATCATGATTTAAATGACATTCTATACTTCACTGATTCCTTTCTATCTCATTGAAAAAAATCATCTTTCAAACATTAGCACTTATCTTATGATGCAAGATAAGTGAAAAATTCGAATATGCAAATTGCAAGAAATGTGAGAAATTTGAATATGCAAATAATTTACCGTAAATTGTTTCAGTGTCTTCCCAACATTTCTCTGGGTTTAAAAAATCTCAACTTTTTTTTTACTCCTGTGTCACAAATATTGAGACAATATGAAACAAATTAATTTTGTGGACCCTCCTCATTTTGATTAATTTATTCCTATACCTGACAAAAACATAATTTGATCACTGAATATTTTATTAATCATGTAATATTCATGTCATTGAATGTGAACATTTATTTATACTTGGACACAACTGACAAACTAAAATCACAAAGACAATTTTGTTTATGATTTCAGTCACTCTGTACAAATGTTCATTTGGCAGCTTAAGTTTTTCAAACTTTGTCAGTGAGATTAAAATTACAAATACGTCAACAAATATTGCGAAAAGAAAGGAAACAAACCAGATGACCAATGAGACCCTCGGCTTCGTGTCCCAATGAATACCACATTGCCATGTGTATACACTTGGCAATTATGAATAACAGAAGGCCTATGTACTTTTGTCAATATACCTGTAGATTTCATTCCACATATCTTATTTCCAGATCACCATTTCAGATCTCTAAAACAAAAATTTTACCAACACATACATCCATGAAAATTATTTGTAGACATTTTTTGCAAATGATATCAGATCCTTGGATTTGAAATTGTTTCCATAGCAACTTTCATCTAGCATTGACTTATTTAGCAACAAGGGTCACACAGCAAGTTACATCAGCTATATATATGCTAATTAGCTTTGTCAGCAGGTAAGGTAAAGGTCAAATGTCAAACAAACTTTTTTAACAGAACAAGCTTAACTGACCTTGCCAAGTACACACTGAATACAACTTGGTATATAAACATGACGGATTAATATGTTTGATATTTATTAATGTATTATTTATGTAAATTAACATTCTTCATTCAAACTTGCCTGCAGAACATGTATGCCTTTGCCTCTTCATGTTAAATGTCTATACAGATACAGCATGGGAAATTAAACATTTCTATAATCATATGTGATAAATATATATATATATCTTGATTTCTCCAAATGTTTCAAATGAATGACTTATGAGGACTCCACTTTGGAAAATGAATGATGAAAGATATAAAGATACTTCAATTTATAATTGTGTCTCAGTAAATTTTCACAAGAAATTTATCTTCACAATGAAATACATATTTCACTTCACAAACTCTCCTCACAAGAGAACTTAAGAATCTCGTAGAGTACAGTCATTAAAACCTCCATCAGTACAAACTGAAACCCTGTCTAAAACGACCCTGTCTAAATTGAACCTGGTAATATTTCAGTGTTGGGTTCTATTACTTGCATATATGGATTCCCAAGAATAAATATCTTGTTGTTGTTGTTTGACTTGGGATTTAGCCAGGTTGTTCTAAATATGTGCAGACTAAATCAGCTTATGATGAACATGCTTTTTTTTTTTTATTTTGTCAACAAAGTTTGAATAGAAGTGATAATCAATATACAAGAGAAACTGACAAAGGGAGGTAACCTAATTATCTCCCCTTACCAGTGACGGCCATAACGTGTAGTGTTAGTCATGTGATCATATTAACTGAACAATAACAATAGATATACATTAATCCTTATAGAATTTCATTTAAATATGTAGTATATAACAGTATTACAGTATTACCTCGATTCAGGTCAAATACAGGCTTTCTCAACATAACCAAATCAGTGTTTTTATGAAGGAAACTTGTCATTGCCTCTCCTCTGTGTGTATCTTATCTCAATAAAAACTTGAAGTGAATTAATGTTCTTGTTAAAGTCATATTTCTTGTGATAATGGGACAGCATTGGTTCACTAAAAGCAGTTGTGTCCTTTCCAGAAGTCTGTTTTTATTTTTTCCCTTAATGAATACAACTAACATTTTTCTCAGTGTTATGCAAATAGGCAAAATATAAATGTAATCATTAACAATGATAAATGTCTACGTAGAATTCTGTACAGAGTTACAGAACCAATATTTCCTGTATAAGGGGAAAACAAAAATTCTGTAACCATAGCAACAAACAACAATGGAATGTTATATATATCACAATAGCCTCTGATAAACACAAATATATATATATATATATATATAGAATTATATTTATAAGCATTATATGCATAAATCTGATTACAAACGAATTGGTAACATACAGTAGATATCTGTTACATAAATGTACAGGATTTTTGAGTTCTCTATAAACAAATGAAATGACTCACAAACCCCCGATATAAGTATCACATATATTATGTATAAGTTACTGTGATTCCAACACACACCAGATATGTTCTACTAAACACACCGAGGCTCAGTATGTGTACTTTCACTTTAGGAATGGTTTATATAGCACATATGGTGCTGCTACTCTTATAGGATTTGGCGTGAACATTTCATCTATCCATATAATATTTATTAGCACATGACCGTTCTTGTTTGCGGTCTATAAAACACAGCCATATCAAAGTCTATATTTTACCACACAATCATAATGTTTCCATTTATTTTCCCAGTAAAACTAGTTAATAATATACAAATTTTTTTTGGTTAAGAACTCTTAACATTATAAATCTATCATTCCTTTGGCAGTTTTTGAAGGTTGACATCCTTGTGTTATGGCCTGAAATCTTGACTTCACCATCAAAGGCCTTGGAAATAATAATAATGTCTACAGAGACCTTCACACTGCTTTCATATGTCTCCTGAAAACAAACTCCCACCAGCAGGCCAATCCACATCTTATCTGCCATCATGACTTTCACAAACACAAGGGTTGAAGTTTTGTATTCAATATAACACCTGCAGCCATGTTGATTTCTATAATGATGTCATATCTCACACTAAGGAATGTCACGAGCTGGCTCCTTTATAACATTCTATAAAGTCAGGCAATGTGGCATACTCGATCTTCTCACATCCTGTGTGCTATGCTATTTCTATCAGCGGGTCGTTTCCGATGACGATTTATTACTTGCATATATTGTCCAATAAGGCTAGAAATGTCGGATCCCTGTAAAAAAAAAAGAAGAAAAAAAGTCAATTTTTGCTGTGACGTTTTAGTTTTGCTTTTTTGATTAAGACCAAAAACTCAATGAAGAGTCAGATTTTAACAATCATCATTTATAAAAACCAAGACAATGTTTTTTGAACCATGCATGTCCTGAAACTTACCTGATCTGTTTCAATGCGAACTATTTTCTGCACCATGAGATTGCCGAGTTTCATATCAAGGTAGTTCTGATTACTGTCGCTCCTGTAGCGCCGCGTTGACATCACTTCACTAAACTGGTACTGGATTATCGTCTCCTAGGAAACACAACCAAAAATATGAACAATGTATGTAGTCACAGGTCAGGTCAGATTTAATGGTGATGGGGTTATGTGTCGGAGGAAGTACCAAGGTTTACATATCAAAGATCCACCTTTCCAGAAGGTTGCGGCGTAGGTATTAGTTCAGGTGATCAAGGTCTATATTGTTTGTTTGATGGAAAAATAATTATAGAATATTTTACTTTATATTAATAGGCCTAATACTTACATGAGTTGCCTCACTGAGGAAGTGGATGCCATTTTTGTTGACAGCCAAAATGGTGTCTCCTCTGATGACTGGCTGTGTGGGGGCATTCTGTAAACATATGTTGTTTATATCATCATGAAGGTCAGGAATCACATGATTTGATATCTCAAAAAGTACAAAATTCAATTTCATGAAAGTCAATTATATTAAAACTCAGCTACAAGAGCAAATCTATCTAGACCATGTTTAATTTTATAAAACTGTACATGTTTATCTTCCTTGTTCTTACCTTGACCATGAAGAATATAGATCCGAACAGAGGCCACCTCGAAAGAATAGCTGTAATATAGAAATGTGGGTGTAATTAGCTATGACAGTAAAATAAATACAAACAAACCTCTGGTGTTTTTTTCTCTATTTTTCCTTATTTCTAGGGTAGATTTTGTGAAAAAGAGAGATTCACAAATTTTAGATAACAATTCAAATTTTGAAAAAAAATGTTTAAAAGGTATGCAGTATAATCATGCATTGAGAAGTATATTTGTACATATTTAATGAAAATGATTGAAACCATGATGAAAACCACATGACTGCAGAATTATCAAAAATGATAACTACTAAAGACTTACAAACAAATTTAGCTTTGCAATTAAGAGGTCCAAGACGGTTGGCAGCATTCATTTCGTGGTGTATTCTGTTAACCCATTGTTGTGGCTGAAAGTCCGACAACTTGTTCATTGTCTTAGGCAGAAGGTAGGCCAGGTCCTTACTGAAAATGTAACACAGTGTTAGTCTGGGTAACTATCTGGTAATGACTCATGTCTGGTAATAAGCCCACCCATGTTTACAACCCTGGGTAACTATCTGGTAATGACTTCCTGTTGATTGTGACCACCTGTCTATATTGACAACCTGTTGATAGCGACCACTTGTTTATATTGACAAACTGTTAAAAGCGATCACATGTGTATATTGACCACCTGTTGATAGTAACCACTATCTATATTTACTTCCTGTTGATAGTAACCACCTGTCTATATTAACCACCTATTGATAATAACCACCTGTCTATATTAACCACCTATTGATAATAACCACCTATTGATAATAACCACCTGTCTATATTGACTAACTGTTGATAATAACCACCTGTCTATATTAACCACCTATTGATAATAACCACCTGTCGATACTGATTGCCTGTCATTGTGACTACTCATTTTAATTGATCACCTTCCTATAGTGACCACTTGTCCAATGTGAACAGTAATTTAACCAAAGGATGTGTACAGGGTCTGTCAAATGACTTTTCTGTTTTTCAAACATCCACTAAATTTGAAATATCCTCGATCCAGTGACCATCACTCATTGCTTAAATAGTTCAACAAAGTATTTTTCTGACTTACATGGTTGGTGTGCCCACTCTGTCAAAAGCCTTAAACAGGAGAGCACCAAGCGAGGGGAGGTCGTCCTGTAAAATGAAATTAGTTAGTAACTGGTCATATGACTACCTATCACTAGAATCTGTCTCATCGGCTATAGTCTGTGTTCTGTTGGCATTACAAAACAAAATGTAGATATTATATAATCAATTGTTAAAAAGTCATTTTAATGCTGTATGAAAGTTTGGCCCTGAACCTGGTAACATATGCTTTCTAATTTATATGTTTGATCCTTTTTCCTTTTTGAAATAAAATTTGTTGAAATTGTTAAAAATTCCAATATATATGTTATATTTAAATGTCCAAGTCACTTACCTCCTCTTGTCTGGACAGACGGCCACTCTGTAACGTTATCATGAGTCCCTCTAGGTAGTCAGGCAGACACTGTCAACACAAGTTATTTTACTGTTCAGTTTTAGAAGATAAAGGACAACTTTCAAAATTCTTGATTTAATCTTCTTTTTTTTTCAAAAACAATATGGTATTAACCTTTTAAAATACTTTTTTGTTTTCAATTTAAATTTGTTTTTATCTCTTTCATTTGGTCAGGAAAAGTGATGGATTTGGGTTTCCAAAAATCTACCACAAACCCCAACAATTGCCCTGTACAATCATAATGTGGTTACCTGGAAGAACATTAATTCATTGTATATAATGTTGTCCGTGTCCCGGAATGGGAAGAACCAAACAGTCCGTTGGAACACCAGTTGGTAGTCCTTGTTTCCACGGATAAACTCTGAAGTCACGTCCAGGATGTATTCCTCCGACTTAAGTCGGCTGTAGTGATCATCATCTGTAAAGGTCAAGGTTACAGGTTCAAGGTCAAGGTTACCGGTTTACAGCAGCAATGAGAGCTATAACAAACTCACAAGTACAATGAGAGTGAGTAAAACTCACTTAGCTGATGTGAGGCTGTACTTATTAGAAGCTTTAAGGAATGATATTATGTAATTGTGTACTTCCTACTTCAGCTAACATGTTCAACTAGTGTAGAGTTTGAAAATAACCTTGCTTGATTCAGACATAAACTTACTAGTTCTCAGGAACAAAGTATATTCTTCCATTTCCACTGGATCAAAAATGTCGAGTCGATTACAAATCTCCTCAATGGCATCCTTTACAACCTGAATAAAAAAATAGGTGTTAATCAATTTATATGTAGAATAAACCTTTTAATAAGTTTATCTGTGCATAGAATGTACTTGTTATTGAGTTTATCTGTACATAGAATATACCGGTTAATTAGTTTATCTGTACATAGAATACACCTGTTAATGAGTTTATCTGTACATAGAATAAACCTGTTAATGAGTTTATCTGTACATAGGTAGCACACCACAGTAAGACAGCCTGGCCATGGGCAATTTTTTTGTTAAGCAAATAACTCCTGTATTATGATATGTATAAAAAATGAAAAAATAAATGTACACTATAATTGGTATATCCAGTATGAAGTAGTACATACAGGCTTCACATTTATCAAAACAAAAATCAATAAATTGGTTCCGGATTTTAAATATCCGGATTTTCCGAACGTGTGTTTACACAGGAAATTAAGTTTGGCCTACAGCGCAAAATGGAAGCCCACAGAAAAGGTAAGATAGCGTAAAAACTTAATTTACAACATATGTCCAAACAAGATTAATTCTGTCTTTGGGATAGAGATATTTAATTTTAAATAGGTTTCAGAAAAAAAATTGTGTAGAGAATTGTGCCATTTTGGGTCAAATATCATAATATTTTGCAATTTTTGAGAATTTTTTAAGCTGTTACCATGGTATTCACAGCTCTAAAAATCACAGAAAATATCAGTTTACTTATCCTTCAGAGCTCTATTAAAATTGCAAATGTTGTACAGATTTCAAATATATATACTTTATTAGAGGTTATATGTAAGGTTAACTGGCAATGTTTACATATCTAAAGCATGTGCCATATTTTTCAGAATTTGGCATTTTTACTGTACACTGCTACCTTATAAGGGCTGAAAAATGTTATTTTTTGGAAATTGTGCTTAATTATGCTTGATTAAGCTTCATTTTAGTTCATTATTGCTCAAAAATGCATAAAAACAATTTAAAACTTGTTTATTATCAGGCTTGTCATATTAGAGGAATCAAGGGAGGTAACTCGCATATTTACCCATTTTAAGGGTGGGTTAATTAAGCATAATGTTAATGAGTCAGTGTAAATTGAAAAGATATTCTATGTTTTATAACAAACCCAAAATAACTTATTGGGTATCTAACAAACCATATAGACTGAATTCTGGTTTGTTTTACCTGATTTATTACCCCGTATCCATGGAAACTATTACAGTAAGTGTTATTTTTTGAAATATTTGGTGAAACCATTATTTTCAATTTATTTATACATTGGTAAGCATGTAATTTCAATTGATGGAGTGTACGGTTGATACAATATTGTCAATTATTGTCACTTCCTTCGGTAAAGCAGAAAAAATAGCATTTTCTGCATAAAATGGGATCAGCGGACACTTTCATATGATCATTGGTACATATCTGAATTACCGGGGTGGAAACAGATGACTGTGATGTCATAGGCATGACATTTTGAAATCTTGGATGTCATGTCATGATTTATCAGTTAGAATATTGCATGTGTTGCTAATTATAAGCTGAGGTTTGGAAAGGAATTTGGTTATTTATTATGACACCATTGAGTATTTATGACGTCATAGATACCATCTGATGACGTCATAGTTACTGATGACGTCATGGTAACTATGACGTCATATTACAAGGCTAAATTTGATAGTTGTACAGTATTTTTTGCTTGATTACATGCACAGAGACTCAAAGTACCACATTCAACTCAAAACACAACTTTATTCAAGAGATATACAGAATTATGGGAGTTTTCATCTTTAAAATTACCTCCCCTTATTACTGGATTGGGAGAAAAAGTTGTCAAAATACACCTCTCAGGGAAATCAGCAATACTCGGTGACTATTAAAGATACACAGTAACCCGATATGTCATTTTGTTCGTCGGAACATATTCTAGACATTCATGGGCTTTTTAGTAAAATTAGAATTAACAAAAGTGATGTATAAGGTAGCACACCACAGTAAGACAGCCTGGCCATGGGCAATTTTTTTGTTAAGCAAATAACTCCTGTATTATGATATGTATAAAAAATGAAAAAATAAATGTACACTATAATTGGTATATCCAGTATGAAGTAGTACATACAGGCTTCACATTTATCAAAACAAAAATCAATAAATTGGTTCCGGATTTTAAATATCCGGATTTTCCGAACGTGTGTTTACACAGGAAATTTAGTTTGGCCTACAGCGCAAAATGGAAGCCCACAGAAAAGGTAAGATAGCGTAAAAACTTAATTTACAACATATGTCCAAACAAGATTAATTCTGTCTTTGGGATAGAGATATTTAATTTTAAATAGGTTTCAGAAAAAAAATTGTGTAGAGAATTGTGCCATTTTGGGTCAAATATCATAATATTTTGCAATTTTTGAGAATTTTTTAAGCTGTTACCATGGTATTCACAGCTCTAAAAATCACAGAAAATATCAGTTTACTTATCCTTCAGAGCTCTATTAAAATTGCAAATGTTGTACAGATTTCAAATATATATACTTTATTAGAGGTTATATGTAAGGTTAACTGGCAATGTTTACATATCTAAAGCATGTGCCATATTTTTCAGAATTTGGCATTTTTACTGTACACTGCTACCATAGAATACACCTGTTAATTAGTTTATCTGTACATAGAATACACCTGTTAATGAGTTTATCTGTACATAGAATACACCTGTTAATTAGTTTATCTGTACATAGAATACACCTGTTAATGAGTTTATCTGTACATAGAATACACCTGTTAATTAGTTTATCTGTACATAGAATACACCTGTTAATTAGTTTATCTGTACAGACATTCACCTGTATTTTATTTAGCTTGGCAAACTGCTGACCATCTATCTCAATATAAATCTATCTATAAATGTTTAATCAACAAACGTTATAATTGAACCTCAATCACATGTGGAGGTGATCGTGGGCGGCGGAGAATTTGTTTGATGGTTACTGGACATATGAGGCTATAATGATTACTGAGAAAACATAAGGAACAACATTGTACATTAACTTACGAGAGATGGTCGAACTTGGAGCATACCCTCACGCTCAGAACCGCTGTAGATAAACGAGTACCTCTTCGACACCCGTCCATCCTGTAAATGACAAATACATTAAAATATATCAAATCATGGTCAAGGTTAGATTCAAGGTGAAGGCCATCAAGATTATGAACATTGGTCAAAGTACCTTATTAAATTCAAATATCACCTGTACTGATGAGTTATGTAACACAGATATTGATTCCATTGTTGTATGGCATCATTTCAAAACCAAACAATATCTAAATCCCCGAGACATACTTCACTTCTTCTGTCACCTGACTAATACGTTTACCTCCAACCTTAATACTGTTCTTTTCCTTGACTTATAATCACAAAACTCCTCATCAAAATAAAAACATTTATTGTTGCAAATGTTGGCAATTTAACCATTTTTGGTTGTTTTTTCTTTCAAATTACCGCTAAGGCTGAAATCTCTGCCTTCAGTGGAACATTCTTTCGTCCTCCATATTTGAAGGTCTTTCTAAGATTCTGCAGACATATTGATGCAGCTCCACTGAATGTTCTAGAAGAATCTGATGCCGTTGTTTCCAGATATTTGAACAAATATGGTCTTAAGCTTTCTGAGCAGTCACAATAACAGGCAATGATTGAAAACAACCTCCAACCCATTATGCAGCTTTTCCTGAAATGGTAATAAAAACAAATTACACAAATATAAACCCAAAGGTTACCTGTATGGTACCTATGGTTACCAGTGGTAACTAAAGGTATAGGAATGTAAAGCATGGTAACCACAATGTACCTATACATATATGTGTATAATAAGTGTAATTATACCACTTGTTCCCCTCTGCATCAGTCAGGGTTTAGGTGACGAGAATGATTTGTCCTACTGATACTTACGGCTTCATACTTCTGTTACTCGTCGTCTGCTTACAAAGCTGGCAGTAGATTTCATCCCTCATCTCCGGATGTTTGTGACACGACTGTAACAGGAACATTTTAATATCAGCAATTTGTATCATTTTTAATAAATTTCCTTGTAAAGAAAATGAAATAATTCTTCATATCATATCATTTTTCATGTTTCTTGATAAGAATCATTCTATAATTCAATCTCAGACAGGTGATTGAAATTCTGTTGTGTTAGCAATAATTCAGAGAGTTACCTACCCTGAGAACTTTGAGAACGCAGTCATACTCTGATTGGTTGGAGCCCATAGGATAATCTCCCATAAACTTCATCACACCTGTGAAATCAAACGAAGTATAACAGTTAAAACATTGCAGGTAACAGTCAAACAATAGAGGAAAATGTCAAGGTCAAAGGTAGAGCAGAGAAGTAAACTGTGAAATGTCATCTTTTGATGTTGACACTGAAAAGAAGGGAGAACACCTCTTAAGAAAACATTGACCACTAAGATTTGAGCATTTGCTTTAAAGAAAGAAAACGAAAATCTAATCATATTGAGGTAATGCTACATTTTCCGATAATTCCTAATATTTTCCATCCTTATAAACACTTACAGAGGAAACACTCCAAAGCTAGCTTATTGAACTCCGCTGTCTGTAACTTCAGGAGTGATGATTGAATGGGTGACTGGAACAAAAATATAAACAAACTTAAAACAACAGTTTTATGATTTGATTATTTAAGAAATCATCTAAAATAAAATTAGAAATTAATTAGACCTTGGTAAAACTAGGATATGGAGTTCTTGGAAATGTTGAATAAATCAAAAATCAATTTTGAATGCACCTTGTTATGACTTTTGTGAAATTTTCATACATGCAAAATGATCAAAGAAATTAACAAAAATGTAATTTTATACTGAATTTTGAATTTTTAACAGCTTTATTTCAAACACACATAGATCCCGATAAAACACCTATTTGTAAGTGCCTATACTTCATCAAAATGGCATGAACATCATGAACAATTGTAAACCATGGGGAAAAAGAATAAATTTACATGAAAAAAAAAGTCTTGATTTGTTTTACTGATTTCTATCATTCTGCCTCTCATCTTTTTGAGATTCCCTTTTAAATTTTTTTCTTACATATGTTGGTGTTTGTCAACACTTAAGAAATACTGTGCAGTTTTTAAGAAACAAAGTGTAGACACCAATTTTGAAATAATAAATTTCCAAACAACTTCAATCTTAAATAACTGTTTGAACGCGAGCACTACAAATGGATGCCTAATACACCATATTCGGTGATTTGATTTGTTCGTTTGATACTTAATGTATTATTATACCTAGTAATAATTGTCCTAAAAAAGTAAAGTCCAAAATGGGTAAGAAATAATAATTAAAAAAAATCATAACCAATATTTAAATTGATATTGCACCAAACATGTCCAAATTTCAAAAAGTAGAAATTGTTTTCCAAAATTAAATCCACATTGTCCTTATTAGAACCCACATAAACATCCATCCAAAAATATGGACAATAACAGGATCTGACTGAGCTGTAGACCACCGAGGAAACTTTTAACTGGATGGACTCAGACGCTACACAATAATGAGCCCATCAAACTTCAACAGGTACCCCTGGTATATAAAAACATAGTGTGGTAAAAAGGAGAAAAAAAAGTCTTCTTGAATATAGTTTAAAGAAAAACCATTGTGTTTTTCCTAACCCTGGTCCACTGTGTAACGTGGTTTGAAATGGACAGAACAAAACAAAAGTATAGCCTTTATTTTATTTTAGACAATTACGTTTTATCAATTTATTGTTAGTTTATTGTTTTACAGTGTTTCTCACTCACCCGTGTCCACTTGACCATATCAGCTTGCTCCTTCCATGACCATTCACCGGAACCTGTAACATCAGATCTCAGTTATCGGCCAAGTGTACAAACATGAAGAATCTCCCTAGCGAGATCAATTTTAATGATCGTGTTAAAATTGTTCAAAAAGGGAATTCCTTATAGGGCGTTGAAACCACAATATAGATATTTGTTATTGTGCTCTATGTATTGTTTTAGTATGCTGGGTATTATCTATATCAGAAATCCTTAAAGAGGCTTGCCCGCAGAGAGATCAGAAAAAATGGCTAATAGAAAAAGATTTTTTACACATGACAGATTGTTGGAATTGTTGAGTTTTTCATTTTATTTTCCTTATAAAAAGCTGAAAAGTGATATTAAAACCTCATTTTTAAATATTTTTTATTTAATCGCAACCCGCAATAAGTCTAATTTGATTGACACATCAAAGAAACAAGCACGTGCACAGTGCCGCACAGTGATAACTTCAAAGGCAGCAGCGATTTACAAAGAAGATTTGCCGTTATATTCCATACATTTCCCTCTCAGGTTGAGTTTTAAAACGTCTTTTAAATACATATTCTGTAATTGTTTTCAAGAAATAAAGTTGGAAAGCCTCTAATTTTGTCACATAGAAACGTGTACTGAAGTTTATTTAGTGATCGGAGATGTGCCGTTTACCGGTCCGTCTGCGGGTAAGCCTCTTTAAGTAACTATATTTAGCATCTATTTTTTATTTATTCAAACACAATAAAATTATCTGGAGAAATTTTACAATCACAAGAAAACAATATGGGCTGATCTAAAATATCTAAATTTGGACCTATAAAATGGGTCCTTTTTTTTAAACTTTTTTTTTTCTTTAAATTTCTTCAATAATGGAGCAATTTATAATCATTATCTTGCATGGTATTTCTACATCACAGAATATCTCATGCCATTTGTTAGCAACCAATCTATTTTGTCTAAAACCATCAATTTATGTTATCATCTGCCAGAACAGGATGTAAGAAACTAAAAGTAAAATCCACCCAAATACCATAATGACATGTTATTTATCTTAAAATCAGAATAAGTATAACACCGTAATCTAAGAGTTTTATGGTAACTATTAACGACATGGCGCTCATTAAATCTGTTCTATGTACGACACAAAGAAAAGATAACCAGATGTACCAGGGTTAAGTGGTATATGTATTAGTACAACACCAAAGCAAGCAAATGTTAGTACAACCACAACACAACAGTGATATTTACATCAAATCTAGGCTTGTTCAGGACAAAATTAAATATTATGGAAAAAGTATTTAAAACTGAATTCCTGAAAATCAGAAATACTGACAAGTTATAATGCCTATATTTCTTTATATCTAGACAATATAGGTTTAGACTGAACTAAACACTACTTCTTGTTTCTGGAAAGGCATTTTTAGTCAAAATTTAATTTAAAATGCTTCTTTAAATATTTTCTGTCTTAGTATGAATGGAATTGTTTTATTTTTAACAATTGTTTTAAAACAAATTTCCTTTCCAATGAAAACATACCATATTTATCTCAATTGTCTCGACTTTTTCATGAGTCTGTGAGTGTTCCAAGTCATATTTACTTTTGAATATTTTATGTTGTGAGATACTACCCTCCATCAAATGTGAAGGTCACTGTAAGTAAGTGGTGTGAGATACTACCCTCCATCAAATGTGAAGGTCACTGTAAGTATGTGGTGTGAGATACTACCCTCCATCAAATGTGAAGGTCACTGTAAGTAAGTGGTGTGAGATACTACCCTCCATCAAATGTGAAGGTCACTGTAAGTATGTGGTGTGAGATACTACCCTCCATCAAATGTGAAGGTCACTGTAAGTATGTGGAACTTCAGAGTGCATAGGTCCATTAATATATCAGTGGGCAGGGCCAATTGTAAGGAACTGTTAGTGGGCGGAGCCAAGTGTTTGGACCTTTAATGGGCGGAGCCAAGTGTTTGGGAACGTTAGTGGGCGGAGCCAAGTGTTTGGGAACGTTAGTGGGTGGAGCCAAGTGTTTGGACCTTTAGTTAGTGGATGGAGCCAAATGTTTGGGGCCAGAGCTTATTGCAATGTTAGTCTAGTTGTATAATTGGGAGAATATAAGTATAAGAGAGCTTAGTTATGGGATATTAGTTGATGAGTTAAGGGAGACACAATGTCTATGATCATGGAATCAAGATATCAGAATTCTGTAGGAATATTCCATGATCAGAGCCATTATACGTGGGGCGAAGCTTAGCGACCGTCACCTCTGCGGTGCAGTTTTTGCTGGTCCAGATTACGAAGCTTGATGCTCTCTATATGTTTGACTGTTCCTCGTATTGAACCGTCGTCTCCTCTTTCAGTTTCAAACCTTGAAATAAACAGACGACAGGCATAACAACATGTTAACATGGAAACAAAAGAAAAAGACACCGGTGCGATGTATACAGACGTATACATGTACTGGAGAAATGAATGGAAGGATTATAAAATGACTGATGTGGACACAAACAGAAACCACTGACATAACTACATGATTTGTTTGAAAGAAAAACGGCAATGCCAGGTGTTATCACTACATAATCTGTTTTTTTTTTTTTTTTTAAATTTGAATAAAAGTTCAACAAGTAGTAAAATTGGGTTCTGTTTGGTTCAAATCACAACAATGACAGATGAATGTCTAACTAAATTAGACATAACGCAAGGCTCTGGAATAATATCATGCATGACCTTTTGGTCAGGTTAATTCAATGATGGCAGAAAATGATCAACAAACTTCAGTAAAACTAGGAGCATTGATAACAATTCACAAAGTTTTTTTTAATGGACAAAGGATGTGATGGTTTAGAGATCAAGTTTAAACTAAAAAAAAATTGTAGTGTTATTAACTTGAAATTTTGGGGGAAAAGTTTTTTCTATAAAACACTGACAAAACTATCTTTTCACTATCACGAAAATAGTATTAATGAAAATGCGTCGTTCAAAAAAAGGATATTTTGTCTCATTTTCAAATAAATTACCAGCCATCATTAAATCATACCTGTACCATGCAGTTAAACCAGAATAAATCTGAACTGATAGCATATTCTCCCCAGCACTGCGCAGTCTATCTCCATCAGCAGGAATGCAGTATACATAAAGCATGCTAGGTACAGCAGTAAAAAGTACAGTTTAAAATATAGAGGTTTGGTGCAGCAAACAAAGGTCATAGGTCACTGGGGTCAATCTCTGACACTGACCCCTAACCTTTAAAATAGACCTTTCGTTTTATTACCTTGTTTATACGGTTTACTTAGCTCTCGCCTGTAAAAGATTTTTTTTATACAACCATGATTTGATAAAAGAAGCAAACATTTCAAATCTTTTCAGTCAACATAAGAAAAGAACTTGGCAATAGAAAGGTAATGAAATTGATAATGATAAATTTCTACCCTCACATATTGATATGTCCTCAAAAAGCTGTAATATAATGTTTTAAGAAATAATCACTAAGATTTACCCTATGATATTAATTAACTTAGCTTTTTTAGGATGTAAAGCGATTATATTCACATTTTCGAGTAAATTACCTGTTTGAATTACCTCCCTTGTTTGTTTGTTGACATGGTTATCAGTGGTATATCAACCCAGAACACAGGTAAATCAAACCCAGTCACCATTGTTGACAATTAATATTCAAATCAATAACACTTAATTGACAATTAATATTCTAATTAATAACACTTAAAGATTTATAGCTGAAATTTCAAATGTTGAAAATTAATGTCTATGGACACACAATTTCCATATACATATGTAGTTGAAATCTTCAATTAAAGTTTACCTTGTGCTTACGTTAATAAAAAAATAATAATTGAAAACAATGCATAAATATGAAATTGATCTATTAAATGGATGAGACTGGCTCAATGTATGACAGACTGCCTTTGAGTATACATACTTCTGCATTGATTCGCGGAAGTGAAGGAGAGCAAACTCCATCATGGAGAACTTTCCGTCCGGAACCACAGTACCCTGACTGGTCTCACTCCTGTTATCTGTGTGGCCCTCCGTCTGAAACATATTACGTATATTATGTATAATCTGTCACATTACGTATAATCTGTCACATTACGTATAATCTGTCACATTACGTATAACATGTATAATCTGTCACATTACGTATATTACGTATAATCTGTCACATTACGTATATTACGTATAATCTGTCACATTACGTATATTATGTATAATCTGTCACATTACGTATAATCTGTCACATTACGTATATTATGTATAATCTGTCACATTACGTATATTATGTATAATCTGTCACATTACGTATATTATGTATAATCTGTCACATTACGTATATTACGTATAATCTGTCACATTACGTATAACATGTATAATCTGTCACATTACGTATATTATGTATAATCTGTCACATTACGTATATTATGTATAATCTGTCACATTACGTATAACATGTATAATCTGTCACATTACGTATAACATGTATAATCTGTATAATGAAATTTTCTTATACCTGGTAGCTTCGTTTCATATGATACATTATGTATATCGATTATTGATTACAGTTTTTGTTCCGAAGTAAATTACTCACTCTGCTAGGAGGTCTAATAATCCTGTGTACAACATGTTCAGTCAGCTGGGCCTGCAAAGATTAAATAGTCATGAGAAACAGCAACATCAGGTGAAATATCATAAACTGTAATCTTGACCTCTAGGATCCCAAGGTCGTTCATTTGGACCCTTCACATTTTAACTTTAATCTTTATCCTCCAAATGATCGAACAGGGGAAACAAGGAGAAATTTGTCTGAAGTGATAGTTACCTTCATACCCCCTGACCTCTCGACCTCGTGTCGTTGTAGAGGTTTGACATACTCGGCCGGGAAGTATCCAAGGACACCATTCAATGAACCATACAGCCAACCTACAGAGCAGGAAAACAAATAATGAAACCTTATTGGAAGAAACAAAATTCAATATTTAAAAAAAATTCAATGAAAAAATTAAAATTAATTTTCCAAGCCAGTACTTTATATTCTTTAATGCAGTTGCTGAAAAAATGTCATTTACAGAAATCATTTTGTGAGAATTCAATATTTACCATCTTCCAATGGTAGTTCAGCATCAACAAGCTTGATGATCTCACTACGCTTGAAGCTGAGTAACGTGGATTCACGCGTGATGTAATCCTTCACAGCTATAACATACTTGTTACCCTGGAAAGATCGAAAGTCAAATATCAACACATTGGAGATCAATATCAGAGAAAATGAAAATATTCAGTTTTTTGTGACAGTTATTATAAATCAGAGTTAAATCTAAGAATTTCAAAGTCATATTTGAAAAGTTGTATAGTACAAAATTTTCACAAAACAATATCATACCTTATCACTTTCATTGAGGTACATGTCAATCATCTGTTTCAATTGCAGCGCCTGTAACAACAGTCCAAAATATTCCACATAAAATGTCAAAATAAAGTTATACAATACTAAAACAAGTTAAAGTGGTTAAAAAATGTCAGAATCTGCAAAATAATTGCTATTTTCATTACATATTATTCCATGTATCTAGTATTCATCTTGATCAAGATGACAAATAATAATATAGAAATTCACAAAAAATAAAACATTGAAAAAGAAAATTTGGCTTGTCTTAATTTTTTTTAATATATTCTATACAGAATCATGCTAAAAATGTCACTAAATAAATACTACACAATATATCTCAAAATGAGTAATGACAGTTCTATTTACCCGATTTGTGTAGAACACCATGGATTTGTCTTTGAGGTTGATTTGAACTGTGTCCTTGGTCGGCATGACAATATCAATGACATCCTCAAATTTGAAGTGTTCAAGTACTTCTAGATTATCATCGACCATAGACCGCTCACGGTCGATGAGGTGGATCCCAGAATGGCTCACTCCAATGTAACGTACTGTACCTCTCTCTGACTGACCCTAAACACAGACAACAGCATAGTGATGACACTCATGGTTCTATGTTCGTTAGAATCACAGTATTACTGATGTCGGAGTATAATCAATACTGATCCATTGATAAAATACAGACAAACCTGTCTAAAAAGACCACTCCAGGAACAGAGAGAAGTGGCCTCTATAGCCAGGCAGTCTTTATATAGTGATTCACTGTTTGTGTGACCTTTATACACAGGTTTTTGTTTTACATAGGTAACCTTTTGAGCAGGTCTGTATATAGACACAAAAAGGACGTTGACCAATTATGTATCCAAAAAGGGAACAAAATTTAAAGTTAAAACTTTTGTCATCTATACACATAACTACCTGATACCAACTCTACTTGACAGATTGGCAGACTCAGATTCTGTTATGTCCTTTATAGATCTTATAAAACTTACGGCGACAGCGAAGAGACGAGAGAAGTATGTCCCCCATTCCTTGGCGGTATCCACGACAATCTTCTTCACTTGATTGGAGAAACTACCAGTCAAGTAGTTTGTTCTGTTTATACCGTAATTCTCTGTTGATGAAAACAGAGGTAGAAAATAGTTTTTACTTAAATACAAATATCTTATTATATTAGTGAAAACTGTTCAGTCATGCCAACAAATATCAACCAATAGCTGAAGACCTTACAACAACAAGGTAGACTGTACTTAATGTACGAGAAACCTTACGATACTAAGAAAAAACTTCCTCCGTAAACAAAACGAAGGGCTTAAGATTTTATCTAATTATGGGAAACTTTCATACCATTTATAAAAAATATATGTCCTTGAATAAATTTGTTTGCCCATTCCATGAAAATTTTTTGACAATTCAGAAGAACAAGTTGAACGTTTTATTTGACCGGCAATGAAGGACATAACTCTTAACTAAAGAGATTTCTCAGGCTGAGTACCTAACCTATCAAGGATGGTGAGTTATCATACCAAACAAAATGTCTGCCCTTACCCAGCATGCCTCTCATCTTTATACGCTCATCCTTGCCAATGCGAATACAACCATGGTTGTAAACATCCTCTACAACTTGGCAAAAGATGACATGAAGGGCGGTAGGATTCTCCAGGCGTTCTCGAGGGTGAAACACCTTAAAGTATAAAGGGCAATATTAAAGTACAAGTTTTCTAACCACGTCAAGATCTTTTAGATCATCTTTTGTCATCTGTTCAATATTTTCTCATAATTATCCAGTAATAATATAATTTTTTTTTTGATTTTTGAACCAAATATTAAATAAATCATGATTTCAAAAAACAACAATAATTTCAGCCTTACAACAGATTTATAAAGTTTTAAAAAATTCACAAATCTTGCTATTGAGAATCACTCTATCACCATAAAAGCTAACCTCTTTACGGACATTCAGCGACCAGGGCACATTGTTGTAGGTTAGATAATTTTCCTTGCCCTGTGGGTAGAGACGACACACCACACGCTCCAGAGAAGAAAAGTCGATGTTCATCTTCTTCTCCTTCTTCGGGGGAGGTGCCACTTCGATGACCTTGGTTTCCAGGACTGGCTGCGTAGGGGGTGGTATAACTGGCGGGAGGGTTTTGGGTAGTGGAGGAGGAGCTGTCAACATTAATTATTCATGTACAACAACTGATGAAGGAATGGAGTCTGTGGTACTTACATATATGTCTGCTGGGCTTTTTCAGAGTAACGCCATCCTCAAATTTTTGTTCTTGAAATAATCTTGCAGAGTTTCTATGCCAATAAATACAATGAACTTAGATTTGTCTTTGTGATTGTTTTTTATTTCTGCTTCACTATGGAGCAAGCTCTAGCTTTTGAGTCAACGTTCCTTAACTTGGAAATTTTTAAAGGAAAAATCTTAAGAAATCTTCCTTAAATTCTGTAACGCTTTTCTAGGGAAAAAATTGAAGTTAAGGAACTTCCTTAAGTATAGAATTGTTGATGAAACTGGGAGCAGATCAGCTGTCAAGTAGACTACACTCAAAGGTTCTCCAACATGTTTCACTACCAAGCAGATCAGTTATGAGCAGACAACACTCAGAGGTTCTTGTGGGTGTACTTACATGGAGGTGGGGTTGCTTTCTTGGTTCCCAGTTTCTGCTCCTTGGTTCCCAGTTTCTGCTCCTTGGTTCCCAGTTTCTGCTCCAATAGTTGGAGAGTGGCAAGATGAACAGATTCTGTGAGTGATTTTGTTGACTTGACCGGTTCATGCTGAAATAAGTCAGAAATCAAACTCTCACTTTGACATGAGGTAATGAACCATACAGGTGGTGCTATGTTGGTGAACTTCCTTACATGAATGGTTAACCACATATATTTTTAGATACATAAACAAACACCTTTAATAGTAAATATGACTAACCTTTGGTGGAGGGGCCGGTGCTGGTTTTTTCTGCTGTGTACGAGCACCATGTTGCTCTTCAATGGAGTTTGCAACACCTTCGTCAATTTCCAGCCTGCCCACGTTTGGCCGTGATTTAGATTCTTTTTCCACAGGTGGAGGCCACACTACTCTGCCAATTCTTACAGTTCTAGCACGACCTTTCTTATCTGTGAAGGTGAAGGTGCCGTCCTCCCTATTGAAGGAGTCACTATTTATGGGAATCATAGGTGGTGGTGGTGGAGCAGGTGGCAGGGCTGGCATTCGTGGACTGACCACCGACTGATCCTGGAAAGCAGGAGGAGGTGGAGGAGGAAGTGTAGGTAGTGCCATTTGTCGCACTTTATGACTTTCACTTTCTGTGTTTTGTTCGGTGATATGTAAACTTTTATCGTGATTGGCAGTAATGAGGGGAGGAATATGCTCAGCCGGTTTGAACTCGTTTGTCTCGGTGCGACCCTCAAATTGTGTCCGTATTTTATACACTTTCTTTGGTACACCCCCTACATTTGTCTGGATCGTGTTTATGCCTGTCACAGGTACAGTTTGTGTAGTACTAAACGAAGAAGCTACAGATCCATTCACAGGCTGATCCCTGGGAGTTACGAACGGGGAAGGTCCGACAGAGTTCATGCTGGACCCAGGGCTCACAATATTAGGAACCATCCCATTTGTAGCCCCCATACCGGGTAGTCCGGGGACCCCGTTGACACCCCCTCCTAATCCTGCCTGTAACAGCTGTTGCTGGAGTCCCTGCTGTTGTGCTGACTGAAACAGGGCTTGTTGTTGTCGTGCCGCCTGGTTTTGCATCTGAGCCTGAGCCTGTGCTTGAGCTTGGGCTTGCATTTGGGTCTAAAAATGAAAACAAATTTAATAAGTACTCAATTTTGGTAAATGTTCTGTATTACATCAAATATATAATGTTTACATATTTTTCCTAGATTGTGAATAAAGTATGTAATGAATCAAATTGATATTTAGTAACGTACCATCTGAGAAAGGTAGGCCTGCATTAGAGCTTGTTGCTGAGCCTGTTGTTGAGCCAACTGTTGGACTGCCAACTGTTGTTGAATCTGCTGCATTAGTGTGTCTGTCAAAATAAGCGACACAACAGGATGTCAGTCAAATGACATATAAGGATCAAAACAACAAATCAGGATATCTATCAACATTAACAATTCAGGATAATTTCACATTTGCCTTACACCATACCATACTATATCCCAAGGTTTGCCTGAACTTCGACTCTAATAGGTTTAATGATAGAGTTATTGCCCCTACCTGTGCTTCCTTGTGCCGTGGATGGAGAAGATCCGAGCCCAGTGGCTCCCCCTACAGGAAGTACATTAACATTGTTCATGAGTGGGAGTGACAAAGGCGGTGCAGGTGGAGGCTGCATCCCCGGGCCAGGAACGCCTTTACCTCCACCCTTCAGTCGGTTTTCCATGGACCGTGCGTCACTCAGGGTTTCAACATGCTCATTGAGAGCACTATTGAACACATCCTCCACCCAATGGGACCAATCCGACTCTTGTCCGGTACCCACAGACATATTATCAGATGAAGCTGACATTTTTTCCAAACCACGATCCCGTCTAGATATCCTATCAGCAGCTCCATTTTTCATCCTTTTCGCCACTGCTGAAGATTTCACATATCTAGCGTTTAGTTTGGACGTAGAACTCAGATCTTGTACACGCGGTGTTCCATTTGTTAAACCGCTATTGTACCGTTGGTTTAACTTAGTCCCTGCTAGTCCGTGGGTAGTGCCTTCATCCTCTAAGATTGGAGTTATGTGGCCATTGCTGAGTCCATTTGTCACATTGTGGCCGTTATGACCGTTACTTGTGACCGATGGTGGTGGTCCCGGAGCTTTCCTTTTTGTGTAACGCAGATTCAAGGCAGAATTTGCAGACAGTCCATCCATCATGATCTCAGTCGGACGTCGGTTGAGAGCACTGGTCATCGAAAATTCTATTTTCTTTTTATCTTCATTCTCTTTTGTACGTGGTGTGAATGTTCGGTTCTCCAGACGTGATGCTTCTACCTTTAATAATTCTGGCAGTCTGCCCACTAGCACCATGAACCTGTCCTTGTTAACACTGTGTGGCCTATAATCATTCAAAATAAAATGAGCCATTTTATTACCGGTAAGTGAAATTTCTATGTCAGCTCAAAGCACCTAGGAGTCATTATGTAAAGCTTCATTTATGTTTCTCAATAATATGTTGAAGCTAGAAGACAACCTGCCACACAATTCTACAGATTGATTTTAATTTAACTACTTACGAATCTTTGTATAGATGATGTACAGCTCCAACTGGTTCCCTCATCTTGTCTCGGGACACGAGGAAGTATGCAGGCTTGGCAGGAAATCCTGGGGGAACTTCCATCTCACTAATTAGATCCAGGACATAGTCATACCCCATCAACTCATAGAAATCTGTCTCCTCCTGAAGAACCACAGTCCAGCCGTATTTGTTTTCCGTCAGACCCCTAGAACCAGAAGTCAAATGGACTCACCAACTTAATACATTGAAATCTGTTTAAATCAAGCAATAGTGATATAGTTCAGAAACAGACGTTTTCAAAATGGCTATTGCAGAATCTTGAACAGGTTGCTTAATAAGAGGGTTTAGCTGATTACACAATCAGTATGCTATGCATATATATATTTATGATGTATATTTTGATAACAGTGATTTATGTGTACCTACCGACTGCTGACAAGATGACTTGTAAAGATTTCTCCAGATGTCCACGACTCTACCGGTCCAAACATTTTGACATCTGTACCAAAAATGTTTAACAAATAAATAAATAAATTTTGGTAAGGTTTGTACAGCCATATCTCAAGGTCTATGGACTTTTTTCTTTTTTAGAGAATTAGTAAAATCAATTTTGATTTGTATTGATGTTACTGAATTTGTAATGAATTTTTTTTTCATTTTAAGTTCATCATTGATTTCCACACATCTGTAACAGACATGACCACACACACATTAAACAAGTTACTACTATAGTGCAGTAGTCACCCAATTAACACTTTCCACAACATTCATCAAATTCACTTAAGCTTTTGACACTTTTTATGACCCCTATAATCAATGAAAACTTCGCAAATCCTCAATACAAAGTCGGTAATGAAATAGACTTACCATCAGCGAACCGGACAGGTAGTGCCATGTTGGTGAATTGCTGTATGGCATGCCACTCCAGTAGACAGGGGGGATAACTGCGACTTAACTGGGGTTGAATGTTGGCACACTGTAATGCCTTGTGTTGACATGTTATCTTATGGCCGTTAAATCCAACATCCGAAACAAACCTGACAACAGGTAAAACAAAATCCAACATCCGAAACAAACCTGACAACAGGTAAAACAAAACACAACCATTATTTTTCAGGCAGCTTTAGTTTTTCCAATTCCTATTATAGGATAAATTTCAGCAAATGTAAATCAAACTTATTTTGAATGTTTTCTACTTTCTCCTACAGCAGTTTATGATACCATGACAGGATTGTATCTTATAGTGGAGCTCGGTGTTACAGATAGTACAGGAGGTAGAATAACAAGTTTAGCTCTTAGTAAAGTCTTGTGTTGGACCTCTTAGTGAAGTCTTAATTGTGTTGGACCTCTTAGTGAAATCTTAATTGCGTTGGATTCCTTAGCAAAATTTTAATTGTGTTGGACCTCTTAGTGAAATCCTAATTGTGTTGGACCTCTTAGTCTTGAGCTTTTTCCTGCCCCACTTTCACATTCTATTATTTAACCATACCAGCTGGTGTAGTATATGTCTATCCAATAAATATTAACTGTCTCAAGGTAATAGTATCTTCTATCATCATTTCAACTGATGGTGATATCAAAAAGAACAATTTAATCATCAGATTTCTTCATACCTTTAAAGCTAACAGAAACTGACATCGACAGAATTCTGTTTCACACATCTATAAGCTACTGACTCCAGCACTGTACATACACTTGAGCAGTTACATGTAAGAATTTATGTCAATTTTGACACTTATACATAATTTGACCAGGTTTTGACACTCTACATACTTGAGTAGGTATTTGAAGAGTCTTTCACTAGGAGGGAAAGCACTAAGGCAGGCGGCCATTAGACTCCAGGACCGTCCTAAAGCTGTTAGGTCCTGGTTGTTCCAGCACTGGTTAGCAACCTGGCAGTAAATTTCATCACAAAGTCCTTCGTTGTTCAGACCCTGTATCACAAACACAAAACAGGTGTGAAGCATTCGTATGAGAAAATTACTATAAAGGTACATTTTTTTTATCAAGATTTCAGGAGAGCAACTTACCATCTGTACTATGTAGTCTGCCATAGCCTTCTCTCTCCTTTTACTTAGGTGAGAATCTCCCATGTACCGCAAAATCTTCAAGTGAAAACATTCGGAAAATATTTAAATTTGTTAAAAGACACAAAATGTACCTCAAAACCAACACAATGTTGTCCTTTCTCTTAAAAACTTTTCAATAAAAAATCAAAATATTAATTTCAAAGATGAGTTTTTGAAATACAAATATATAACTTCAATAGAAATAGATCAATCAAGGTACATTGTATATGCATAAATATTTAAATAATTAGCTAATATTTCTGATAATATTTCTTATTTTTTCCATTCCCTGTTCACAATTACATTGGACTAAAACAAATCTGTCATTAATCCGGGATACACTAACCAAATAACATACATATTACGACAATAAACCCATGCCTGGTAATAAACACACTCATGTCTATTGCATTGCACTCAAAATGCTAATAAATGCCATTTCAATTTTCAGCTATAAGCCCACAAGATTATTGTTGGCCCCCTGGGCTAATTTCACGATAAATACAGTATACCCATGAAATAAACATATTGTAGTTGTAAATTTCAAGACGTATAAAATGATGCGATACCCACCATTTTGAAGACGGACACAGCCCGATTGTTGAGGTCTTCACCCTGGAGTTTTGTAAGACCTGCCTTAATAGGCGTCATAAGCACACCCCAATCGGGATTCTGAAAATCACCAACATGCAAACATTCATACATGCAATACCAATATTCATACCATATTAATAATTGATAATAACTTGATGTGTTGTGTGGGAGAACATTTTTCAGAAGTTCAAAATTTCGTTATTACAATTTTTTTTTGTTTTTTTTTTTGTTTGCTGCTTTTTTCCCTCTTTGTTTTTTTTTTTTTGGGGGGGGGGGGGGGGGGGGGGGGCACATATACTCTTGATTTGAAATTTGGCATGTGAGAAAAACTTCATCAGTGACAATTTCCACATTTTAGTGAATCTTTTTAAATATTCACAGTATAAGGAGTAGTTATAAGGACCCATAAAATATCTTCATTTCTTGTAGAAATTTTGTTTTTAAATTACATCATGCAAAGTTTTATATTTTATATTATCCAAAACACTGGTTTTAAAATTTCATAACAATAAGTAAAGTTCATACATATATCAAAACAATTCATAAATACATTTTCTACTTCTCTAAAATCGAGCAAACATTCATATATATAATGTTATCACATGCAATAGATGTATGTCCATGAACCTCTACTCATCACAGATTACATACTTACTGGGTGGGCCGGAGGCTGGAACCATTATTAATGATAAAGTATCAATCTTAATATCTTGAATAAGTTTTATCGATTCTAATCAAATACTGTTTCATCCGATATTTGACCAATCAAATGCCTTGTTTCATCTGATATTTGACCAGTCAAATGCCTTGTTTTATCTCAAGATAAGAGTATCAATCTACATCAATGTCTATTTCATCAGACAAGATAACACTTCAAATTTCCTTTCGTCAGTCCAGTTTAGATATGGTTTCAATGGATTGAGTGAGAAACTAGAGTTATCTTCCTCTACCAAAAGGTGATACATAGGTTTGTAGTTTAAATTGACAAGTGTTAATAATACACTTTAAAGTTCAAAAGATCTTTCATTGACAGCTGAAAATAGCTTGTGGACATTTGAAGAGAATCATCCTGGTCTGTACCACTATATGATGGTATGAGTTGACATCTGTACCACTATATGATGGTATGAGGTGACAGCTGTACCACTATATGATGGTATGAGGTGACAGCTGTACCACTATATGATGGTATGAGGTGACAGCTGTACCACTATATGATGGTATGAGGTGACATCTGTACTACTATATGATGGTATGAGGTGACAGCTGTACAACTATATGATGGTATGAGGTGACAGCTGTACCACTATATGATGGTATGAGGTGACAGCTGTACCACTATATGATGGTATGAGGTGACATCTGTATCACTATATGATAGTATGAGGAGAAGGCTGTACCACTATATGATGGTATGAGGTGACAGCTGTACCACTATATGACGGTATGAGGTGACAGCTGTACCACTATATGACGGTATGAGGTGACAGCTGTACCACTATATGACGGTATGAGGCGACAGCTGTACCACTATATGACGGTATGAGGCGACAGCTGTACCACTATATGACGGTATGAGGCGACAGCTGTACCACTATATGATGGTATGAGGCGACAGCTGTACCACTATATGATGGTCTGAGGCGACAGCTGTACCACTATATGATGGTATGAGGTGACAGCTGTACCACTATATGATGGTATGAGGTGACAGCTGTACCACTATATGATGGTATGAGGTGACAGCTGTACCACTATATGATGGTATGAGGTGACAGCTGTACCACTATATCATGGTATGAGGTGACAGCTGTACCACTATATCATGGTATGAGGTGACAGCTGTACCACTATGTGATGGTATGAGGTGACAGCTGTACCACTATATGATCGTATGAGGTGACAGCTGTACCACTATATGATGGTATGAGGAGAAGTCTGTACCACTATATAATGGTATGAGGTGATAGCTGTACCACTATATGATGGTATGAGGTGACAGCTGTACCACTATATGATGGTATGAGGTGACAGCTGTACCACTATATGATGGTATGAGATGACAGCTGTACCACTATATGATGGTATGAGGAGAAGGCTGTACCACTATATGATGGTATGAGGTGACAGCTGTACCACTATGTGATGGTATGAGGTGACAGCTGTACCACTATATGATGGTATGAGGTGACAGCTGTACCACTATATGATGGTATGAGGTGACAGCTGTACCACTATGTGATGGTATGAGGTGACAGCTGAATGTAGATCATATATACCATAGATCACTTTCTCAGAGTGCAGGATTTTGCACCATTTCTTAGATAGCTTCTGAGGGCTCGCCTGAATGCTTTTCTCCTGAATAATTTCAAATATCATACAAACTGACCTAGCTATGGAAACCCCTCCTTATTTAAATCTTAGGATAAATAGCTAATTATTGAAATTAATCATCACCATCTGACTTGTGAAACCACAAACAAACATCCCCCTTAAAGAAGACATTTTGTGTGGTTTACTCAACTTACACTAAAATAGACATTGGCAAATTTGCTGAATGCGTGAGAATCAACATCTGTTGGAAGTTGGTACTTCTGATCCATGTGGGCTACAGTACCAGACACCTGGCCAATGTGACGCTCTGTGTGTACCGACTGCCAGTCTGCAATAAAAACATTATTTTATAACGCCATTTTGATTTAAATCCTTTAATTTTTTGCTGACTAAAATGTTAATAAGAATCCATAACCAGGTAATGAATATCTGTTCCAGTAAAGGTAAAATGAAAGGTTTTGTAAACCTACCATCCAGTTTACTGTAAACATAGGCTAGCTCCCCGGGGATCTCCAGGTTGGCGATAGCTTCCATCGCCTTGGTCTGTCTCTCCTATAAAACATGAAAAACAAACAAAAATTAGTATTAAGTGCAAAAAAAATATATAATTTTTAAGTTCAACTGAAAATAACTCTGTATATTCTTCTCTGAATTTAAAGATAACAGTTGAAAATTCATAAATCAAAGTTTAAGAATTAAAAGACACAACACTCCTTAGAAGTGGCCGTCTACTCGGGCTGATCTGAAGGTAGATTCAGCAACGCCTAAACAATAGTTTGGTGAACAAAATAATACTTCATTGTGTGTAGGATTTTGCCTACTAGTATGGCCATCATTATGACAAAAGAAAACATCAGTTTGAGGTAAGAGACTTTTATAAATAATAGAGTTTGATAGCTGGGAAATATCCAACATACGCTATAAATATTGATCTGTATATAATAGTCAGAACATATAAATTATATATTTATCTCTACAAAGGTAAACATATCTAATATAAAACTACTGGATTCTTGTTGAATAACAGTTCTATTTCAACTGTTGAGTGAATGTTTTTCATATTCTTCAATTCCGTGAAGCAAGTAAGAAATAAGAAACAATTACCTTTAAAATTAAAATAAAAGGATGTCAGCAAAAAATTTCAATGATGATGTCTATTGACAAAATATTTTAAATTAGAGTATTCTATACAAAAAATTGTTATATTTGAAAAAAAAATAAAAAAAATAAACCCCGCAAAAGTAGAAAATACTGATCAAAAGTAAGATAAAAAGGCATGGAGTCTTCCTACAAGGTATAAAGAGGAATGAGTATGACAATATAATGACCAGTTAACGCGTAAATAGTGGGAAATTAAATGATTGGCCATTCATAAACTGTGACAATTAATGTCCGACTTCAATGGCCCGAAATGTCTACTGCATGATTTTTATGTCAGTCCCACTGGACATCCAGCAAATGATCACTGATCATGGACTGGTCAGTTATGCTGACCACATATTTATTGTTACGATAAACAATGTTTAGTCAGACAGGAACAAGGAAACCAACAGGTACTTTAGTACAGTCAGTATTACTGCAAATATCTGAGTTTTTGTGAGTCATATATTTTATACCATTAATCACTAATTAGATGTCTCACTAACTACCATGTATATGTACTGATAATCAATTCAATTAGTATACTTCTCTAAACCATTATCTCCCTGAATTCAAAATTCCATAAGATAATCCAAATTGTTCACTAAAATAACAGTAGGAAAAAAGATGCCCTATAAATGATTATAGAAGTATACTTACAATTTATGATAATCAATTCTAAATTAAGGTCCTACTCTAAGTTATATCAATGTAATTTGACCACATGTAGTCAGAAATAGTATTTAATACTTTCCTTATAGAACTAAATTAAGGAAAGTACATTTCCACCTCATGGAAAGTACCAATACAGACAGCAATTTCCTTGAAATCTTTGTCACACTAATTACCTGTAGCCCTGATTAGAAATGGTGAAGGTCTTTAGCCATGTACATATCTACACATGTAAGTGTTATTTCAGTCCTTCATTAATAAATGCCTTTAATTGATTTTCCACAGGTTTTTTTTTTCACTCTGAGGTGGTTTACATTGTAAGAATTATTCACGTCAAAAATTACGATCAATTCATATCGTACACAGTATCTGTTACGAGGTGGTAGAAGTTTTATCTGGGCGAGGATGATTATGACTTACAGCTGTTGTTGATAATTATATATGACTAATATTGGGTGTTGATATTACAATACAATGTGAAGACAGAATTATACCCTCTGAACCATCATTGTAACATCTGTTGTCATGAAATTATCTACTGATGAACTTTATCTTAACTGAAATCAACAAATACATTGTTTCAGGGACACATAATTACCTTTTTCTGAATTTTCTGAATTTTTGAAAACTTTCTCTTCTTAGTAACTTGCAGCATCTGTAACTCCCTTTAAGTAACACCTGTCTAATAAACTACCTCTCTATAACTATCACCTGTCTATAACAACCAATCTAAATTCTCTATAACTAACACCAGTCTAAATAAATAACTACCTCTCTATAACTATCACCTGTCTAAAATAACTACCTCTCTATAACTATCACCAGTCTATAACAACCAATCTTAATTTTCTATAACTAACACCTGTCTAAATAAATAACTACCTCTCTATAACTATCACCTGTCTAAATAAATAACCACCTTTCTATAACTAACACCTGTCTAAAATAACCACCTCTATAACAAACACCTGTCTAAATAAATAACCACCTTTCTATAACTAACACCTGTCTAAAATAACCACCTCTCTATAACTAGCACCTGTCTAAAACAAGATAATTCAACGAATTACAGTCCCCCACCGGGTTGTTATCTCGAGATCCAATAGCAATGAGTGTGAATCTCGAGATGCAATAAGGTCATGTATTTTCTTCAATGTATTGAAAGGTGAAGATGTAGTTTACAGAGACCCGCTTCTATACAGGAACCATCCCATTCTCACTAAATACATGTACACTGTAGGTATACTCTATAAATGATCTCTATATAAAGGACACAAGTCTATGAAGGACACCTTTAGTTTTTCTATTGGGTATCCTTTATAGACAGGTTTTACTGCAATAGACATGAAATTGTAATAATAATAACAAGATGTTGTTTGTTATGCTTACATTGAATTCAACAGTACTGTATATTGCTTTATAGTGTAGGAGATAGAGCCCGGACAAGCTTTTTCTTTAATGTAGGTCAGAGGTCAAAATATAGGTCACAGTGACCCGGTTTTTGTACGCGACACACCGCCTTCCCACAAGGAACCATACTACCAAGTATTAAGTTCTAGTGCTTTATAGTGTAGGAGATAGAGCCCGGACAAACTTTTACTTTAATGTAGGTCAGAGGTCAAAATATAGCAAAATAAAGGTCACAGTTACCCGGTTTTGGTACGCGACACACTGCCTTCCCACAGAGAACAATACTACTAAGTATTAAGTTCTAGTGCTTTATAGTGTAGGAGATAGAGCCCGGACAAGCTTTTTCTTTAATGTAGGTCAGAGGTCAAAATATAGGTCACAGTGACCCGGTTTTTGTATGCGACACACCGCCTTCCCACAGGGAACCCACACACTAAGTATGAAGTTCCAGTGTCTTATAGTATGGGAGATAGAGCCCGGACAAATAGTGTGCGGAAGGACGGACGGACGGACGGACGGACAGACGGACGGACACAACGCAAACCTATAGTCCCCCCCGGATTCCGGTGGGGGACTAATAACCACCTCTCTATAACAAACACCTGTCTAAATAAATAACCACCTTTCTATAACTAACACCTGTCTAAAAATAAGCACCTCTCTATAACTAACACCTGTCTAAAATAACTACCTCTCTATAACTAACACCTGTCTAAAATAACCACCTCATTATAACAACCGATTAAAATTCTCTATAACTATCACCTGTCTATTACAACCACTGCTCTAGAACTACCTGTCTATTACAACCACCTCTCTATAACAACTACTTCTCCCAGCCACTTCTCTATAACAACCACCTCTCTATAACAACTACCTGTCTATAACAACCACCTGTCTATAACAACTATCTGTCTATATGATTGCCTGATTACACAGGTTTAACTATTCTCAGGTTCAAGAAGGTTTTAGTGAATACAATTGTTAATTCAACCTTACCTCCGTTTATATCTCTTTTTCTTGTGTTCATATAACCACCTATATTCACCTCCACAAATGTCCATAAGTGTAAAAAATTTTAAGTTAAACATGATTTAGAGATAAAGATATGGTACATATTTTATTTATTTTATAAGATATGTCCCCTGGGCACTTCTCATGAATAAAGGAAATAACAAGTTTGAATTCTAGTTTAACTCCTGTCCATTACTTAGATGTCACTGGTAACATGAGACAAAGCCGTTTACCTAACCGTTAAGTAAATAATGAAATGCCAGACATATTTACATTGATGCTGCTAAAAATACATTTAACCATAAATTTTTTCCATGCACTCTCAGATTCCAAAAATGTGATTTATAACAAAAAGGGGGTTAAAATGATTTTTTTTTTTTTAAATAATGAAACCCATAATATATATATGTTAATGACATTGACTTTATAAGTATCATAACACCCTGTCCTGGGTTTTACTGTACAAATCGGTCATATAGCCTCAAGATACATCTTGTATTGAAATGTCACAAAGATCAATATCATTACCTGCCACAGGCCTAAACATCAACAATGTGTAAAATTCCATTGTCTGTCTGTTTTTTTCTTACAGGGACCAATGAATGTTTAGCCAAATATATTGAAAATACGATTTTTCGAAGTATTTAGAATATTCTGTCATGTTTTTTCTCTGATCTAATCAATACCTTGTTCTTTTTATTGTTATTTTTATATCAACATGTGTCAATTCTGTACTATAAATAACTTAATAATATTGGGGGATTGTTATCTAAACTCTGAAAATGTGCATTAATTTATGGAACATCATGTACATCTTCCTGATATTACAAATTTTACAGCATAAAATTGATCAAAACAAATAATGTTTTTCTTTTCTGAGTTGGTTCATGAATATTTAAGATATCTAGGAGTACTTAAATGTTAATGAATATCAATGTTTACAAGTACTTGATTTTCTTTCAAATCATTATATATATATATTTGTAATTGCATGAAGTTAAAAGAGACCAACCATATCGTATAATGAAGATAATAGCTAGATACTTGGTGCAGCTAAAAACCAATCTGATCTGTTTTTAATGGAGCCATATATTTGTACCATTCAGAAAGTTATAAATCTGGATCATGATCTCCTAAATTGAGTGCAGAGTCTTTTAATGAAAAAATGTGTGTTGTTTATATGTCAGTCATCCGAACTTTTACCTTTCTAAATATCCTTGACATTAAAGAATTAGATTATGTGATGTCTTACGCTTGAGCTGTACAGTATCCCTCAAGGAGATTGAGCTGTCTCTATATACAGGTGATACATAGGTACAGTACCCCTCAAGGAGATTGATCTGTCTCTATATACAGGTCATACATAGGTACAGTATCCCTCAAGGAGATTGAGCTGTCTCTATATACAGGTGATACATAGGTACAGTATCCCTCAAGGAGATTGAGCTGTCTCTATATACAGGTGATACATAGGTACAGTATCCCTCAAGGAGATTGAGCTGTCTCTATATACAGGTGATACATAGGTACAGTATCCCTCAAGGAGATTGAGCTATCTCTATATACAGGTGATACATAGGTATAGTACCCCTCAAGGAGATTGAGCTGTCTCTATATACAGGTGATACATAGGTACAGTATCCCTCAAGGAGATTGAGCTGTCTCTATATACAGGTCATACATAGGTACAGTATCCCTCAAGGAGATTGAGCTGTCTCTATATACAGGTCATACATAGGTACAGTATCCCTCAAGGAGATTGAGCTGTCTCTATATACAGGTCATACATAGGTACAGTATCCCTCAAGGAGATTGAGCTATCTCTATATACAGGTGATACATAGGTATAGTACCCCTCAAGGAGATTGAGCTGTCTCTATATACAGGTGATACATAGGTACAGTATCCCTCAAGGAGATTGAGCTGTCTCTATATACAGGTGACACATAGGTTCGTGTATCCCTCAAGAAGAATCTTCATAGCTAACAACTGCCATTAATTAATATGTTGAAACAACTGCTATAGCATCTAAACTTAACTAGATCTTGACCTAATTATTTTGCTGTAATAGTTATAGACAGGATAATTGTCCTTTGATAAGGGTCACATGTCAGATATAATAGATTAGCGAGATCTGATCGGTCACCTGCCCAGGGTGATAGCCGCTTGACTAATCACTTGACCATTATGCATGAATTAATTGCCAAATGACCTTTGGAGACAAACAATACACAGTGGTCTAGTAAATGCTGATTGGTACTGAAAAATGATATTTTAACTTATATGATAATTAAGTTCCAGTTTATCAATTAATGGTCAAGAGCGGGACTGTTTATTGCCATCTCCTTGGCATATGCTATGACCTTGAACATAATTATAAGACCCTATAGTGAAGGTTAAATAAAAACCCAAATTTTGCTATTTAATAAACTGGTTCTAGATATTATAACCCTTTCATGATTTAATGGTCAAAAGTTTGACAATGCAAAAACTACATGCAGGTGCACTATATCATCACTATACACCATAGTCCTACAGTACTGACCGATATGTTCTACAACGTCCACGTGTCACCTTGACACTAGTCAACAATGACAGTCAGTGTTATACGATCATAAACAGTCTAACAGCTGTAATAAGGGAACACTCGGCCCTGGTCATTCATCATGTGACGTTGGCTACTGACCGATCCAATAGAATGCCATGGTCAAGATACAAGGACACTCCCATCATTTATCATACATTCTTCTGACTCTCTGTATCACTGAAGATTTTATTTGTATAAAACGGTTTTTATTTATTAAATGTACAAGAATACATTAACAGTGGCTATTTTTTCAACTGGAAATGAAAGAGTAGAAATAATTAACAATTACAAAGAGAAGGAATACAGGAAATGTTTTTATAGGGCATATACTATCAGATAGTTATGAGCTTCCCAGGAAAACATGCTTAATTAGGTTCAGTTGAAATCTGGTAGAGTTCTAGGGTTCAAATAAAACCAGAAGTTTTAGAGGTCAATCAAATCTAGAACTTAATGAAATATACAGTTTCAGGGTTTTAATGAAATGAAATGAATTTGAAAGCTCCAGGCTTTAAATGAAATATGAAATTCCTGGAACAAATATGAAATAAATGGTATTAAATGAAACTTGATTTTGGACAGGAGTGTTCAATGAAAACATGTCATAGGTAATGTTATTGGGTTTCCCAAAGACAGAAGCTTCAGATACAATATGCAATTTTTAAGAGTTTCTGAGATCTGGAGACCTTTCATTGTGCAGAAAGTCAAAACTGTGAGGCAATGCCTGATTTATATACTAGTATTCTGGGAGAGGCTCAGTCTGGGAAGTGGGGCTTCAAATCAAAGGCTGAGCACTCAATCAAATGTTCAAAATATATTTTTCAAGTACAGACTTTTAACAGCATTTATAACTCTGTCAAGGTGTCAATGAGATGTTTCTGTGTGATGAATTAATTTGATGAAATCAAATTCATCAGAATTAATATCTATAACCCCAAAGAAAAACATAGCCTGTCACAGAATTGACAAGCTCATGTTTCATTTCATTATTTTTATATTAGCCCTCTATTATTAACTAATTATGACTCTTAAGTAAGTTCAAATTTTCAACCAAGTAAAAATTATGAATCTGCCATGTCATTTCACTGATGTACATAAGTCAATCAATGTCAACATATTGAGATTTACAATAACAACTTAATTTGTCTGGTAATGCTGTTATAATGATTGCTTATAAAATTAAATAGGATCATGTAAATCATATATCGACAGGCTTCTTGTATAATGTTCAGTGAGGTAGCCACCAGCTACTACATCAAGATCCAGCCTCAAATTAACCCTGACTGTTCATTGGGATATAAATCCAGAAAACTGCTAATTTGGTATGTAAAACAACTGCTGAAAACAAGCTTTTAGCTAATTTTCTGTAACCCAAATCTATCATATCCCTGAACTTCATAAACAAAATCAGACATTTCCTTTATTTATAAACTTATGTGTTTTAAAAAAATTGGTGAAATAAACTGATAATTTTTTCAATTATCTTTTTAATGAATTTCATTCAGTGAAAGGAAAATATAAACAAAAATTGTTCATAATGACCTGAGTTTGATTACCTTCCACAAACTGTAACGGTTTTATTTTACAAAGTCTCCACGTTGTTTTGATGTGCTAATTAGATATTTTATTGGTGAGACAAACTGTTTTGACTACATGTTGATATATATCTCTGATCTGGAGACAAGTTCACCGACTCGCCCCATCTGATGACTGTCCCCGAGGTATAAACATATATTTGCGTCCACCTGTTGAAATGGACGTCACATCTACCACTATATTTTGTGTTGTTTGGAAACACCCTGCCCCTGTATACACTTCTATATACCTCATATTCTACTTTTCTAATCAAGTTTTTTAAATTGAAGAAAGTAGAAAAATAGTTGTTGATATTGTTATGCTTTTCAAATTCACATTTTTGAATACCGTAATTATCTTTTAAATTATTTTTTTCCATTTTATTCCTATCATTTCATTCCAACCATTATTATTGAAAATGGTGGATGGAAGCAGAACATAAACAAAACTACAGGTATGAGTCAGGTACAGATAACATTTTTTTTCTGTTTAGCTCTGTTTTAAAGTATATTCAGAGCCTTGAGCAAATTTCAGCAATTTGGAATCTCTAAAAAAAGTGGAATAAAACAAATATTTAAATTGATAAACTTACTTTTTCTTCTTGTTCCATTTTGACTTGTTCCTCACGTTTTCGGCGATCAATCCGTTCTTGTTCAGCTTTGCGTTTTATTTCCTCCCGAGCCTGGGAAAAGTAAAATTTAACTTCATCACACACAGAATCGTATGTCGGAGAGGATGAAATAGATTCCATCACGGAACACGGCATTTTGATGCTGGTTTTAAGATTCACTGTGGTATTATTTCCATTTGTCTGTAAAAAGTGTAAGATAATTTCTTACGGAGTCCCTTGTCCTATCCAACAAGTGTGTATCACAAAATAAAAACTATTAGCTGAGTATAAAGATTTAATATAGACATCCGCTCTAAAAACGTCTCTGGATCTTAATCCTGGAATAATCACTCATGCTTAATGGAAACTGTCCAAAACCCAACCATCAAACCATGGACACAGCACTAAAATCCCCTGGCTATGACAGACGAAATACTGACCTAAAACACAAGATAAAACTAATCAACCGTGACGGTGATTGACCATGTCTGACAACAGCTACACCGTCTCTGGAGTGTTCATGTAAATCAGCTGTTCATAAGCACTTTTTTTTTCAAGAATGTCAAAGATATTTAACAGTTTTTTTTTCTTTAAAATTTTACCTGGTTTAAAAAACCCGAAATAAAAAGTTAGAAATTTAAATCCAGGAAGAATTTTACAGTGTGGCCACTCAGCTCCATTCCGAGATCCTGTTAACCTGTCGGACAAGACTACAATGTACATAGATACACAGTATAGCTGAGGAAGGTGGGCAGATTTGGGTGGATTCAAGATGCGCGAGTTTGATTGAGGCCATATTCATAGAAACTGACTAATACAGCGCCAGCCCTTGTCAAATGACTATCGCCCTGGGGTTGGTAAGGGTGGAACATAGTGCCATCATACAATAAATACACAGATACCACAACTTCATAAGGTAAACCTAAGCTCACCAACCTCCTGCAGCCAAACCTACAGGTCATGACCTGGTGAGGTATTAATGTACCTAAGGAGCTATTATCATTGATATAAGGGGCCTTACATAAAGATATTTTCTGCGCTGCCTACGCATTCGAATCTGGGCTTGAGCTTTGATGATTCCATTCCGAACCTTCAGATACTTCTTTCTGAAAGAGATAGAAAAAAGTGTATCATTTCAACATTCAATCTAAATTAATCAAATCAAAAACAATGAATAATCACTAAGTGAAATTTTAGCTTAACCAAAGTAATTCTTCCATTTTTTCAAAGCCTGGTTAGGTTGTACCAATTCTTTCTAAATATCATCATTTTTATTTCATTTGTACTAAAACATTTTGAGTACTTTTGATGCTTGGTGCTGCACTAACTCCGCATTGAAACAAAATAACTTGTTTCCAAATTTGCCATTTTTGAATTCTACAAAATGTTTTTTATATAATTTTAAGATGCTCTGACTTGGAGTAGCTGGGCTAAGGTACACAGCCCCCAGTTATCCATCGGACAGCGTGAGTGAGGAGTGTACCAAGCTGTTCATCATGTCCACACGAATAACCTCCTAGCTACACATGAAAGATAAGCATTATGTCAAGTCTCTACGTTCCAGAGAATGCTCAATTAATTATATCTTAAGTGACCATTGCTCTGTAGTTGGACCACAAGAGCTTGACTGGTTAGTTACGATGAGAGGAAAATGTGTCCAAAACTTACAGGTATAAGTAGGAAAGAAAGGTTGGTTTTTCTGGTTGTTCATTAATCCTCTAAATTTCTGTTCTGTGTCTGTCAGGTGCCAATATCAACTCTACCTCCCCTTTATACCACTGCCATATCAGTAAGATCACTCAAAAACCTTCAGTTTTAAATGTTTTTTTACCACAGTTTGTGTAGTGCATTATAACATATTAAAAATATTCAGTGGCACAATTCTTTGGACATCCCTCAATCATCACATACATAAGCTATCTATCATTCAGCATCTGCAATAATTTTGTAATAGTATTGGATATTTCTATATCATTTTCTATGCAATGTGAAATGGATTTCCTTTTACCATCTATCACAGAAAAATCCCCAAACATTGCCTTAACAACAATGCACTTTCATTGTCTTTTCTCCCCATTTTACACAATAAATAATAGTATGTGACAGGTCTGCCACACATAACAAGCATACATAATATTGATCCTAACACTACATATTCATACCTACATGCAAATAACTCTATAAAACATCTTCACTAGCTGGCAGACGACCAAATCTTCGCCCATTAAAACTTGTTTTAGTTCGAAGTCTGACACCTGATCAAACTTTCTCCATCAATTTAATGAATTCCTTTTCAATGCACCAACCTTCCGTACAACATTACCAGTAAGTGTTCATCTCCAGATCAAAGAGTGGTAGAGTCCATATTAGAATTTTAGGTTAGTTAAGGTTGGTTCTTGTCTTAATAAAGCTTAAATTAGATGAATTTCCTTAAAACTGACAAGAAGGTATCAAACATTTAACTGATGCATGTAGTGGTCACAGCTGATCAAGTAGCCTGGAGCTACCATAGTTTGGTCGTTGGAAAAAACAAACAAAAAACTGGTTATTTCTCAGTGATGTGTGGATAGATTAACAGGGAGTGAAAAAAAACATTTGTTTTAATTGTATTTTCCTAATTTTTGTAAATGAGAAAATTCCAACATACATTATATATACTTTTTAAAATAATTACTGCATTCGAAAATTTAACTTTGAATAGTGCTATCTGGCAATGATTTAATGTAAGAAAATAATAAAATATAAAGAAAAAGTCAATTATTCAAGGAATTTGATTTGGTTTATTTCTGTTTAAAGTCCTATTAACACCCAGGGTTATTTAATTAAGAACGTGCCGGAGGTGGAGGAAAGCCGAAGAACCTGCAGGAAAACCACCGACCTACGGTCAGTACCCCGACCTACGGTACCAGGCAACTGCCCCACGTGGGTTTCGAACTCGCAACCCAGAGGTGGAAGGCTAGTGATAAAGTGTCGGGACACCTTAACCACTTGGCCAAGGAAATACATACAATTGTCACATGCCCATTTATATATGTTCAGCGGAAATATAATATATATATATAATACAAATTAAAAACCATATGTTTTAATTAAACTGATACAGTTACAATTCAATTATTTTGGAAAATATACAAACTATTGAAAGAAACCGTATATAAACAGCCATGATAAGATATATATTCCCACAAGTGATTAATCAAATCCAGGTATTCCGCGTCACCTCCCAGGTGAGAAAGACACAGGTAAATAAAACTGAACACATCACCTGCAGACTGCCAGTTTTAGAACCACTCTGATATACCTGTGCTACTTTATTTACTTAAAAGATGAATTCCCTGTGCAGTATTTAAGATGACACCAAGATTAATCATGATTGGCAACTATTCAAATATGTCCCACTTTGACCTTTCAGCGTTTTCCCCTCTGGTGAGGAAATTTAGTAAATTCCAACAGAATTTAAGTCAGTGTAATACTCCAGCCTTAAGTTTCAGGTAACTGTAAACACTGAAAGGTAAAGTGAAGGTGTTGCTTGTACCTCACATCAAGAAAAAAGATTAATTTTAAACATGAGAATTAAACGTTTAAACTAATATCTTTTAAATTAACAATGAAATACCTTAATTGTCAGAACAAGAGTTGTGAAGCCTTCAGGTGACTCCAACATGTTTTTGCAGAAGTGCACAAAACTACCAGCTAAATGGCCAATAGATTTTTTCAGGATTAACAGAATAAAACATTTAAATGACCTAGATTGATGAAAATTCAATTTAAACAGCTGCTTATATATTATATATATTTGACGAGAATCTTATAAATGCTCAGCCACAATTGACAACTCAATCTTCTAAAGTTAAGAGACTTTACGCCTCATTGTAGTGAAACTTTTACAAAACCAATGTGAAAAGCCAGACAATTATGGTAGTATTTTGTTTTGACCAAAATCAATGGCTGTGGAAATTCCTTAGACTCATGTACATACATACATGTTCTAAATCTAATGTTGACACATTATGGGGAAAATTGGTACTAGGGAGAGACCAATTTAAATCCCTCATTATATAACTATAAAAGTTATTTAGTAGATTTGTTAAAATCAAAATGTACTTGGACAGTAACTAATCAACATTTTAATACTACAGAATGAGACTTTGGTGACAGCAACATTGTATACAGATGATTTCACAAGTTTGTTGATTTACTCAGATGGTCATTATAGGCAGGCTGTCCCTTTGCTGATAGAATCAATATACACCTATGTCACATATACTAGATTGTTGATTTACAGGGATGGTCCATACAGACAGGTTGTCCATACAGACAGGTTGTCCATACAGACAGGTTGTCCTTTTACCTAGAATAGCATTATAAAGATAATACCACTATTTGTCAATTTGCAGAGATAGTTCTTATTAACAGGTTGTCTCTTTACCAAATAGTCCTTATAAACAGGTTGTCTCTTTACCAAATAGTCCTTATAAACAGGTTGTCTCTTTACCAAAGCAACAATATATAGATGGCATCACTAGTTCGTCAATTTATAGAAACGGTTCCCTGTATAGAGATTGTTCTTTAACTGAGAACATCAATATACAGATATGGCAATAGTGTGTTGACTTATGGAGATGGTCCCAATATCACTTATTGTCATTTTACAGAGGTTTCCGTCATATAGAGGTTTTCCCTCCTGGATCTGAGGTCACACACACAGGTGACTCCCCCAAATTGATAAACTACATATGTCCTAAAAGTATACAGAATGATCAGATAGTACCGGAGAATACCTGAGGCCAGTGAAAGATCAATATTCATTAAAACAAAGGATAGTCATACATGATTGGTTGTAGTCTACGCATTATTCCTGTCCCAATGTCTGATGTTAAGATGAGATTCAACAAAAAGGAGATTTTTCGTAGGAACCTTAGACTGACCCCAGGCTAACATCACATAGTGTGTCTACATGAAATTGCTTACACACAAACCCTGTGATGTCCATAGACATCAAACACTTTGATGCCCCGGATACCATGTACTTGGGTCCTTCGTATGTTTGGGATACAAACAAAACTGTTCTTACATCTTTCTCCTGTAGTAGACATATAATTTTTTATAATTCAGATTATATTAAAAATGTAGTAATTGTTTTTCCAAATTTCTTATATGGCCAATTCTTCCATAAATGCTTGATTTGGACCAGAAGTCCCCCGAGGACTACAAGTATTCATTTAAAATAAAGTATACTGAACTCAAATATTTCTTTTTAAGACACCCATTTTTTAATTACAGAGAAAAATTAAAACTTAAGCCACATGGTATATTTACAACACCTGTGTGATCTGGATTCCCCGTACTCTGTAACACACAGTATCTTCATTGTTACCAGAAAATGTGTTTTTTACCAAACATTCCAATTGATTACATTCCAACCAAGAGTTGGATAATTCCTGACACCCTTCGGTAATTTTTCACAAAGTTCAGCTTCATATTCGTATCATCAAAGCAATTGAGGGATAGTTTATACAGAAGGGGAGGGGCACATTGACTTCATATCCTCACACTCAATCTGTGGTATACTTTATACAGAAGGGGAGGGGCACATTGACTTCATATCCTCACACTCAATCTGTGGTATACTTTATACAGAAGGGGAGGGGCACATTGACTTCATATCCTCACACTCAATTTTAATTTTACATTTCCACAGAGATAAGAATTTTTTGGTTAGTTTGGTATGAATTTAATTAAAATCAGATTCTTATAGAAAAGTACAGCATAAAGAATTTTTTGCAATAAATTTAGAAATGTATGCAGTGCAGTGACTTAATATCCCTAAAACATAATAAAGATGACTAATTTTGCTGACATACCATGACTGGATCCAGTGATAAATGCCAGGCATCTTTCCTTTTAAAATTATTTATTCTAATACAAAATCTTCACTACTTTGTGGATAAGAAGAGACTTGCATGGGAATGTGAAACATATATATTGTATGCCCCACCTATCTCACACTCTGACACATATGAAATGTGAAACCCAAATTTATCTATATGGCCAAAACGTTTTCAGACTAGAGAATGTGGCCGAACCTCTAACATAGAGAATGTGGCCAAACCTCTAACCTAGAGAATGTGGCCGAACCTCTAACCTAGAGAATGTGGCCAAACCTCTAGTCTAGAGAATGTGGCCAAACCTCTAGCCTAGAGAATGTGGCCAAACCTCTAGCCTAGAGAATGTGGCCAAACCTCTAGTCTAGAGAATGTGGCCAAACCTTCAACATAGAGAATGTGGACAAAACAAAGTAAGTCCAAAGTTAAATATTGTGTTAAAAAGTCCATACAAAATATCAATGTCCTAGCTATCACAGAGTAACAGATAAACTTATAATTAAATCCTGGATCCACCTCAGCACTGACAATATTAGATAACTAGAGTCTGGTGTCAACTTTGATGTTCCTACAGTTACCCTCCAGTATTTATTACACTCCGTTCCACACCAAGCCTTAAATGGTCATGTGACTTTGAATGTGTTGCACATCTATAAAATATGCACTTATCTCTCAGGTAACCATCATTTACATACATTAATTTTTGCCATAGTTAACCTAATTAGGCAGTGAGTCACTGTGTCTAATTAAACTATACATGCATATAAAAATTGTTCATTAATTAGATAGTCCTTGTTCTGAACAATGACAAATATGTTGATTTGTACAATGTGTAGAATTTAGGTTAACAAGGTGGAGATACCATTAATATCTCATATAATTATGTTAACACAAATTATGGTTTTCCCTGAAATATATTTGATGAATGAATATAAAATTACACTTACCTGTATAAATAACAATGGTAGACTCTGTCTCGACAAAATCATAGATACAAACCTGTCTCTATAATGGTCTTATATCAAACAATAATTTATTCATAATTATACATTTTGATAAATCACTTTATCAAAGACATAGCTAAAATATAACCTGTCTTAGCTGACCCCTGGATAATCTGGAAATCAGTATTGGCATGGCCTTTAATGAAGTTCTAAAATAAACATAGGATAAATTTGTATATAAAACCTGTATAATCTGACACCTGTAGAATAGCTACCTTGTTATTTGTCTTAACTGACCCCTGGATATTCTGAAAACCAGTATTGGCCTGGCCTTTAACAAAGTTCTGCAATCAACATGGGATATCTTTGTACATAAAACCTGTATAATCTGACACCTGTAGAAGAGCTACTCTGTCACCTGTCTTAACTTACCCCCGGATTACCTGTAAATCAATTAACATGATCCTCTTGGTTTATATATATAATCCTGTACAATCTGACACCTGTACAATAGCTACCTTGTTACCTGTCTTAACTGACCCTGGGATTACCTGTAAATCAATTAACTTGGTTTTCTTAGTATAAAAAATCCTGTGTAATCTGACCCCTATACATTAGCAACTGCCTTAATTTCTCCTGGATTATCTGGAAACTTCTACAAAACTAAATTTTCAGCTCAGACAGACAACTTAGACTTTAGATATCTGATGATTATGAATAATAATTTTAGACTTAAAAAGGTCAGGTGAGTACTTCAAACAGGTGTCAGGGTACTGGAGAGAAGTACTTATATAGATGTCTCAGCAAGCTAACTGTCATTTTAATTACCTAGTTATAAAATCTTGTTGTTAAGGGGAATATCTCGTGCAATTTCATACAAAGTGATTTAAGTAATATGACATCATGGTGTTGTGATGTCATATTAAAGAGAACAAAGTATTGTCAATGTCATTCAGAGTATAATTACTTGATAAATTTTTACCTAAAGATATCACACTTGTTGCCATTTCATGTGAAACCGATTAAAATCATTTTTAGTCTGGCAAAAATGATGAAAGTTAGGTTTGTTTCAGAGAGTTAATTCAACATACGATGCATCCAACATTTGAACATAAAACATGGAATTGTTTTTATAGTTTTTTACAAACTTCAGTTTAAATCAGTTAATAGGTAATGTATTGTCCCAAACACAGGTAAAACAGGAGTATCTGTCACCTCACATTAACCCACTAGGCATCGTATACTTTTTGACTGTTATATCTGTATGTATAATTAGACAGTAGGCAGTCAAAAAAATCCTGAGGACTCGAGGCTATAGGTTACACCCAACACTGCCAAATTCATCAGTTGTGTTTACCACAAAGACATGTATGTGTCTATCAAAATCATATATTTTTTATGCATAACATTTTTTACCAAGTCATTATCAAATCCATGATTAGATTTAAAGAAAAATAAATAAAAACCGATTTAAGTTTGAAGATAATGAACATCCCAATGTGACATTGTACATACCAGTTAAGGTGAGGAAAATCCCTGGCAATCATCAATGATACAGTTAAACTGACAATCGTACAGGTAAAATTTATACATCAGACAACTTTTGTCCAATGGCAATATGAGAGACATTGGTTCAATATAAAACTTTCTCATCTGCTGACAAATACCACAGGTAGGGAGATTGTATGTCAACATAGATTCTGTACCAGTGGTACCACAGGGTGGGAGAGTGTACATCCACATGGATTATCTTCTATTGGTACCACAGGGTGGGAGATTGTACATCCACATGGATTATCTTCTATTGGTACCACAGGGTGGGAGATTGTACATCAGCTTGCATTATCTTCCACAGGTACCATAGGCTGGGAGATTGTACATCAACATAGACCCTCTATCACAGGTACCACAGGCTAGGAGATTGTACATCAACATAGACCCTCTATAATAGGTACCACAGCCTGGGAGATTGTACATCAACATAGACCCTCTATCACAGGTACCACAGGCTAGGAGATTGTACATCAACATAGACCCTCTATCACAGGTACCATAGGCTAGGAGATTGTACATCAACATAGACCCTCTATCACAGGTACCACAGGCTAGGAGATTGTACATCAACATAGACCCTCTATCACAGGTACCATAGGCTGGGAGATTGTACATCAACATAGACCCTCTATCACAGGTACCACAGGCTGGGAGATTGTACATCAACATAGACCCTCTATCACAGGTACCACAGGCTAGGAGATTGTATATCAACATAGACCCTCTATCACAGGTACCACAGGCTGGGAGATTGTACATCAACATAGACCCTCTATCACAGGTACCACAGGCTAGGAGATTGTATATCAACATAGACCCTCTATCATAGGTACCACAGGCTGGGAGATTGTACATCAACATAGACCCTCTATCACTGGTACCACAGCCTGGGAGATTGTACATCATCAACATAGACCCTCTATAATAGGTACCACAGGCTGGGAGATTGTACATCAACATAGACCCTCTATCACAGGTAACATAGGCTAGGAGATTGTACATCAACATAGACCCTCTATCACAGGTACCACAGGCTAGGAGATTGTATATCAACATAGACCCTCTATCATAGGTACCACAGGCTGGGAGATTGTACATCATCATATACCCTCTATCACTGGTACCACAGCCTGGGAGATTGTACATCAACATAGACCCTCTATCACAGGTACCATAGGCTAGGAGATTGTATATCAACATAGACCCTCTATCATAGGTACCACAGGCTGGGAGATTGTACATCATCATATACCCTCTATCACTGGTACCACAGCCTGGGAGATTGTACATCAACATAGACCCTCTATAATAGGTACCACAGGCTGGGAGATTGTACATCAACATAGACCCTCTATCACTGGTACCACAGCCTGGGAGATTGTACATCAACATAGACCCTCTATAATAGGTACCACAGGCTGGGAGATTGTATATCAACATAGACCCTCTATCACTGGTACCACAGGCTAGGAGATTGTACATCAACATAGACCCTCTATCACAGGTACCACAGGCTAGGAGATTGTACATTAACATAGACCCTCTATAATAGGTACCACAGCCTGGGAGATTGTACATCAACATAGACCCTCTATCACTGGTACCACAGGCTAGGAGATTGTACATCAACATAGACCCTCTATCACAGGTACCGCAGGCTAGGAGATTGTACATCAACATAGACCCTTTATCACAGGTACCACAGGCTAGGAGATTGTACATCAACATAGACCCTCTATCACAGGTACCACAGGCTGGGAGATTGTACATCAACATAGACCCTCTATCACAGGTACCACAGGCTGGGAGATTGTACATCAACATAGACCCTCTATCACAGGTACCACAGGCTGGGAGATTGTACATCAACATATACCCTCTATCACTGGTACCACAGCCTGGGAGATTGTACATCAACATAGACCCTCTATAATAGGTACCACAGGCTGGGAGATTGTACATCAACATAGACCCTCTATCACAGGTACCACAGGCTGGGAGATTGTACATCAACATAGACCCTCTATAATAGGTACCACAGGCTGGGAGATTGTACATTAACATAGACCCTCTATCACAGGTACCGCAGGCTGGGAGATTGTACATTAACATAGACCCTCTATCACTGGTACCACAGGCTGGGAGATTGTACATCAACATAGACCCTCTATCACTGGTACCACAGGCTGGGAGATTGTACATCAACATAGACCCTCTATAACAGGTACCGCAGGCTAGGAGATTGTACATCAACATAGACCCTCTATCACTGGTACCACAGCCTGGGAGATTGTACATCAACATAGACCCTCTATAATAGGTACCACAGGCTGGGAGATTGTACATCAACATAGACCCTCTATCACTGGTACCACAGCCTGGGAGATTGTACATCAACATAGACCCTCTATAATAGGTACCACAGGCTGGGAGATTGTACATCAACATAGACCCTCTATCACAGGTACCACAGGCTGGGAGATTGTACATTAACATAGACCCTCTATAATAGGTACCACAGGCTGGGAGATTGTACATTAACATAGACCCTCTATCACAGGTACCACAGACTGGGAGATTGTACATCAACATAGACCCTCTATAATAGGTACCACAGGCTGGGAGATTGTACATCAACATATACCCTCTATCACTGGTACCACAGCCTGGGAGATTGTACATCAACATAGACCCTCTATCACAGGTACCACAGGCTAGGATATTGTACATCAACATAGACCCTCTATAATAGGTACCACAGGCTAGGAGATTGTACATCAACATAGACCCTCTATAATAGGTACCACAGCCTGGGAGATTGTACATCAACATAGACCCTCTATCACAGGTACCACAGGCTAGGAGATTGTACATCAACATAGACCCTCTATAATAGGTACCACAGGCTGGGAGATTGTACATTAACATAGACCCTCTATCACAGGTACCACAGACTAGGAGATTGTACATCAACATAGACCCTCTATAATAGGTACCACAGGCTGGGAGATTGTACATTAACATAGACCCTCTATCACAGGTACCACAGACTGGGAGATTGTACATCAACATAGACCCTCTATAATAGGTACCACAGGCTGGGAGATTGTACATCAACATAGACCCTCTATAATAGGTACCACAGGCTGGGAGGTTGTACATCAACATAGACCCTCTATCACTGGTATCACAGGCTGGGAGATTGCACATCAACATAGACCCTCTATAATAGGTACCACAGGCTGGGAGATTGTACATCAACATAGACCCTGTATCATAGGTACCACAGGCTAGGAGATTGTACATCAACATAGACCCTCTATCATAGGTACCACAGGCTGGGAGATTGTACATCAACATAGACCCTCTATCACTGGTACCACAGCCTGGGAGATTGTACATCATCAACATAGACCCTCTATAATAGGTACCACAGGGTGGGAGATTGTACATCAACATAGACCCTCTATAATAGGTACCACAGGCTGGGAGATTGTACATCAACATAGACCCTCTATAATAGGTACCACAGGCTAGGAGATTGTACATCAACATAGACCCTCTATCACAGGTACCACAGGCTAGGAGATTGTACATCAACATAGACCCTCTATCACAGGTACCACAGGCTGGGAGATTGTACATCATCAACATAGACCCTCTATAATAGGTACCACAGGCTAGGAGATTGTACATCAACATAGACCCTCTATAATAGGTACCACAGCCTGGGAGATTGTACATCAACATAGACCCTCTATAATAGGTACCACAGGGTGGGAGATTGTACATCAACATAGACCCTCTATAATAGGTACCACAGGCTGGGAGATTGTACATCAACATAGACCCTCTATAATAGGTACCACAGGCTGGGAGATTGTACATCAACATAGACCCTCTATCACTGGTACCACAGGCTGGGAGATTGTACATCAACATAGACCCTCTATCACTGGTACCACAGGCTGGGAGATTGTACATCAACATAGACCCTCTATAATAGGTACCACAGGCTAGGAGATTGTACATCAACATAGACCCTCTATCACTGGTACCACAGGCTGGGAGATTGTACATCAACATAGACCCTCTATAATAGGTACCACAGGCTAGGAGATTGTACATCAACATAGACCCTCTATCACAGGTACCACAGACTGGGAGATTGTACATCAACATAGACCCTCTATAATAGGTACCACAGCCTGGGAGATTGTACATCAACATAGACCCTCTATCACTGGTATCACAGGCTGGGAGATTGTACATCAACATAGACCCTCTATCACAGGTACCACAGGCTAGGAGATTGTACATCAACATAGACCCTCTATCACTGGTACCACAGCCTGGGAGATTGTACATCATCAACATACAGTGGGAGACAATACATACAGCCCACAGCCTTGGTGATGGCACATGGAAATTTAAAGTAAAACCTGAACATCTAAATTCTCACCTTTCAACCCAAGTCTTTATAACAGCTTGGATCTTGCATGTGGCGGACTGTAAGTGTTTGAATTTTCTACGTGCCAGGAACATGCGTGTGAGTTTCTGGATGGTGACGACAGAATTGTTTACGATGTTCTTGGCATGCACATCTAGCTGCTGCTCAAATGTCTCCTTCATGAAAACCTGAGTTAACAATGAAATAAAAATTACACCTTTTCTTCAAATAATCTATAGAATAATAAAAAATCATTTTTGGAAATATTGGAATTGTTGAAAAGAAGAAAAAAAAAAAAATAGGAAAAATGTCAAGTTGACAATGTTTTTAACAGCAGTGTCCAATTGATGTTAGCAAAGGCTTCACATTTGATTATTTGCTAGCTTAAATAAAACAAAGTCAAATTTTCAAGCTGGCAGATAACAGTAAATAAATACATATCAATGCTAGCTAGAAACACTGAAGATCTTGGTAATTGGAAGAATTTTCAATTTTCATCTCAAAAATTTATCAATATCTCAAAAGATTTATAACTAGTCTTGTTTGCTTCTAAGGATGTTCCCAAAACAAGCACTTAATGTATCACATATTACAACATGACCTTTTGATGACACAACAACTTTAGCATGACAATCGGCCATTGTAGAAGAATTTGTTTCTAATTCAGTGATAATTTCTTATCGTGACACTATTTCTCTGTCATAATGGAAATCATAAAAAAAAATTACTTTGTGCATTTAAAAAATATCTTGTTTTGTTTTGGAGGATGTTATTCAAATAAACAGAAGATGAACTTGATGACGTTAGAATGATGTATTATCATACACTATCTGACAAGCTTTCGGACATGTATTATAAATACTGGTCTTTGTGTCAGCATGTTCAGGATCTGCGAACATTAATCAGCGTTTATTACAGGTATCTCGTACTGTTGACAGTGTTCATAGGGGTTAAAATGTAACAATTTTTTATAATTTTATGATTTATTTGGAGATGATCAAAACATGTTACAAAAAACTTATTTATTCTGTTTATTGTTCATGGCCATTAATCATAAAAGCACAAAAGTTGACAACATCACAATGTTGCAAGAAAACAACCTGTTGTGGTTGCTTATCAATAAAAAAAAACCCAGTTAATAAATAATTGAACTACACCTAATAGTGCTCTACCATTTAAACCTTCTCTGACCTCATGTTTAATCTGTATGTTTGTAGCTATTTAGTTTTCTTTATATATCACTATTCTGTCTTTTGTGTCTAAATCAGATGTTTACTCTATAATTTTATTTATCTATTTTTCAATGTTTCAATTTCTTAAGGGTTTGAATGGTTATAAGGTATATTCAAAGGGAGATAACTGCCATAAAAAATCATGTTTATGACTACATTAAACACCCATCTTTTTATAACATATACACCAGTATGTCATTTACCTTAATATGGGCAGACCAGGCATTTTAATTTACATATAATTTACTTAACGACATGATATTGTCGACTGAGTTAAGTACATATATAACTCTTCGTAACAGACAGTTGTATATAAATATCATATCTACAGCAAACATACTCAGCACACTGACACAACATTCCAACTGTTTTTAAAATGAGTAATCATTTAGAATTTCAAAATGGACACAGTTATTACCTGGCTAATTAATCCAACTTATCTTGAAAATTAAAGTGTTTCAGTTTCTGTCTAATTATAAAACCAGTGTAGCGTTAAGTATCAACACAAACATGTTACCATTATATCAGACGCATGTCAAGTTTGTCATAGTCAAAATTAGGCAAGTTGTTGGCAGCTTAGGTGACAATGCCATCTAATTATGCAGACTTAATAATTTCTGAACAAACTGTAGGAGAATTAATCTAAAGAAAAGAACATTATCTCCGTGGACATCTGTTAAACACATTATCTCTAAGAAGTCAAAAGAAAACAAATCTAGTTAATGCTTAATTAAGGAGACATGCGACATTACACTTTACCTGTGATTTATCATGAAGTTACCTCCCTTTAAACATTTTCAATTGGTATTTGCTTGTGCAAACTAAAATTTCAACAAAAGCTTATTCAACAAGATTGATAGTATCATTTCAAAGAGGAAAATAAATTGCATTAAAAAAATAGCATTCGAGATATTAGGAATAACAATTTTTTTAAAGCTATGCATGCTTCTCAGAAACGGACCCTAAACTGTTAAAATTTATGTGTAAAATTTACAAATGTGTCCATTAAAAAAAAGACTTTCCGTGTTTCTCAGGAACAAACTCGTTGTGGACTGGAGGCATAAATCAGAGGAAGATAGCATAAACCCAAAGTAGTAAGCAATCTAAGGTTTTTAAATTAATGATATCAGATTTGATTTTAGCAATTAACATCGGAAAATTCTACATGTTTCTATTTGGAAAATTGATTTTGTTTAAATTCAATTAAAATGATATGTTCTTACCTTTGTGGCCCCAATCCTGTACATGTGTGACATTGATGGACCCTGGGTTAACAGAATCTTGTTACACACCTCCGTTGGTAATAATCTGTCATTAATTTTACCCATCAGGAGGAAACGATACCTGGAAATAGAATGAAGATTTATTGAGGGAAATATAATAGAACAAAAACTTCACAGTAAAACAAATACCTGGATAAGTAAAATTATGTATATTGAACAATAATGGATATAAGCTTAAAGGGAAATAACTCCCAATACCTGGAGATAAGCGACTCACCTCTCGATGAAGACTGGGAATTTGACTCGGATAGGGAAGCCCATTTTACGGATACGGATGGTTTCCAGCATCCCGGTGTACCTTAGTTGGTCTAATACCACCGTCTTCTCAAACTGCATCGGGGCCTTGTGGTTGTTTGGTTTTACACACCGCACAAAGTACGGGTTACATCTGTGGACGGAGAAAAAAGACGGTATGAGGGGTATAATGGAGGCTTAAGTGTAAGTCTTAATGTCATGGTGTTTGGGTGTTAGTCTTAATGTCATGGTGTTTGGGTGTTAGTCTTAATGTCATGGTGTTTGGGTTTAAGTCTTAATGTCATGGTGTTTGAGTGTAAGTCTTAATGTCACAGCGTTTGGGTGTAAGTCTTAATGTCATAGCGTTTGGGTGTAAGTCTTAATGTCATGGTGTTTGGGTGTAAGTCTTAATGTCATGGTGTTTGAGTGTAAGTCTTAATGTCACAGCGTTTGGGTGTAAGTCTTAATGTCATAGCGTTTGGGTGTAAGTCTTAATGTCATGGTGTTTGAGTGTAAGTCGTAATGTCATGGTGTTTGGGTGTAAGTCTTAATGTCATGGTGTTTGAGTGTAAGTCTTAATGTCACAGCGTTTGGGTGTAAGTCTTAATGTCATGGCATTTGGGTGTAATTCTTAATGTCATGGTGTTTAAGTGTAAGTCTTAATGTCATAGCATTTGGGTGTAAGTCTTAATGTCATGGTGTTTGAGTGTAAGTCGTAATGTCATGGTGTTTGGGTGTAAGTCTTAATGTCATGGTATTTGGGTGTAAGTCTTAATGTCCCAGCGTTTGGGTTTAAGTCTTTATGTCATGGTGTTTGGGTTTAAGTCTTTATGTCATGGTGTTTGGGTTTAAGTCTTAATGTCATGGTGTTTGGGTTTAAGTCTTAATGTCATGGCGTTTGGGTGTAAGTCTTAATGTCATAGTGTTAATGTGTAAGTCTTAATGTCAAAGCGTTTGAGAGTACTCAACTAATTCTAATTGTTTCAAGTATAGACATGATGGACACACATATTCTGAAAACATAATGTACTTACTTTGACATTGTGTCTATCAGGGAGAGCAGTGACTCGGTAAAGCCTGCTGCCACTGTGGGAGTCCTGGGTTTGAGGGTCACGTAGCGCCCAGTTGACTTGCTCAGTGTCTTTGTAATAAGTCGATCTCGCATTTCTTTGAACATGGATGCAATCATCTGAAATAAAAAATCCAGCCATTTACTAAAAAATGTTTTCTTTATAGGAAGATATCAACAACTAGATTTTTTTGATTTCATTTATATTTATATTATATGTATACATCCAATAGTGATGTCAGGTTTTTCCTCGTAATTTATAGCGATCTTTCCTTAAACAAAGCCTTTTCCTTAAGAAATTCACAAAATAAAAAAGAAAAGATTTTTTTATTTGCTAATAAAATAACTAATGCTGGGCAGGGTTTCCTATCAACTGAGTTAGATCATTGTTTCCATGGCGACCTTGTTCTATACCACACCATGGTGACCCTGTTCTATGCCACACCATGGTGACCTTGTTCTATGCCACATCATGGTGACCTTGTTCCATGCCACATCATGGTGACCTTGTTCCATGCCACACAATGGTGACCCTGTTCCATGCCACACCATGGTGACCCTGTCCAGAGCCACACCATGGTGACCTTGTCCAGAGCCACACCATGGTGACCTTTTCCAGACAGAGTCACAACATGCTGACCTTGTCCAGAGTCACACCATGCTGACCTTGTCCAGAGTCACACCATGCTGACCTTGTCCAAACAGTGCCACACCATGGTGACCTTGTCCAGAGTCACAACATGCTGACCTTGTCCAGAGCCACACCATGGTGACCTTGTCCAAACAGTGCCACACCATGATGACCTTGTCCAGAGTCACACCATGCTGACCTTGTCCAAACAGTGCCACACCATGCTGACCTTGTCCAGAGTCACACCATGCTGACCTTGTCCAGAGCCACACCATGGTGACCTTGTCCAAACAGTGCCACACCATGGTGACCTTGTCCAAACAGTGCCACACCATGGTGACCTTGTCCAGAGCCACACCATGGTGACCTTGTCCAGAGCCACACCATGGTGACCATGTCCAAACAGTGCCACACCATGCTGACCTTGTCCAGAGCCACACCATGCTGACCTTGTCCAAACAGTGCCACACCATGCTGACCTTGTCCAGACAGAGTCACACCATGCTGACCTTGTCCAGAGTCACACCAATACCAGATAACTTACCCTGTTTTTATTCTCACTGTCCAATACCAGATAAATTACCCTGTTTTTACTCTCACTGTCCAATACCAGATAACTTACCCTGTTTTTACTCTCACTGTCCAATACCAGATAAATTACCCTGTTTTTACTCTCACTGTCCAATACCAGATAACTTACCCTGTTTTTACTCTCACTGTCCAATACCAGATAAATTACCCTGTTTTTACTCTCACTGTCCAATACCAGATAACTTACCCTGTTTTTACTCTCACTGTCCAATACCAGATAACTTACCCTGTTTTTCTCTCACTGTCCAATACCAGATAACTTACCCTGTTTTTCTCTCACTGTCCAATACCAGATAACTTACCCTGTTTTTACTCTCACTGTCCAATACCAGATAACTTACCCTGTTTTTACTCTCACTGTCCAATACCAGATAACTTACCCTGTTTTTACTCTCAGTGTCCAAACTTACCCTGTTTTTACTCTCACTGTCCAATACCAGATAACTTACCCTGTTTTTACTCTCACTGTCCAATACCAGATAAATTACCCTGTTTTTACTCTCACTGTCCAATACCAGATAACTTACCCTGTTTTTACTCTCACTGTCCAATACCAGATAAATTACCCTGTTTTTACTCTCACTGTCCAATACCAGATAACTTACCCTGTTTTTACTCTCACTGTCCAATACCAGATAACTTACCCTGTTTTTCTCTCACTGTCCAATACCAGATAACTTACCCTGTTTTTCTCTCACTGTCCAATACCAGATAACTTACCCTGTTTTTACTCTCACTGTCCAATACCAGATAACTTACCCTTTTTTTACTCTCACTGTCCAATACCAGATAACTTACCCTGTTTTTACTCTCAGTGTCCAAACTTACCCTGTTTTTACTCTCACTGTCCAATACCAGATAACTTACCCTGTTTTTACTCTCACTGTTCAATACCAGATAACTTACCCTGTTTTTACTCTCACTGTCCAATACCAGATAACTTACCCTGTTTTTACTCTCACTGTCCAATACCAGATAACTTACCCTGTTTTTACTCTCACTGTCCAATACCAGATAACTTACCCTGTTTTTACTCTCACTGTCCAATACCAGATAACTTACCCTGTTTTTACTCTCACTGTTCAATACCAGATAACTTACCCTGTTTTTACTCTCACTGTCCAATACCAGATAACTTACCCTGTTTTTACTCTCACTGTCCAATACCAGATAACTTACCCTGTTTTTACTCTCACACAAAAGTTCTACAACATCACTCCTCAGTGTGTCTTTGTTCTTCTCCAGGAAATGGTCCACCTGAAACAGTTCATAAATCAAATTATTTTCTTTCGCCACCTAAAACAGTTCGTAAATTAAATTATTGTAACACTGTCATATCTGACACCAACTTAACCAACACACTGTCCGACACAACAACTACATTCAGTGTCGGTAAAGTTTGGTCTTACTATGTATAAATAGAAAATAAGCTGAAACCATGGAATCAGAAATCAGAAATATTTCCATGCCCAGTTTAAACAGGTTTCACTCTATCACTTACATTGTATTTGATCTTCCCAGCGAAGTGGAGGACATAAAACTCGGGGACAGACATCCGTGGTTTGTCATACAGAGAATTACTGGAGTGATGAAAGTGACATTTCTCCAGGAATGAGAGATCCGTAGCCTGTAAAACACAATCATTACATCATTAAATGTCTAACTTTGTGATTAACATTTAACAGGTGTAGATGATTGGCTACCAGGGGCACTATTAGTGTGATCATATGTAACCTAGACTTTCTGCCGGTCACATTATACAGGCTGCAGAAATATGACAACTTAATGTAAAGAGGAACATTAAATAGAGAACAGTAAGTACTAATATCATAGATTACAGAGGTTTTTCTCAGTCAGGGGACACAACTCATGACTTCAGAGGTTTGTCTTAGACAGGGGACACAACTCATGACTTCAGAGGTTTGTCTTAGTCAGGGGACACAACTCATGACTTCAGAGGTTTGTCTTAGTCAGGGGACACAACTCATGACTACAGAGGTTTGTCTTAGTCAGGGGACACAACTCATGACTACAGAGGTTTTTCTCAGTCAGGGGACACAACTCATGACTTCAGAGGTTTGTCTTAGATAGGGGACACAACTCATGACTTCAGAGGTTTGTCTTAGTCAGGGGACACAACTCATGACTTCAGAGGTTTGTCTTAGTCAGGGGACACAACTCATGACTTTAGAGGTTTGTCTTAGTCAGGGGACACAACTCATGACTTCAGAGGTTTGTCTTAGTCAGGGGACACAACTCATGACTTCAGAGGTTTGTCTTAGTCAGGGGACACAACTCATGACTTCAGAGGTTTGTCTTAGTCAGGGGACACAACTCAAGACTACAGAGGTTTGTCTTAGTCAGGGGACACAACTCATGACTTCAGAGGTTTGTCTTAGTCAGGGGACACAACTCATGACTACAGAGGTTTGTCTTAGTCAGGGGACACAACTCATGACTACAGAGGTTTTTCTCAGTCAGGGGACACAACTCATGACTTCAGAGGTTTGTCTTAGTCAGGGGACACAACTCATGACTTCAGAGGTTTGTCTTAGTCAGGGGACACAACTCATGACTTCAGAGGTTTGTCTTAGTCAGGGACACAACTCATGACTTCAGAGGTTTGTCTTAGTCAGGGGACACAACTCATGACTACAGAGGTTTTTCTCAGTCAGGGGACACAACTCATGACTTCAGAGGTTTGTCTTAGTCAGGGGACACAACTCATGACTTCAGAGGTTTGTCTTAGTCAGGGGACACAGCTCATGACTACAGAGGTTTGCCTTAGTCAGGGGACACAGCTCATGACTACAGAGGTTTGTCTTAGTCAGGGGACACAACTCATGACTTCAGAGGTTTGTCTTAGTCAGGGGACACAACTCATGACTTCAGAGGTTTGTCTTAGTCAGGGGACACAACTCAGGACATTGTATTTTTTTCTTATTGCTGCGTTGAACATTTTTCAATATATATTATGAAAAAATATTAATGAGGTTGACACAGTGAATAGTGAACTTGAATAAAGACACAATATACAGTTATTAACAATCATTAGCTTGATATAAGGACACAACGTACCTGAGGAAAGCTGCATTCGTCGTCTAGGATGACTAGGATTCCAGCGGGTTTGCTGGCGAGGAGGTCAATGACTGGCTGGTTGTCTTGGAATTCTATAGATGACCAGTCAATGTTCTCTTTAGCGTATTCCTTCTGCTCAAGTCGGAAGATGTGTTGGTTGAAGAAGAACTGTAATGTCTCATTTGCATAGTTGATACACAGCTGCTCAAAGCTGTTCACATGAAAGTCCTGTAAATAGAAAATTAATGTAAACTGAAAGTTTTCAATCTTGGAACCACTTATTTGGTAACAGACTGTAAATCCTTAATGTCTTATATCCTTACAGAAAACAGGCTGAAATATGCCTCGGAAATCATATAATACTGTTCAAGATCAAATAGAGGTTACAGTGACCTAATTCTATAACCTCTTGTACAAATCTTGTAATAGAAAAGTAATGGAATTCACCACTCCTGTATGGTGTGGACACACCACTCCTGTATGGTGTGGACAATATCAACTCAATGGTTATGTCAGATGAAATTTGAAACAAAATTTGATTCTTTTTCACCAAGCTTTTGAAGGTGTGACCATCAATCAATAAACTTTGATAATATGCTAGTTTTTACTTACTTCAAACCCGAAAATATCTAGAACGGCTATGGCCGATGTCTTTTCTCGTTCGGCCCGGCAGATGATGAGGTTGACTCTCTCCACTAACCAAGTAAACAGCCGACTATAAAGAGCTTTGGATATAGCATCCCTGGAAACCAAAAAGTACATTATACATATTCAGTTTTTTGTATTTGTTGTTACAATGAAATATTCTTCTAGACGTAAAATAAATCGTACTGAAGTCGTTTTTTTTTTAATTTTTACTGTCTTTTTGTCATTTTTTTTTCCAAAATCCAAATTCATATAGAAGTTGAGTAATAGATACATACCTGGAGTCCAGAGCCTGGTCTATGTTAAACGGTGTGAGAACACGATCACCTCGCGTTTCCTGAAGAATACAAAAAAATCATGCAATCATTGAAATTTCCTTTTTACTGATATCTTATTTCCTGGTAATGAGTGATAGCTTGATTTCCTGGTAATGAGTGATAGCTTTCACAAAGGAGTTAGATTGCATTTATTACAATATTCTTCATACTGTCAGGTAATGAATCACAACACCATTTGATTTTCAGTTCAATGCCTAGCTATAACATCTGTGACTTTTATGGTAGGGCTTTTTTTAGCTTTACTTACAGTGACTTTGTGATGAGGGCTTCTTTGAGCCTTATTACTGGTGACTGTAGAGCCTAACTTACAGTGACTTTTATGGCTTTTTTGAGCCTAAGGTATTGTGACTTTCGAGGTGAGGGCTTGTTGGAGCCATATTGTGACCATGACATTCGTGGTTAGGGTTTGTTGGAGTCGTATGTACCATGACTTTTGTGATGAGGGCTTGTTGAGCATTATGTACAATGTTTTTTGTGGTTAGACTTTCTTTAAGCCTTATTTACCGTGATGTATGTGGTGAGGGCTCGTTTTAGCCTACTTACCGTGACTTTGGTGGTGAGAGCTTGCTGTAACCAGTCCTCAGACAGCTGAAGCAGATGGGAGATCCACTTGAGTTCAGCATCACTCCCAAGTAAAACTGTGTCGTGGCCATTGTCGTGCTGAAAATGAAAATTCAGTGTGAGTTTTCATTGGTATTACCTCAAAACAAGAAAGCAACAAAATAACAGAACTAAAAACATGTGACTGAACGAGTGAAACATTCAGTAGATCCAGTTCTCTCCAGCCGTTCCAACAAATAGAATGAAAAATTTATATTCTGCCAAAAATGATGTGTCTAATTAGGGGGATTTAATTATAGATTCAACAAGGCGACCAGTGACATTTCATTTTAGATGTACACAAAACTGATATGTTCTTAACCAATTTAACTGTACTTTATCAGTGTGATCAGCTAATACTGAATCCAAGCTGTGTCATAATGTCAATGAAACTTTTAACATGAAGGCCGTAATCTGAAATTATTTGGCAAATTTCAAGACTGTCTGATGACAATTAAAAAACTTTATTCTGACTTGATAATTAATGTGTAAATTTTAGAATGTAATAAGGAATCAAAATGTTCTATTCAGTGAACCAGGCCTAAGACAACACAACTAGAATGTTCCAGTAATACTATAAAGTCACATAACAACATTATTCTGTAAACAGTTTTGAAAGTTAATATTCTTACATCAATATATTCATGAAATGAACATCCAATGTATACTGTTTGTAAAACTGTCTTAATAGAGTTACACATGTATTCATAAAATATTTGAATTTGTGATTATAACTCCTTGAAAATTAAATGGAAACTTAAAAACTCATGAAATATTCATGAGATTCAATTTAGCCAACGAAGGACATTTAAAATTTTGAGGAAGAAGATTTGAATAAAATATACCTTGTAGTGTTATCTTTTTTAAATCAAACTAAACAAAATCTCAGCGATACCTACCCGGTGTTGACCTTACCTGTATTGCTTTGAAATAAATATTGCCTAAATGTAAGACACATGAAAGTATCTTGAAAATCGTCTCCTGTTCGTGTCTCTCGAAGTTGAGAACTTCCATGGCGGCACTGAGAGTCCGGAAATTGTCTGCGTCATCTCGTCCTGAGATACTACAACTTCCACCCTGTGAAAAAATCACCAGAAAAACAATGATAATGTCCCCAAAAGTTCTTCTTGTGCCTTTTATTTCTTTAATGACATATAATTAATTTTCCATTGTTTGTATGCAGAATGCGGCTTTCTGATTGGTTGAGATTTTTTTTCCATACCACTATGAATGGCGCGAAAAATGTGATACGACAATTGACGTTGCGTATTGATTTGAGAAAAAGAATCCCATATAAAACCAGTAAAATTGTACATACACATGTTTTAAGTTAGAAAATTACTTTCAAAAATTAATTATAAGCGTTGATGTCAATTAATTTTTCGTTTCATAGGGGTATGAAAACATTTTTGTTTGCAAACTTCTGTAAGAATCTGCTATGCGATTCATACAGTTTGCAAACGAATTTTTTTTCATACCCCGATGAAACTAAAAAAAAATTGACATCAATGCTTAAATAAACCAATAAATCAATTGATTGGAATTTCAGTCATTTGTTTATGTTCAGTTTGGCATAAAAAAAACACTCCACAATCCCACAAACTTATAATGCTTTCTTGTCACTAAAACCTAGGCCTAGGTCTATTTATTTATTTATTTATGTTTAGGGGGGGGGATTGATTTATAAATGTTATGATATATACATGAACACTTGTTAGGTATGAATTACTTGAAAATAAATAAAAAAGTGCAAAAAGTGCAATTTTCAAGGAAATTGGGTAAAGGAGGAGGGGGGGGGGGGGGGGATAACATCATATGATTTCTAGGTCCACAACTCTATTTGTAAGTGTCTAGCTGAAGGGCTATTTTACCTTGATAAAGAGTTAGGCAGGTAAGAAACCTTTGTTCAGCTTCTACCAGAGATTCTTACTGTAAGGTAGGGTACTAATTAAGGCAAATAATTAATGAATGCTGAGATGTTCCGAACATCTCTGTGTGCATGTCCAGTGATTCTACATCATCGTACAGGTATCAGGTCAAACTAAAACTTAATCAATTATTAATGTACTGACATCAGAACGTGAAGATTTTATAGAAATCATTAATTCTTGGTTGGAGCATCAATGGTGTAGCATTTCAATGATTGATATTGTTTTTATAGAGCTATAACATCTCCTATGTAACAGCTGATGAATTAGAAATATCTGAGGCTGTTATTTATTTGCTATGACAATACAGTCTATTCAGAGGTATTAATTAGCCAATAACTGCTGATGTTGATTTCCCCATTGAATACCTGCTATCCAGAATCCTGAATTAATTAATAATCAATAACAACAGAACAGGTGAGCGATACAGTCTTACCCACAGGTACATTAGGTATATATAGGTTTATCTCAGGTGAGTGATACAGTCTTACCCACAGGTACATTAGGTATAAAGGTTTATCTCAGGTGAGTGATACAGTCTTACCCACAGGTACATTAGGTATATATAGGTTTATCTCAGGTGAGTGATACAGTCTTACCCACAGATACATTAGGTATATATAGGTTTATCTCAGGTGAGTGATACAGTCTCGGCCACAGATACATTAGGTATATATAGGTTTATCTCAGGTGAGTGATACAGTCTCGGCCACAGGTACATTAGGTATAAAGGTTTATCTCAGGTGAGTGATACAGTCTTACCCACAGGTACATTAGGTATAAAGGTTTATCTCAGGTGAGTGATACAGTCTTACCCACAGATACATTAGGTATATCTCAGGTGAGTGATACAGCCTCGGCCACAGGTACATTAGGTATAAAGGTTTATCTCAGGTGAGTGATACAGTCTTACCCACAGGTACATTAGGTATATAGGTTTATCTCAGGTGAGTGATACAGTCTTACCCACAGGTACATTAGGTATAAAGGTTTATCTCAGGTGAGTGATACAGTCTTACCCACAGGTACATTAGGTATATACAGGTTTATCTCAGGTGAGTGATACAGTCTTACCCACAGGTACATTAGGTATATACAGGTTTATCTCAGGTGAGTGATACAGTCTCGGCCACAGGTACATTAGGTATGTATAGGTTTATCTCAGGTGAGTTTGGGTTATGGGAATTTTCTATGATATGTACAGCTGTAGATGTTTGTTTACATTTTCTGGAAGACTGAATTAATTCTGCTTTAAACGACTCTAAATAGATATAACTAATTCTTGAGAAATCATAAATTTTAATTAAGGCACAGGTAAATTGATTTCCTTTACAGATTTTCAAGATTACTAATCTTTTATGGATTTTAACTTAAGTATTAAATTGTATTTAAAAGCTCATCAAATTATATAAAGGAATTAATTTTGGCTACAACCAGCTTATGACTTAAAGTAAAAGACATTTTAAATTCTTTATTTATTCATGAGTAATTAGTTTTCTTGAGTTCATGACAATGCCATCTTGCTGTTAAATGGATACCAACATCCTAAAAGCCAGCCATTAAATGACTGATTTTTTTGGTTACCTTTTAAGAGTTAATGGACAGGTCATTTAACTAGAGTGCTCTAGTCTATGTAGTTGTAAGAAAGTATTACCAAGCATACTGGGAAGCCAATTTTGTATAAAAGAGGGAACATGTTAAGATACGGTCATTTTGATGTCTTGAACAGCAGTCTGATTGGGTGTCTATTGTTTTTAAACTCATTACCTGTGTCTTCCTCTAATTACATGCTTGTGTTTCTAATTACAGGTAAGTTACCTGGTTCAGGTAGAAGTATTTGTTGGCAGCCTGGAGCCCATACTTTCCCTTTTGCTCATCAGTAAACCCAGACAACATCTCATAAAATACATGGTAGTTTCTTTCTTCTGCCGCCTAAACAAAGAAAGTTGTTTTTCATTATCTACATCTGATCAAATATTTATACTTTTATTGGAAGGTGATATATACCATGAAAAATACTTCAAACATGGGTTTCAATCGTGTCTGTCCAATTCTCTCTCCAAATGTGAGTTACCGTATTTATCCTAGTAATAAGCCAAGGTGTCAACACACCACCTCTATCTGAAAGGAGGGGGTGGAAGTGATACTGGGTAGAGAAATAGCATACGATAGTATTTTTACTGAAGTCAACATCAGGTGAGTTTACAGGTATTACCAGACATGGACTTATTGTAGGATAATTACAGCAGTTTTTTTCTTAATGTGTATCTTTCATATCCTCATAAATCTGAATGAATTATTCAACAATTATATCTTATAATGAAATCTTGCACAATTGATTAAATATTATTTTAGCTAAAACAGCTGAACCAAGCAAATTCAGATGGCAAAAATTTCCTATCCTGCTCTGCCAGTACTGAATTGTACAGACCTGGGTTACGAGGACGAGATTTCTCCAGTAAGTATTCAGATGTTCGTGCTCCAACTATGGAACCCCTAGAAAAACAGAATATTCCTAATTTTAGATTATCTTTTCATTTTTCCATTTCTCTGTCTTCTTTTTTAAAGAAAGATATTTAACTTACTCCATACAACAATCATCAAACGTTTCATGCAGTGTTTTTTCTTTAATTTCCATTTCCTTAAAGCACCATTTTTAATTCACCTCATTAAATTCTTCTTAAAAGTAATGATGTATTAATGTTGAATGCAACATTCCAAAAGCTTTGAAGTTATCATCATTGTTTAATAAGAATTTAGGGAACCACATTAAAAATAAAGTTATTTATCTAAAATCTTATATCACTTTTCTTCAGAATCTTGAAATCTGGATTACATTACTCCACTTTTGAGCACCTTTTAGATTTCCTCTAAGGTAATATCAAAACACATGTAATGACAGTAGAATAACTTGTCTACTTACGTTTTAAAGAACACTTCAATATATTTGCCGAATCTGCTGGAGTTGTCATTTCGGATGGTTTTTGCATTGCCGAAGGACTCGAGGAGCGGGTTGGCCTCGAGGATTTGTTCAGTGATGAGATCATTACCGGATTTATTAACAGCAGCCAAATATTGCATCACCAGCTTGGTGGCCTCCGTTTTACCAGCTCCACTCTCACCACTGAAAATAGGTCACAAACTCTTAGAAGTAGGTCACAAACTCTTAGAAGTAGGTCACAAACTCTTAGAAGTAGGTCACAGAATCAACAAGCATACTGGGTACTGCTAGAGTAAAGCATGTTCCCTACCTAACCCCAATAAAAAAGTAAGTGACCTCGACCTTGATCCAAAAACCCTGAAACTCAAACTTGTCGGAGATATAATGGTCCTTTATCATTGTGTAAAAATCTATCAAAATCCATCAAGGATTGAAGTCACTGGAGCGCTGACAAACTTTGGCGTTACGTATATTCGTACAAGACAGACAGAGAGGAAACCTAGCTGTAGTGCCCTTGGTTTGACCGGTAGGGGACTAATTAGAGTGATATCATAAGACAGTTAATCACTTAAAACTAGAAATAGGCCTCAAATTATAGGTCAGAAACAGAAAACAAGATCCCATACAAAGGATGTGATCATATTATTACAAATAGGTCATACAATTGAAAATAGGTCAAATAATGATACAGGAGGTCAGTAAAATGGCCTGTACTGGATAGATATTAGAGGTAGCTAGTGGACATCACATAACAGTAGAAATCTGAATCACTCTGGGGACAAGTAAATTGTTCGGCTATACAGATGTAGGATATGTGCCTTATTCAGTATAACAGGTAAACTGATATATGGTGGACATCAGGTAAACTGATATATGGTGGACATCAGGTAAACTGATATATGGTGGACACCAGGTAAACTGATGTATGGTGGACATCAGGTAAACTGATATATGGTGGACATCAGGTAAACTGATATATGGTGGACATCAGGTAAACTGATATATGATGGACATCAGGTAAACTGATATATGATGGACATCAGGTAAACTGATATATGGTGGACATCAGGTAAACTGATATATGGTGGACATCAGGTAAACTGATATATGATGGACATCAGGTAAACTGATATATGGTGGACATCAGGCAAACTGATATATGGTGGACACCAGGTAAACTGATATATGGTGGACATCAGGTAAACTGATATATGGTGGACATCAGATTAAAAGTTTGCTGTCTGATGTATGTTCCTTTGTAAAATATCAATTCATCTACTCAATTCAATATCAGATACAAACACTGAAAATATGTAGGTCATGAGAATGACGCAAATTAGGTCAAAGAAGTCTGACTATATAAACAAAGTAGGTCACAGAAGTCCCACTAAACAAAGTAGGTCACGCCATTAGTGAGTTGTGAATGCCACTTGTTTAGTTTATTTTTACAGTGATCCACGTGAATTCCATACATTGATTCTGCAGCTTATCCTAATCCACATATAATCCACATATAATCCATTCTAAGCAGTTTAATGCTTTGCTTTTTTAATTTGTTTTTAGTCTTGTGCAGTTTGTTATTTTAATCTCTAGAATACTACAAATATGCGAGAGATCTTAACTGGTCTCCGCGACTTACACTACCTACCGATAAGTTTAAGATTACATAAAGATATGAAAGACGAAGTTGAAAACTATTAAGACATGAAGCCATAATTCAGTCTGTACGGAGAAGAATTTGGAATCTGTACATTTTTCTGTACCTGTTTTCTCTGACACACCTGTGCCAGGTAAACCTACAGGTATTGATTAACAGATCGCCTCCTTGTCCCAACATCAGACAGCCTGGTGTAATAAAACTATATCCACACCAAACACAGATTTTCCTATCTATCGATTATTTGTAATAAACAGACGCTCCTGTATCTATATATGTCCACACTAAAGTGAGTTGGAGTCCGGATCCACTCACAATCACCGCAACACTCTTCAAAGGCTTTCAAAGATATCGATAATGCCAAAGACTTTTTTTAAAGACAAAAAAATATAATAGCTTGATATAATGTTTTAATAGATATTTCCCTACAGATGAACTGTCCTGTTGCATAAACAACACAATAAAGTTTGTGCTTGCATTCTGGCCAGGTTTCAGATATTTCAATTTATGATAAGAAAAAAGTACAAAAGATGGATTAAAAAAAATAATTCAAAACAAAATGTCATTATTTTATATGTCAACTTTCAAATTTAACAGGTTAATCTAATCACAGGTTTCTGTATTACACAGGGAATGCATTTGATACAAAATAGCTCATTGATAAAAAACATCAAACAATCAATGTATTTTTGTCTTATATTTACTTATAGATAAAATGAGGTTACAAACTCTACAGTACACAGAGGTATAAGTAGGGCATCTTATGTTTACAGATTACAATATGATCCCGTGGAGTTCTTATGACAATCACTGGGACAGATATCAGTAAATACTGACCCTGATAACGACAGTCAAAGTTCTGTCAACTTAACATACTTATTTAATCTCAAACGTATAATATCTAATGCCAAAGTAACAAGTATATAATTGAGGAGAATCAAAAATACTCATTTATACAAAATTATTTAATAAATATTTTTCATGTTTTTATAAAAATATTTTCTAACAATTTTTAAACTCTGATATTAATGACTTTTTTTTCATTTTTTTTGCTATTAGGGAACAGCTTTATTGAAGAATTAGGAGTGATTTATGGACTAAATAAAGATGAATCAAAATCTTTCTATATTCCAATGTTCAGTAAACTAAATAGAAGGTAAAACAAAATAAAGTGATCATTCATTTCTTATCTGGATTATCTGTTACGTTAAGCTAACAATGATCATTCTACAGGCCGACACGCCCAAGTATATGCCATTCCTTCTTTATATCACACCCAACAGCCAAGTATTTATCTAGTATGAAGTGTTTCATTTTATAAAATCATTTAACACAAATTATCTAGGAAACATAACAGCTACCCTGTCAGTACAAATATTGATTCAATCATGGTTATCTTCAAAGTGAAGAAAAACATTTAAAAGAACATATCTTTTTTTAAATGCCTTACAAATATTGACCAGGATCTTGTACCAATTAAGGTATTTAAAGTTAATTTTAAAACATCTTGTGATTTTTTTTATTATGAATATATATCTTTTAAATAATCAAATATTGACATGGAATCTATGAAGACATAATTACTGAATTTTTCGGAGTACATAATGTCATCCCCTGTCTGTATTTCAAACACATGCAATTTTAAATGTACAGTATCATACCTGAAATGTTTTTGTTGCACAATGCCTGCACCTATGTACAGAAAACTACCACATGATTTCCTTTTGTCAATTTCAAGTCATAGTTTTTGCAAGTGTTACAAGAAGTTCTAAATATTATCAACTTTTTATGAAACTGATTTAGTTTTCTTCAAAATCTTTGAAACTGAAATTTCATACCAGACCATATGACACAAAAGTTGAAAAAGAAAAAAAGACTGATTATAATAAATTAAAACAGCATCAGTTGGATAAATCTATTAAACAGCAGTGGGCATGGATATAAGCTTATTACTAGGAATTGACTGATTGTCTGATCATTACACTATAAAGGACAGCTTAAACCTTGTCACAGTGACAAAACTGCATCATGTTCTGGTTTAAATGTACTCCGTACAGGGAGAAAAAATAACGTACTTCGTGTGGGGAGAAAACATAGTTATTAACAAACCTTGAATCCTAGACTTAGTAAGCTATTTCTAAAGTACACGACCTTTGCATGACTTTCAGATCAATTATTTTTACCTTCTTGGTCTATAATTAAAAATTCCACGCAAAATGAAACAATTTAAAAACCATTATTTTTAGAAGACGTAAAATTGTCGTTTTACAACTGATCTTTAGAATTTGAGGAGTGGTTAAAAGACTAAACACGATCCCTGTAAATTTGAACACACCTGCGACTAACATTACCTGGAAATAGGATCTACTTTCGTTTTAATCAAGCCAAGATCATGAGTTACCTACGACTGTGTATGTATGTGTACAATGTCTGTAGACATTTCTTTTTGAGACATTGGTAGAAGTAACACAACTGATATTGCTAACTTTACAAACACAAGAGGCCCAACAGGCCTGAATCACTCACCTGCTTCTAGAGCAACTTTTTAAGTTGATCTAGGTCATTTATATGCAGAAACTAATCAATGCCGATTACCACTTTATCAAATTATCAGAGAAGGCTAGCTAGGTTTATTCATGTAAGTTAATTTTATAAGCCTTCATTCCAGCATATTATTGGCCCGATATCATCTCCTGGAAGTCTAAGAGCTATTGAGCAATCATTGTTTAAAGATTTTAGAATTAAAGAATGTATGTCAAGGTCATTCATTTGAACAGACTTTGTAGCCTTTTACCACGGCATGCCACTGGTCCATGGCAACTCCCCGTACCTCTTGGCTATTGACAAAAAGTCCTTAAAGGATTTTAGCATATTTGACCCCTGTGACCTTGAATGTAAGTCAAGGTAAGTCAGGTGTTCATTTTGACACAAATGTAACAATCTCCTACATCTGTTTGGTAGGAGATATCTTTTTACTGTTCTACCAATCACAACAGGTTGACAACCACAGGTGACTCATTAGAACTGTTCAATGAATTATTTCCAAATGGAAGATCTGACCAGCAAACAAACATTTATTTAGCTGTCCTAATCAAACGAGAAAGACTGCACGAGAGTTTCGCCAAACACTTTCAACACACAATGACATGGCCTGGACATTTACATCACGGGGAAACAATATTGGCTTCATATCTATCACAGAACACAGAATATAATTTCCAATGATACTTTATGAGAAACCTTCCACATCCTACACCCAAAACCTGGCAGCAATTATTGGGCTGGTGGGTGAAAATATGACCCTGGGTTTTCAGATTACAACTCATATAGAGCACAATCAGATCTTTTTGTATAACAAAGGGGAGCTAATGAACTCCAATAATAGATCTATTTTTAATTAGATTCTCATCAAAGATAGGTAAATTAATTACCTCACTTATCTACAGGATTTTTTTGTCTCATTTTGAGAAGAAAATTTGAAATGGAAAGGCAGCAGGTTTCAGAGTAAGCTGAAAATTTAGAGAAATGGGCTTCAAACTGAAATATCTTCAGTAGGGTATAGATCCTATTATTGACCCTCGTAGAAATCACAGAAAATGCCTAGTATCTAACTTTCTTAATTTTTTTGGTATTTGCTACTCTTTGATTTTTGCTTGGGTCCTTGGAAATTCTACCTGATAACAATCACTTGGTTCTCCTTTTCCTTCAGCATCCGGGCATAGGACACACTTCCAATGGCAAACAGGTGACTGAAAATACAAAACATTCACGCATCAGTCTCAACAATATATAGTTCTAGTGTCGGTGGGAGGACCAGTTCTGGTATCGGTGGGAGGACCAGTTCTAGTGTCGGTGGGAGGACCAGTTCTAGTGTCGGCGGGAGGACCAGTTCTAGTGTCGGCGGGAGGACCAGTTCTAGTGTCGGTTGGAGGACCAGTTCTAGTGTCGGTGGGAGGACTAGTTCTAGTGTCGGCGGGAGGACCAGTTCTAGTGTCGGTGGGAGGACCAGTTCTACTGTCGGCGGGAGGACCAGTTCTAGTGTCGGCGGGAGGACCAGTTCTAGTGTCGGCGGGAGGACCAGTTCTAGTGTCGGCGGGAGGACCAGTTCTAGTGTCGGCGGGAGGACCAGTTCTAGTGTCGGCGGGAGGACCAGTTCTAGTGTCGGCGGGAGGATTAGTTCTAGTGTCGGCGGGAGGACCAGTTCTAGTGTCGGTTGGAGGACCAGTTCTAGTGTCGGCGGGAGGACCAGTTCTAGTGTCGGCGGGAGGACTAGTTCTAGTGTCGGTGGGAGGACCAGTTCTAGTGTCGGCGGGAGGACCAGTTCTAGTGTCGGCGGGAGGACCAGTTCTAGTGTCGGTGGGAGGACTAGTTCTAGTGTCGGTGGGAGGACCAGTTCTAGTGTCGGCGGGAGGACCAGTTCTAGTGTCGGCGGGAGGACCAGTTCTAGTGTCGGTGGGAGGACCAGTTCTAGTGTCGGTGGGAGGACTAGGTCTAGTGTCGGCGGGAGGACCAGTTCTAGTGTCGGTGGGAGGACCAGTTCTAGTGTCGGTGGGAGGACCAGTTCTAGTGTCGGTGGGAGGACCAGTTCTAGTGTCGGTGGGAGGACCAGTTCTAGTGTCGGTGGGAGGACCAGTTCTAGTGTCGGTGGGAGGACCTAGTTCTAGTGTCGGTGGGAGGACCAGTTCTAGTGTCGGTGGGAGGACCAGTTCTAGTGTCGGTGGGAGGACCAGTTCTAGTGTCGGTGGGAGGACCAGTTCTAGTGTCGGTGGGAGGACCAGTTCTAGTGTCGGTGGGAGGACCAGTTCTAGTGTCGGTGGGAGGACCAGTTCTAGTGTCGGTGGGAGGACTAGTTCTAGTGTCGGTGGGAGGACCAGTTCTAGTGTCGGTGGGAGGACCAGTTCTAGTGTCGGTGGGAGGACCAGTTCTAGTGTCGGTGGGAGGACCAGTTCTAGTGTCGGTGGGAGGACCAGTTCTAGTGTCGGTGGGAGGACCAGTTCTAGTGTCGGTGGGAGGACCAGTTCTAGTGTCGGTGGGAGGACCAGTTCTAGTGTCGGTGGGAGGACCAGTTCTAGTGTCGGTGGGAGGACCAGTTCTAGTGTCGGTGGGAGGACTAGGTCTAGTGTCGGCGGGAGGACCAGTTCTAGTGTCGGTGGGAGGACCAGTTCTAGTGTCGGAGGGAGGACCAGTTCTAGTGTCGGTGGGAGGACTAGTTCTAGTGTCGGTGGGAGGACCAGTTCTAGTGTCGGCGGGAGGACTAGGTCTAGTGTCGGCGGGAGGACCAGTTCTAGTGTCGGTGGGAGGACCAGTTCTAGTGTCGGCGGGAGGACTAGTTTCTAGTGTCGGTGGGAGGACCAGTTCTAGTGTCGGTGGGAGGACGAGTTCTAGTGTCGGCGGGAGGACCAGTTCTAGTGTCGGTGGGAGGACCAGTTCTAGTGTCGGTGGGAGGACCAGTTCTAGTGTCGGTGGGAGGACCAGTTCTAGTGTCGGTGGGAGGACCAGTTCTAGTGTCGGTGGGAGGACCAGTTCTAGTGTCGGTGGGAGGACCAGTTCTAGTGTCGGTGGGAGGACTAGTTCTAGTGCTGGTGGGAGGACCAGTTCTAGTGTCGGTGGGAGGACTAGTTCTAGTGTCGGTTGGAGGACCAGTTCTAGTGTCGGTGGGAGGACCAGTTCTAGTGTCGGTGGGAGGACCAGTTCTAGTGTCGGTGGGAGGACCAGTTCTAGTGTCGGTGGGAGGACCAGTTCTAGTGTCGGTGGGAGGACCAGTTCTAGTGTCGGTGGGAGGACCAGTTCTAGTGTCGGTGGGAGGACTAGTTCTAGTGCTGGTGGGAGGACCAGTTCTAGTGTCGGCGGGAGGACTAGTTCTAGTGTCGGTGGGAGGACCAGTTCTAGTGTCGGTGGGAGGACCAGTTCTAGTGTCGGTGGGAGGACTGTCGAAACACTAACAAATACAAAAAGGTTAAGGCAGACAAGATAACCAACAAACCTTGACAATGTCCATTGACATTTTTCTGGGACAATAGATCAGTTTAAATGCCTTGGTAGAATCAATGGAGGTCACTGGATTATTGAAAAGCCTGGGATATAGAGTGTAGTAAGGAATATATGCTGCGTTTATTGTGCTGTGTGGCTAAGAATTGTTGATGTTTATCGACAATATCCTTCTTTGTTCATAATCTACTGTAACAAGAGTGTTAGTTAAACCAAACAATACCGGTCTGGGACAGCTCATATCAATACATTTCTCTCGCTCTTGGAAGGATTTTTTCAATTATGGACACTGCTAGGATAATCTATCTGATAAATTATTCATCATAATTTTCTGTTGAACTGACGTCTACCTGAAATGCTGTGTGTGTATAAAAACTTCACATAAAGCACAGAGGTTGAGCCAAGTTCTTTATGACCTACATATCCTGCAAGCATATATAACTGTTTTCATAATGGTAGCAATAATAGTTTTCTCCTTGCCTAAATCTGAATTTTTATTACAGGATAAAGTCTGTGGTTTATTTAGCTATTCAAAATTGTATTGCTGCGATTTTCACCGATTTTTTGTACTGTTAAGTTCTCTGTTTACATTTGAAAAGAGGCATATTTCATTGAACCAACAAATTTGTACTGTGACAAGACAATGCTTGGTAATAAGTCCAACACCCTATTGTTTTTTATTTGAACAGATGACGGCCATATCACAAGCAATGCCTTATTTAGAACTTGTGTTTATAGAAAAGATAAAATTATCTAGCACATGTCTAGACATCTGAATGCCATGATTTGTCACCATTGCTACAATTACTGGTACATTGATTAAAAAATTAAAAGTCACTCTACATAGATTAAATCACAGCAAGCAATGTTCAATCTGAAAAAAATTAAGTTGGTAGCGTATTTGACCTTGTAAGTATAAATGTAACCCTCCATTTGATTTTACAGATGAAATTTGCTCTTTTACAGAAATATCAAATTTCCCTACCATTACCTGTTGTTCAATACTCTATCTGATGGAAAGGAATGAGAATCAAGATTTAAAATATGAAGCTTTTTTCTTTAATTCAACTCTTTTCAATTTTCTGTCTCTTAAAATACACATACAAACATTTACAATCCTTTGAAGTTTCCTTTGGCTAACACACAATTACAACAGTAAGTTCTCTTATTTTTTAACTAAAAACTTATTTTCGTATCTTAATGTTAATTAAGCCAGACTCAGGCTTACAAAGTCTACAAACTTTCATGTATTTGCATATATTATGCAAATTAGCTTTACAACCATAGCCATAAACTTTAAGCAATACATTTGTTATTGTGATATTTTTTCTTATTAATTTCCATATCATATTGTCTGGTTTCATACAATCAAAACAGGAAACTACAGCATGGATTCTTTTACAAATCCAGTTTTTCCTCAATAACAGGTAAATTCCGATTGGCTAGACTTAATTAATTGATTCACTCTCCAAAAGACATAGATATAATCAAGATACAAAAAAAGGATGAGAATGATTGATGATATATGAGAAAACATCAAGAACAAATATAAATTTTATCAAGATGCAAACATGGTTGATTGATGATGATAAGATTTGTATGTGATATGTGTTGATAACTTACGGTGGTAAGCTTCCAAGTGGTTGTCCCTCATACTTCTTGACCATGTCTCGGCCATAGATATTGAACATCTTGTAGGGATTGACCGATGCCAGGATACTTCCCACAAACGTCTGTCAAGACAAGAACAAAACTGACCATTTAACTTACTGTTACATGCGACTCTCTCCCCTTTATCTACCCATTACATGATATGGCCGATTTTTTATTTCCATTTTATTTCAAATTAAAAGTATATTTTCAATTTACAACCTTTCATGTCACAACATAAATCTCATCCAAGTTAAACATTTTTACTTTAAAATTGCCCCTGAAGTCCGACTACAGTAGCAAAGTTGTTGAAGAAAATTGTCTATTACATATGTGCTACCAAAATCGCTTAAAAAATTGGTAAAATTTTAATAGTGAAAAAGCCACTAATGTTGTGTTCTGTATTAAATTGATATTATTTGTTAGAACTGGGAAAAATTCATAGAAATTGTGGGTAGTGGTATATTATTTTCATTAAGGGACAAAATGCTTTTGATATCTCTGTGAGGTGGATCTCCCCGCCCACCATAGAATGGATTTTCGGTCGAGAGTTAGAAACAATTTTCTCATAACAAAGTGTATAAAAACTAATTGAAATTTAAACCTGCTTTGTTTGTAACTGATAAAGAAAAGCTTTAGAAGACAAAGTAAACATCCAATTGAATTAGACTTCAACATCAGGCATGCCGCAGTATAAAAATATACCCCCCAAAAAACACATATTTTAACCCGGAAGAAAAAAATGCACATTGAAAACTGTAAAGCATTGAATTCTCAATGTGCATTCTGACAGCACAATTTTAATCCTTCTGCCTTTCACCTTGACAGCAGAAGAGCAAATAAAGAATACACTTGATATGTACTTGGGAACCACTTTTGTTGAGCAGAAAGCTGCAAAATCAGGATAGGAATACCCGTCTATAATGATTTTAATCGTTTCAATCTAAGTAACAGATATTTAAAATCTGAGATAACAGCCATTTTTTTCTTTTTCTCAACCAGACAAAATGATTATTCTTCTGTAACAGGCAATGAGCATATATCCTGGGCATGATATTATGAAATTCCATTTGTACACTTAAGGCTGATATCCCATGAATTTTTTTCCCCCACAAAATTTTCTCATATTTCTAGTGACATTTTGAGCAAATTAATTAATCATGCATTTATTAACTTCTACACAAATTAAAAACACTATTATGTAAACCTTTCTATGCAGTAAATGAAATCTTTCTTTTTTCTTTAATAGTTTTTTTCTTTATCAGTCCACCAGATTGTCTAATCAGAAATGTTTAAATACCTAAATATTGTGTAAACTAGCAAATCTTTAGTCTGTCAACAAATCAAACAATTGATAGACATATCTGAAATAGTGTCCTTGTCTTTCTTGTTGACCCTAATGAGACCACTGAACAGAAACTTTGAATTTCACAAACTTTACTGGAAAGCCAAGCTACAACTGGAGAGCTCAAGTCCTACATCATCATTCGTGGACACTTTCACTAGACCTAACATTTCCCATGACGTCTTGTGACAGTCATAGGTATACCAGTGTACACCAGCATCAAACCACATCCTGCATAAACACAACAATGAAATGTGTGCCTAGGGCCATGTTGAAAAATATCCAAACATCTTTATCTGAATGGTAATGACTATAAAATTTGACTTACATAAATATGCTCCCTTTCATATCTAGCCTGGAGGTTGTGGAGAATTGTGCCTTCATCCAGAACACTGTTAAAAGAAATAAAAATAATTCATAAATATGGTAAGATATGAAATATTTCGCTATCCTTTAAAGCAATACATTAAGATTGATATATAAATGATTTTATATGTCACAGTGACCTATATTTCTACATAATAGTATAGCACTCCTTAGTTTAGAAGTTAATCTTATTATTATATGGCATACAAAGCAGTTCACCTTAACAGAGCGAAATGCAAAGTCTCCAAGATCTTGTATGGATGGATGAACGAAATAGGAATATACCTGCTGCCCGTCCACATTTTTGCGGGGTTCAACAAATCATACGTAATATTATTGTTGAAAATTATTATGGTTCGAAACTTCACTTCATCCTTTTCTAAAATATGTTAAAGTGTACAGTTGCCAAAAACAGATGAAGCAAGCATAATGTTATTAAACCTTACTGTCCCTTATACCGACATTTCATACTATATGTCTATCAAAATTAGGACACATTTACCGTAATCATAAAAACCCACATAAACAAATCTAGCTGTGGACATTGTTATATACCTTCTTATAGATTGTCTATGAAATGGAGAAGTTTTGTGATACATCATTTATATTTACATGCTGTATATATATACTGTATACATATTTCAAACAAGATGTTCCGTCTTTTGTAGTGGTAAAGTATTTATGTATTCAAATGTATTCACTTAATATGTCACAGAAAACCATTAACTACCTCAGATTTCATTCATCTCACTCAATAAAATTTGAAAAATTCAATTTGTTAAGACCGTGATGATGAGTCTAAATAAAGAAATATATAAACTAGCAAACTTCATTCAGTAATCTATTCAAAAAGATTGAGGTCAAAGGTCATCATTGTATACAAAATAGACAGATTAGTTGATTCATGTTTACACGTTTCAATAAAAAAGAAATATGCACCTTATTTTATATATACTATACACAGACTATCTATTGAAAAGTTTGTATGAGCTAGAAAATTATCTAGAGTTTCTATCTTTTGACAAAGAATTTCATACTTTGTGTGAGAAAATTACAAGGAAATGATTACATAAACAAGAGATCCCAGAGGGATCTTGGCGCCCACCATTGAATGATCTTTATAGGTTCCATGTCAGATTGATCTTTTCTCTACTTTTCCCTTCCTCTAAGTCTTACTAATCTGTGTAAATTCAGAAACAGCCCTCTATAGCTAGTACTTTTCAAAACAGGGGAACCTATTATATATAGAATTTAAGATTTAGCGATAATGGCTGTCTGTCGGCCATGTTGTTTTCGGATTGGTCCCAATATGCATAACTACGCACTGAGGGAAACCTACATATGAAATTTGAGGAAGATTCCTTCAGTACTTTCTGAGAAATAGCGATAACAAACTTCAATTGTCAATATCCAAGATGGCTGCCTATTGTCCATGTTGTTTTCCGATTGGTCTCAAAATGCAATATGCATAACTAGGCACCAAGAGGAACCTACATATGAAATTTGAGAAAGATCCCTTCAGTGCTTTCTGAGAAATAGCGATAACAAACTTCAATTGTCAAAATCCAAGATGGCTGCCTGTCGACCATGTTGTTTTCCGATTGGTCTCAAATGCAATATGCATAACTAGGCAGCAAGGGGAACCTATATATGAAATTTGAGAAAGATCCCTTCAGTACTTTCTCAGAAATAGCGATAACAAACTTCAATTGTCAAAATCCAAGATGGCTGCCTGTCGGCCATGTTGTTTTCTGATTGGTCTCAAAATGTCCCCGAGGGGAACCTACATATAAAATTTGGGAAAGATCCCTTCAGTACTTTCTGAGAAATAGCGATAACAAACTTCAATTATCAATATCCAAGATGGCTGCCTGTCGGCCATGTTGTTTTCCGATTGGTCTCAAAATGCAATATGCATAACTAGGCACCAAGGGGAACCTACATGTGAAATTTGAGAAAGATCCCTTCAGTACTTTCTCAGAAATAGCGATAACAAACTTCAATTATCAAAATCCAAGATGGCTGCCTGTTGGCCATGTTGTTTTCCGATTGGTCTCAAAATACAATATGCATAACTAAGCACTAAGGGGAACCTACATATGACATTTGGGAAAGATCCCTTCATTACTTTCTGAGAAATAGCGATAACAAACTTCAATTGTCAAAACCCAAGATGGCTGCCTGTCGGCCATGTTGTTTTCTGATTGGTCTCAAAATGTCCCCGAGGGGAACCTACATATAAAATTTGGGAAAGATCCCTTCATTACTTTCTGAGAAATAGCGATAACAAACTTCAATTATCAATATCCAAGATGGCTGCCTGGCGGCCATGTTGTTTTCCGATTGGTCTCAAAATGCATAACTAGGCACCAAGGGTAACCTACATGTGAAATTTGAGAAAGATCCCTTCAGTACTTTCTCAGAAATAGCGATAACAAACTTCAATTATCAAAATCCAAGATGGCTGCCTGTTGGCCATGTTGTTTTCCGATTGGTATCAAAATACAATATGCATAACTAGGCACCAAGGGGAACCTACATATGACATTTGGGAAAGATCCCTTCATTACTTTCTGAGAAATAGCGATAACAAACTTCAATTGTCAAAATCCAAGATGGCTGCCTGGCGGCCATGTTGTTTTCCGATTGGTCTCAAAATGCAATATGCATAACTAGGCACCAAGGGAAACCTACATGTGAAATTTGAGAAAGATCCCTTCAGTACTTTCTGAGAAATAGCGATAACAAACTTCAATTGTCAAAATCCAAGATGGCTGCCTGTCGGCCATGTTGCTTACCGATTGGTCTCAAAATGCAATATGCATAACTAGGCACAAAGGGGAACCTTCATATGAAATTTGAGAAAGATCCCTTCATAACTTTCTCAGAAATAGCGATAACGAACTTCAATTGTCAAAATCCAAGATGGCTGCCTGTCGGCCATGTTGTTTTCTAATTGGTCTCAAAATGTCCCCGAGGGGAACCTACATATAAAATTTGGGAAAGATCCCTTCATTACTTTCTGAGAAATAGCGATAACAAACTTCAATTATCAATATCCAAGATGGCTGCCTGTCGGCCATGTTGTTTTCCGATTGGTCTCAAAATGCAATATGCATAACTAGGCACCAAGGGGAACCTACATGTGAAATTTGAGAAAGATCCCTTCAGTACTTTCTCAGAAATAGCGATAACAAACTTCAATTATCAAAATCCAAGATGGCTGCCTGTTGGCCATGCTGTTTTCCGATTGGTCTCAAAATACAATATGCATAACTAGGCACCAAGGGGAACCTACATATGACATTTGGGAAAGATCCCTTCATTACTTTCTGAGAAATAGCGATAACAAACTTCAATTGTCAAAATCCAAGATGGCTGCCTGTCGGCCATGTTGTTTTCCGATTGGTCTCAAAATGTCCCCGAGGGGAACCTACATATAAAATTTGGGAAAGATCCCTTCAGTACTTTCTGAGAAATAGCGATAACAAACTTCAATTATCAATATCCAAGATGGCTGCCTGTCGGCCATGTTGTTTTCCGATTGGTCTCAAAATGCAATATGCATAACTAGGCACCAAGGGGAACCTACATGTGAAATTTGAGAAAGATCCCTTCAGTACTTTCTCAGAAATAGCGATAACAAACTTCAATTATCAAAATCCAAGATGGCTGCCTGTTGGCCATGTTGTTTTCCGATTGGTCTCAAAATACAATATGCATAACTAAGCACTAAGGGGAACCTACATATGACATTTGGGAAAGATCCCTTCATTACTTTCTGAGAAATAGCGATAACAAACTTCAATTGTCAAAACCCAAGATGGCTGCCTGTCGGCCATGTTGTTTTCTGATTGGTCTCAAAATGTCCCCGAGGGGAACCTACATATAAAATTTGGGAAAGATCCCTTCATTACTTTCTGAGAAATAGCGATAACAAACTTCAATTATCAATATCCAAGATGGCTGCCTGGCGGCCATGTTGTTTTCCGATTGGTCTCAAAATGCATAACTAGGCACCAAGGGTAACCTACATGTGAAATTTGAGAAAGATCCCTTCAGTACTTTCTCAGAAATAGCGATAACAAACTTCAATTATCAAAATCCAAGATGGCTGCCTGTTGGCCATGTTGTTTTCCGATTGGTATCAAAATACAATATGCATAACTAGGCACCAAGGGGAACCTACATATGACATTTGGGAAAGATCCCTTCATTACTTTCTGAGAAATAGCGATAACAAACTTCAATTGTCAAAATCCAAGATGGCTGCCTGGCGGCCATGTTGTTTTCCGATTGGTCTCAAAATGCAATATGCATAACTAGGCACCAAGGGAAACCTACATGTGAAATTTGAGAAAGATCCCTTCAGTACTTTCTGAGAAATAGCGATAACAAACTTCAATTGTCAAAATCCAAGATGGCTGCCTGTCGGCCATGTTGCTTACCGATTGGTCTCAAAATGCAATATGCATAACTAGGCACAAAGGGGAACCTACATATGAAATTTGAGAAAGATCCCTTCATAACTTTCTCAGAAATAGCGATAACGAACTTCAATTGTCAAAATCCAAGATGGCTGCCTGTCGGCCATGTTGTTTTCTAATTGGTCTCAAAATGTCCCCGAGGGGAACCTACATATAAAATTTGGGAAAGATCCCTTCATTACTTTCTGAGAAATAGCGATAACAAACTTCAATTATCAATATCCAAGATGGCTGCCTGTCGGCCATGTTGTTTTCCGATTGGTCTCAAAATGCAATATGCATAACTAGGCACCAAGGGGAACCTACATGTGAAATTTGAGAAAGATCCCTTCAGTACTTTCTCAGAAATAGCGATAACAAACTTCAATTATCAAAATCCAAGATGGCTGCCTGTTGGCCATGCTGTTTTCCGATTGGTCTCAAAATACAATATGCATAACTAGGCACCAAGGGGAACCTACATATGACATTTGGGAAAGATCCCTTCATTACTTTCTGAGAAATAGCGATAACAAACTTCAATTGTCAAAATCCAAGATGGCTGCCTGTCGGCCATGTTGTTTTCCGATTGGTCTCAAAATGCAATATGCATAACTAGGCACCAAGGGAAACCTACATGTGAAATTTGAGAAAGATCCCTTCAGTACTTTCTGAGAAATAGCGATAACAAACTTCAATTGTCAAAATCCAAGATGGCTGCCTGTCGGCCATGTTGCTTACCGATTGGTCTCAAAATGCAATATGCATAACTAGGCACAAAGGGGAACCTACATATGAAATTTGAGAAAGATCCCTTCATAACTTTCTCAGAAATAGCGATAACGAACTTCAATTGTCAAAATCCAAGATGGCTGCCTGTCGGCCATGATGTTTTCCGATTGGTCTCAAAATGCAATATGCATAACTAGGCACCAAGGGGAACCTACATATGAAATTTGAGAAAGATCCCTTTGGTACTTTCTGAGGATTAGCGATAACAAACTTCAATTGTCAAAATCCAAGATGGCTGCCTGTTGGCCATGTTGTTTTCCGATTGGTCTCAAAATGCAATATGCATAACAAGGCACCAAGGGGAACCTACATATGGAATTTGAGAAAGATCCCTTCAGTACTTTCTCAGAAATAGCGATAACAAACTTCAATTGTCAAAATCCAAGATGGCTGCCTATCGGCCATGTTGCTTACCGATTGGTCTCAAAATGCAATATGCATAACTAGGCACCAAGGGGAACCTACATATGAAATTTGAGAAAGATCCCTTCAGTACTTTCTGAGGATTAGCGATAACAAACTTCAATTGTCAAAATCCAAGATGGCTGCCTGGCGGCCATGTTGTTTTCCGATTGGTCTCAAAATGCAATGTGCATAACTAGGCACCAAGGGGAACCTACATATGAAATTTGAGAAAGATCCCTTCAGTACTTTCTCAGAAATAGCGATAACAAACTTCAATTGTCAAAATCCAAGATGGCTGCCTATCGGCCATGTTGCTTACCGATTGGTCTCAAAATGCAATATGCATAACTAGGCACCAAGGGGAACCTACATATGAAATTTGAGAAAGATCCCTTCTGCACTTTCTCAGAAATAGCGATAACGAACTTCACTTGTCAAAATCCAAGATGGCTGCCTGTCGGCCATGTTGTTTTCCGATTGGTCTCAAAATGCAATATGCATAACTAGGCACCAAGGGGAACCTACATATGAAATTTGAGAAAGATCCCTTCAGTACTTTCTGAGGATTAGCCATAACAAGAATTGTTTACGGACGGACGGACGGACGGAGGGACGGACGGACGACGGACCACGGACGCAGGGCGATTTGAATAGCCCACCATCTGATGATGGTGGGCTAAAAATGTGGGCCATATTTTGTAATTTTGCAGACAGCATTGAATCTTTTAAAACTCTTTTCAATCTGATTTCCTTTTCTACAAAGGTACATATTTTGCAATGATTGGAATGTTTAAGGTGTCATTAACATATGATACATGACATGACACAGAGTGTATTAAAGCTAATCTAACGTCAGTATTATACATGTCAAAAGCAATCCATCTTTTTGATGATCACTGAGCAAGTCTACACGTATGTAAAACAGAAGGGAAAAAAACAACATCTCTGCTGTCACATAAGTAGTCCCAGATTAATGGCATAACATCAACATCAGTGAGTTGTAACTCTTAAATGTGTAGAATTAAAATCAAGATTTTTTAAAATAACTTTACAGATCTTATGTGTGTTTTTTGACGAATATGTTAACACTTTGATGAAACAACACTTAACAGTATGGATGGAAAACGCAACATGTGATTTGTCACAAAATGGCCGTACGCGCCTACGAGTTAGAGATGTGTCCTAACCATATGTTATATGAATAGAAAGGATTACAGACCATGCTAATGTTAACTTAGGTTTGTTTACAACTTGTAAACCACAAACATAATGTGCGTAAATATGTATGTTTATTGAACAACTTCAAATATATTGGATGTTTTACCGACGTCACAGGGCCCAACCTTCCAGTCACAGGGCCCAACCTTCCAGGGAGTGTTCGGAGGTCGTCAGGACAGAGAATATTGTATAGCCCAAGTAGAAATTTATAATCGAGATAGTAGTTTATATTTTGTAATTATATTTTGATCTGGAGGTTTAATTTAAGCATACATTTTTCACCCAAAAGTTTTCTCAAAAAATAATATCCAAACAAAACACAGGAAAACAACATTATGAACCGACATGTTGCAGTGAAACCTTAAACAATTAGATACTTAATTAACAGAATAAAATTGGAGAAGTGCCTTTTGTAATAAGTACGGTAATGAGACACACCTGGGCATATTGATATACCAGTAAACTACTTATATTCAATTTTATTTTATTTTTAAAATTCTAAATAAAGACTAAAATCTTTTGAATGTTTTTTGAACTTTTTAAACCAATGTAACAGCCTGTCTGTTAATTAGAATATAACTACAAAAATATAGCAAAATTAGGAAGACTCCAATATCTTAGTGCTGAATAGAAATATATATGTATAGCAAACATGATCAATTTCTAAAGAAAATACCTTTTGTTAAATTTTCTTTGGACTAACTTTCAAATTCAATCAAACTTAAACAAAGGTAAACAAACATTAAAGATAATTTGTTCACCTTGTAATTAGAAAGATATGCTAATTATCTCTGTACACCTGGTGCACCTGAACTCTTTAACATTAGTTTTAAACAACAGGCCAGTGGACAAGAATGATTGCCTTTGATTCAATGCTATTGTAATTCGACTGTTAGTGTGGTTTTTGAGTGGAGAAAACATTCTACATAACTATTTTCCTGTAGCAATGATGCAGATGATATTATACATAGATAGTTAGATAAAGTAGAGCTAAACCTTTTTTTAAAACTGCACCATACAGCTATTTATTTCTTCAGGGAATTGTTAGTGCTGCTAAGGGCATAAAGTGTTGATTATAAGAAGCGACAAAATCAGGTCGGAAGAAATGTCAAAATCTGGGTGGAGAGACAGCTCAATAATTCAATAAATTTCAAAGTTTTCAACATTAAATTTCTACTGATGATTAACACACATACCGTTTTATTCAAACATGGCATACACTTAGTATAAACACATTCCAAACATTTATAAGTTCTACTGAGGGACAAGTTTACATCATGTATAACACTTGAACTGCCAAAAATTGAAATCTACAATTTGCATGTTTTTTCCTTTTTGTAAAAACAAGATAACACATTCTCCTGTGTCTGGGGACGCATGTGTCCAAATGATTTGTGTACGAGTTAACATCTAATTAAACTGTCGGTTCACATATGCTAACAACATCAATGATACATGCATGTCAACATGGCTAAAATAATAAAGATTAAAAACGTGTGACAGTATATGTACAGGAAATGTTCCAACAGATCTCTTTCATGTGTCGTGAACTAAACATTAACTACCTGTGATAAGACCAGGCATCAGATACAAGGAAACACACTGACTTTTTTTGGAAATTAAATTAATGTTAGATGTGACCTTCATCACTTTCACTGAAAATGGAGGGAGCCAGTTATCAACCAGACTCCTTATACCAATCAGTCAGTGAAGAGTGAAATTCTGAGCATCTGGCCTTGTTCAGGTGTTTAATGTTGAGAGTTTGGCCTAGTTCAGTTAATGCTCAAAGCCTGGTCAAGTTTAGTTGTTAAATGTTCAGTGACTGGCCTAGTTCAGTTGTTTAATGCCAAGAGACTGGCCTAGTTCAGCTGTTTAATGCCAAAAGTATTGCCTAGTTCAGATGTATAATGCCAAGAGTCTGTCCTATATTTCAGCTGTTTAATGCCAAGAGTCTGTCCTATATTTCAGCTGTTTAATGCCAAGAGTCTGTCCTATATTTCAGCTGTTTAATGCCAAGAGTCTGGCCTAGGACAGCTGTTTAATGCCAAGAGTCTGTCCTAGTTCAGCTGTTTAATGCCAAGAGTCTGGCCTAGTTCAGCTGTTTAATGCCAAGAGTCTGTCCTATATTTCAGCTGTTTAATGCCAAGAGTCTGTCCTATATTTCAGCTGTTTAATGCCAAGAGTCTGTCCTATATTTCAGCTATTTAATGCCAAGAGTCTGGCCTAGTTCAGCTGTTTTAAATGTCAAGAGCCTTGTCCAGTTCAGCTGTTTAATGCCAAGAGTCTGTCCTATATTTCAGCTGTTTAATGCCAAGAGTCTGGCCTAGTTCAGCTGTTTTAAATGTCAAGAGCTTGTCCAGTTCAGCTGTTTAATGCCAAGAGTCTGTCCTATATTTCAGCTGTTTAATGCCAAGAGTCTGGCCTAGGACAGCTGTTTAATGCCAAGAGTCTGGCCTAGTTCAGCTGTTTAATGCCAAGAGTCTGTCCTAGTTTAGTTGCTTAATGCCACGTACAAGTCTGGCCTATAGTTAAGCTGTTTAATGCCTACAATCTGGCCAATTAACAAGTGTCTGGCCTCGTTCAGTTGTTTTATGTTGATAATGTGGCCTCGTTCAGCTAGTATAGCCCAGTGTCTGGCTACTGCTGATTTGGGTGCTGTCACTCAGTATGACACATACAGGTACAGACAGGAGACGATACCTACTGCTGATTTGGGTGCTGTCACTCAGTATGACACATACAGGTACAGACAGGAGACGATACCAACTGCTGATTTGGGTGCTGTCACTCAGTATGACACATACAGGTACAGACACGAGACGATACCTACTGCTGATTTGGGTGCTGTCACTCAGTATGACACATACAGGTACAGACAGGAGACGATACCAACTGCTGATTTGGGTGCTGTCACTCAGTATGACACATACAGGTACAGACAGGAGACGATCCATCCATAGATATATAACAGGTGACAGAAACATAGCCCCGTGACAATGGCATTACCAACAGTACACCATGTACCTATCATAGTCCTATAAAGTCACACCTGTAGGTAGGTGACAGTAACATAGCCCTGTGACAATGGCATTACCAACAGTACACCATTTACCTATCATAGTCCTATAAAGTCACACCTGTACGTAGGTGACAGTAACATAGCCCTGTGACAATGGCGTTACCAACAGTACACCATTTACCTATCATAGTCCTATAAAGTCACACCTGTAGGTAGGTGACAGTAACATAGCCCTGTGACAATGGCATTACCAACAGTACACCATTTACCTATCATAGTCCTATAAAGTCACACCTGTAGGTAGGTGACAGTAACATAGCCCTGTGACAATGGCGTTACCAACAGTACACCATTTACCTATCATAGTCCTATAAAGTCACACCTGTAGGTAGGTGACAGTAACATAGCCCCGTGACAATGGCGTTACCAACAGTACACCATTTACCTATCATAGTCCTATAAAGTCACACCTGTAGGTGTTTTCTTCAGGGACACTGAACTTCTGCTATATATGGTCAGTCTGACCATTAATGGATAATTCATGTTTAGACTGAGGTCCACACAATGTAGGTCAGTCAGCTGACCATAGTTTTTACCTAAAACTGATGGACATTTGTCAGCACAGTGACCATAATGTTAGCTCTGTCATGCACTGGCATCTATCGTCCTTCAAAACTGATGCTTTCACTTAATGAGATTTATAAAATGAAAAACATTTCAGATCATTTTCTACCATTATTATATCAAAATTTACTCTATTTTTTGGAATATAACACTTAATTTTTAATGGAAGGACACAAGCCTATGTTAGGTTTACTACTGACTAGAGTGGTACCTAATTGTACAGCTAGGTAGACTGGAACAAACTGTGTCATGTACATAGTCTAAAGGCTAAAACTGACCTTACCCACTTGGGTCAACTAATCGATCAAAAAACCAATGAACAGGTATAGCAAAGCCGATATAGCTTACACTTGGAATGTATGTATCATTTTTTTTTAATTATCTTTAATCTCATCATATTTGTCATGTGCAGTTAAAACTTCAAAAAATGGACCAAATTTGTTTTTAAAGATTATACAGATTCAGGACATAGCAATAAACCAGTCTGAATTAAGAGTGTTTATGTCTCTGTATTATATAAGACACCCATTCAATACTCAGTGGTAATGTCCCGAACATTTAAACTGACCATAAATTCTATCAAATGGGACATAGAGATTTTAAAGGTTGGGGACCTAACCTGCCAAAAACTAGTATACATTCCTATATCTGATCCCTGCCAGCAGGTTGTGGCTAGGTGTTACCGTATTTCTTCCTCTATTTAAACTTACTCTCTATATCAAGTCCACACCCAAATTTCTGAACGTAGTTTAAACAGGCTGTTAGAAGAGATTGGAGTAGAATTTCATTCAATGTAAATCCTAAAGTCACTTACGGAACAAGTCCAGAGAACCGATTTTTTACCCAATTTAAATATCCCCTGGGCTTATCTGTGGTCAATTGCGGTATACTTAGATACTGGACGGAGATTACACTAATCCTAACCACTTAGGCCATTCCTTGGTCTTCCTCACAAATTCTTTAGACCTTCTGGCCGAGGTCTCCACATTGTCCTTATTAATAACAGGACCTATCAGTATACCATGTTTTCAAAACAAAATGAATTCTTCCTGACTTTATATCAGAAATATTAATAGTTTCTTAACAACACAGGAGTTATGTGATAAAATTTACAATTCAAACCTTGAATGAGAAGTATTGGTAGCATGAATGCCTTGGAATATACGACAAAAATAAAGTACATTACCTGAGGTTTATCATATCCTCCACACCCTTTTCATATTGTTCGTCCTCCATCTTGTGTTTTTTTGTTCTCCCAGCAACTCAGTCTGAAATGACAAGATTTTGGCATATACTATTATAAACACAAGAAACAGCATTGACGGTAAGAATATAATATACTCTTGACAAATTTTTGTTACATAACTGTGATATAGAAACCAAGGGCTGTATGCTTATTTATTAATTCGAGCCTTATGGAAAGGATACCATAGAGACTTAAGGAGGTATGCTACCTTTCTGTGACATAGAGACTTAAGGAGGTATGCTACCTTTCTGTAACACAGAGACTTAGGGATGCATGCTACCTTTCTGTGATATAGACACTTAATTAAGGCTTTATGCTACCTTACTGTGATATAAACAAAAAAAAAAAGATGGAAAGGAGACAGCTGAAATAAATACATAATGAAGAAACTTAAAACTAGAATACATTGAACAATCTACCTTCAGATTAGAAATGATAAACACCACGCAACTCATATGTGGATATCAATCAAAATAACTCAACATATTGTGACACTTGTAAATATGTTTTGAGACCACATGTTTATCACATTGACAAATTCTGTAAACAATATACATTACGTAGCAATACTGATTTTTTGCCAGATTTACGAAAATGACATGATGACAAATATGATGAAAGTTAAAATATCCGCCCAATACGTATACCCAATCCTAATAAGATCATAGTGACTTTTATATGTCGTGTATAATGTATACTTTTACAAGTTTAATTAAACAAGATGTAAATAACGCCTGATGACCTGTGAGCTACATTTCTATTTACATTGGAAATTAATTAACATTTTATGCACAAAATTTTGTTGATGAATTTATTCTATTGCATAACTTTATGACCTTTTCACTATTCATGACAAATTACGATATTGTAACACCAGCGCATACATATCTGTAGGTTACAAAGTTCTGATGTACGAGGCATATTTCATTGTCCTGTCACTAAGCAGCAACTCAATAATGATGTTTTCATTGCAATCTTTACTTTTTCCCCAACCTGTGTCAATTCTGTTAAAATAATAGTGAAAATGTTATGAACTTATTTATAATGGTATCTAATAACATGGAAGTTTTCAATTGATTCTAAAACTGTTTTACTATCTATGCTGTGACCTAAGAATATTGTACTATAATCGAACATTTATTCAGCCTCTATAATGAAACAAGGTCAATCATTTACTAAATTACTGTCCATCATTCTGCAACTCATTAATACAACTAGGTAGACTCTTCAAAAAAACAAAAGTAAAAATTTACATCTCACAAGCAACCAGAGATAGAGTGATGGACCATTTGCATGGATTAATTGATAATTAACACAGATATGAAAAGGATAGGAGAGAGTAGAGCTGACTTCAATATACATGTACTCTATAAACATTTCAAACGTGACAGCTCTGTGTTATAGGGTCAATGATCCTGGTACAGAGCTTTGTCCAGAACAATAATCTGACAAATGGACCGTTGACATTCGATGACAGTTACGTTGAAGCCACAAGAACAAACTTATAATTTACCACAAAAACATTCATTAATTTCAGTACCAGTTGGGTGAAAATGGACATTTATATGACCTTTCAAAGGCAGGAGATGGCATTGACAAGGTCAGAGGTTAAATTTTCATTCATAATCTTGGATAGACTGATGGTTGAACACCTCACACGTAAATCATTGAATTACTGGTTTAGAAATGAATAAAACATGGGTTTTTTAAAGAAAGCTATGTAGAAAAGCATCACGCCATTTTGCCCCTAGGCATCTTTTTAAACAGTTAAACGTGTGTGTTTATGTGGACCATTTGAATTGCATGAGCGTAAATATTTACAAACAAAATGATTTAAGTCTGAACTGTTGATCTTTAATGTACATTGAGTGACATTTACAGGTACACTGGCACATCTATAAAAAACAAGAAATAAATTTTACTTTTCAAATGTTGAAATATATATGTATACATTAATGTTCATCTACACTAACACGAATGCTGGCATGTTACCGTCAAATCATCCTGTCGTACATTGGTCAACAACCATGACGCTTTTGTTCACCCAGGTCAGGGATACCTTTCCTAGGTAGATATTTTGTACCTAAGGAAGGAACAACCTGTTCAGTCTCCATCATCAGTTCCAAATGATTAACCAATCAACTACCTGTAAGGCAATTCTTTCCTAAACAGCACAAACACAATTGATGTTCATTTCGCCTGTGGAAATTGTACAGAAATATGTTTGAAGATTTTATCTTGCTTCAAGTGCCCTTTGAGCGATATTTTTTGTGTCACATCAGAAAATTTAAAGTGTGATTTTTTACTTTATAAGGAACACTAAATGGTGTAAACATTACATATTTTATAAGTGTAAAGATGTGTATCCTAAACCACTTAAGGCTGTATGCTACCTTACTAAGTGTTATCATCCATGAGGCAGGGAAATCTCTTACCCTCATAAAGTGTATCCCCAACTTAACTGATGGGAGATTTCCTTATCTCTTACCCTTGAGAGGTGTATCCACAATTTTACTGATGTGAGATTTCCTTATCTCATACCCTTGAGAGGTGTATCCACAATTTTACTGATGTGAGATTTCCTTATCTCATACCCTTGAGAGATGTATCCACAACTTAACTGATGGGAGATTTCCTTATCTCATACCCTTGAGAGATGTATACACAACTTAACTGATGGGAGATTTCCTTACCTCATACCCTTGAGAGGTGTATCCACAATTTTACTGATGTGAGATTTCCTTATCTCATACCCTTGAGAGGTGTATCCACAACTTTACTGATGTGAGATTTCCTTATCTCATACCCTTGAGAGATGTTTCCACAATTTTACCAGTGAAATGTTATTATCTCACTCTGGGGTGGAAACAAACTGTATGACATCACAGTAACAATGCATTATGTCACATGGCCAATTCAATCACGTCAAATCAACTATATGACATCACAGTAACATGTCGTACAGACAATTCAATCTCGTCACATCAACATTATCATTTATGCATTGTCAAAATTGCTTACACAAAAAGACCAACATTGAAGAATATTGATCATTAACCCCAATGGGATCTGTTCTGATCCTCCCGGGTCCTACTTAAACCCCATGTTTGTCAGCTTGAGAATCTCGCCCCTCTGGTTGAGGTCCCCTTGTTCCATCCCCAAGGAGACGGAAGACTTGATCCCCTTGTTCCATCCCCAAGGAGACGGAAGACTTGATCCCCTTGTTCCATCCCCAAGGAGACGGAAGACTTGATCCCCTTGTTCCATCCCCAAGGAGACGGAAGACTTGATCCCCTTGTTCCATCCCCAAGGAGACGGAAGACTTGATCCCCTTGTTCCATCCCCAAGGAGACGGAAGACTTGATCCCCTTGTTCCATCCCCAAGGAGACAGAAGACTTGATCCCCTTGTTCCATCCCCAAGGAGACGGTAGACTCAAAGTTAGATATTTCTGTTTCACTTAATCTGTCTGTTGCTTTTACACAACAGATTGGTAGAAAGTGACGACAGTTAAAATGAAGTCATATCAAATTGTCTGTATGATACAAAACCTACAAGGGAGGTAATTCATGCAGACAAATAGACAAATTTTGATCATTGGAATACAGCTTTCATGCAACTTAAAAATAATTATATATGAGAAGAAGAATGGCCTTGAGTAAGATTGAATTTTACAGTTGGTCTGCTACAAATAGTTTTTCTGATGAAATCAGGGGCAGTACATCCTGGAATCAGGTCCTATCTATGAAGTTTTCTTTAAGATCATTCAGGGTTCAGTAAATTTAGACAGTATTTATACACTGTATGCAAATTTCACTTCATTCAATTTGATATTTATTATCATAAGTAACAGAGCTTATCATAACATGAATATATATTACCAAAATTTATGTAAACATCGATGTGAAAATTCATACAAACATTATTATGTAAAAGTTCATGATCAGAATGGACAGGTTTATTTTCTTACTAAATGGAAGATCTATATCTTAACTGGGTCAAGTTAAAAAATATGAGCATTTTGCATGACAATTAGAAAGAAACTACCCTCTTGGTTTATTTAAATTTCCATTTTCAATGTACAAATCCCTAAAGTCTAGACTGGTTGACAGAAGTTAAATCTAAGTATAAATTTTAAAATGTAGGCCTTAGTATCACTCTTGGCATCCATGTGGTCAAAGGTCAATATGTGTGGGACCTTGAAACAGCTAAAGGACTCCCAATACCAGTACCACAACAATGGAAGTTCTCTTGTACATTTACAGAAACATCGAAAGGGGAATGGTTTGAAGTTTCACCATTAAAAGAAACTTTGGACATTAAGATACGTTACTTCCAACTCACAAATTATGCATGATCCCCTAGCATCCCGAAATGTGTACAGATCTACTTTTCATTGTCATCAGTTTAAATTTCTGCTCTTTTTCCATCTGAAACCAACATAAAATTCCTAACAGGCATGACTTTGGAATCCACATAAGAATATTTCTCCCCAGCTAACATATAACCCCACGAAAACAAAACTTGTTTGAGTCAATATCTCCACATTATCTATAACCCACACAAATCCTTTACTTGGTATTGACCCTTAAGTCAAAACTTTCTACCACCCTTCTTCTTCCATTCACAGCATTCATAACATCCAATTTTAACCAAACTCTTTGCTGACCATCATCCTGACCTCAAACACATAACACCCCTTTGATAGTTCAATACAGATTTCTACCTTTCCTACCCTCCCCCACATCAAATATGTGACCAAAAATACAAATCCCTGTTAAACCTTTTAAAGATCTAAATCTAACACAGTTATTCTTTCACAAATAAGTATCCCTACACTGCCGTGTTTGATCTTTCATTCCCACTTTGATCTTTCCGTTTCCCCATCTTAAACATATTACATATTTCCCCTACGATCCTTGGAGGCTCTTAATAGAGACAGAAACAAAAAAAAAATGTCTTCACCACAAGATGTACCACCCCTCCCTCACCAGATATACAATCCCCACCGTTTCCTCCACCACCCCTCCCTCACCAGATATACAATCCCCACCGTCTCCTCCACCACCCCTCCTTCACCAGATATACAATCCCCACCGTTTCCTCCACCACCCCTCCCTCTCCAGATATATCCATCCCCACCGTTTCTTCCACCACCCCTCCCTCACCAGATATACAATCCCCACCGTTTCCTCCACCACCCCTCCCTCACCAGATATACAATCCCCACCGTTTCCTCCACCACCCCTCCCTCACCAGATATACAATCCCCACCGTTTCCCTCCACCACCACCCCCCTCACCAGATATACAATCCCCACCGTTTCCTCCACCACCCCTCCCTCACCAGATATACAATCCCCACCGTTTCCTCCACCACCCCTCCCCTCACCAGATATACAATCCCCACCGTCTCCTCCACCACCCCTCCTTCACCAGATATACAATCCCCACCGTTTCCTCCACCACCCCTCCCTCTCCAGATATATCCATCCCCACCGTTTCCTCCACCACCCCCCCCCTCACCAGATATACAATCCCCACCGTTTCCTCCACCACCCCTCCCTCACCAGATATACAATCCCCACCGTTTCCTCCACCACCACCCCCCTCACCAGATATACAATCCCCACCGTTCCTCCACCACCCCTCCCTCACCAGATATACAATCCCCACCGTTTCCTCCACCACCCCTCCCTCACCAGATATACAATCCCCACCGTTTCCTCCACCACCCCTCCCTCACCAGATATACAATCCCCACCGTTTCCTCCACCACCCCTCCCTCACCAGATATACAATCCCCACCGTTTCCTCCACCACCCCTCCCTCACCAGATATACAATCCCCACCGTTTCCTCCACCACCCCTCCCTCACCAGATATACAATCCCCACCGTTTCCTCCACCACCCCTCCCTCACCAGATATACAATCCCCACCGTTTCCTCCACCACCCCTCCCTCACCAGATATACAATCCCCACCGTTTCCTCCACCACCCCTCCCTCACCAGATATACAATCCCCACCGTTTCCTCCACCACCCCTCCCTCACCAGATATACAATCCCCACCGTTTCCTCCACCACCCCTCCCTCACCAGATATACAATCCCCACCGTTTCCTCCACCACCCCTCCCTCACCAGATATACAATCCCCACCGTTTCCTCCACCACCCCTCCCTCACCAGATATACAATCCCCACCGTTTCCTCCACCACCCCTCCCTCACCAGATATACAATCCCCACCGTTTCCTCCACCACCACCCCCCTCACCAGATATACAATCCCCACCGTTTCCTCCACCACCCCTCCCTCACCAGATATACAATCCCCACCGTTTCCTCCACCACCCCTCCCTCACCAGATATACAATCCCCACCGTTTCCTCCACCACCCCTCCCTCACCAGATATACAATCCCCACCGTTTCCTCCACCACCCCTCCCTCACCAGATATACAATCCCCACCGTTTCCTCCACCACCCCTCCCTCACCAGATATACAATCCCCACCGTTTCCTCCACCACCCCTCCCTCACCAGATATACAATCCCCACCGTTTCCTCCACCACCCCTCCCTTACCAGATATACAATCCCCACCGTTTCCTCCACCACCCCTCCCTCACCAGATATACAATCCCCACCGTTTCCTCCACCACCCCTCCCTCACCAACCCCTTCTGACATATATGAAACCTTTCCGTAACCCTCCATGCATCATCATCCCAAAATCTCTTAAAATCCAAACCTTTTTTCTTTTTATTCTATATAAATATAGTATCTTTATTTCAAATGCTATAATTCCAATACCAATGTCAATATGATTTCATGTAAAAAAAATGTTTGTTCCAAGATTTATTAGATACATAGAGGATATTGAATGTTTTCCCTTTGACTATAAAATATACTTCATGAGTATGACAGAATATTGATATTCTCAAGAGTGCAAAGGACCAGTTGAAAATATCGATATATTCTGTCATACGAGTGAAATATGTGTTATATTCAACGGGAAACCATTCAATTTTCTTTTTATTGCATTTTTATGCTTAAAAAAAAAAAAAAAAAAAACATCGAAAAATTTAATGTCAAAAGTGCAGGAATCAGTAACATAATTCATGATGTCATCTCTTTACTCCACGTCAACTTACTTGCACATTTTGAAAGGACTGATCAGTGCAACAGCGTTTTCTGCTGTTATTGGAGAATCTGTGCATGAAAAGCTAACGTCAAGTGAGTATTTTGTCAATAACTAGTCTGAATATTTCAGAAATACAGCAAAATAACCCATCTATCTCTCTTCGCTTCGATTGGAAACATTGGCAAATTTCAATGAGGTGAATACAAAGGATTGCTCTAATTGGTCAAAAATGAAAAACTTATATTTTCATTGCAAAACTTATATTTTCACTGCAAAATCTTATATTTACAATGCAATAAACCTTATTATTAAATATGCATAAGATTTCTATGATTTTTTAACTTTCTAGTACAATACCAGTTCAGATCTTTACCATGTAATTCACTAAAACACCAGTTCATACAGCTGCCTTTAGGTTTTACAAACAATTTTGAGTGAAATGTCTCATTAAAATATCAATATCCTAAAGGAAATACGCAGGTAACATATATCTATAGGTAGACTGTGGTCGTACAAACCTGTACACAATCTACCTGTAAATACCTGTCCGATACCTAATCTCCTTATCATCTCGTAATTATTCCACATAATCTCCTAACAATGGTCTTACGCAGCTTTTCAATGACATTAAATTCAGGCTTTCCTTACGACAGGTTCTTCTAATGATAGGCCAATACTTGTAGGCCACTATTGATAGTTTTCAATTGGAAATGCTGTAATTTTGTGACCAGATAAGAAAATGAATTACATTGACTGTAGAATATAAATAATCAATATTTTTTACCTACTCAGCTAACTGTTGTCTGGTGTTAGTTTCATTTCTCTAGTAAATATCAATACGTCTCAAAGAAACAAATTTATTTCTTTGTAATAAACAATTACAAAATATTGATTTTTCTTTTTGTACTATAACTTTAAGGAGAATCAAATGCTATTGAAATGTTACATATAATCAGGTATTTGATACAGGGTAATTTGTGAAATTTGAGGAAATAATTACACTTCAGGAAATAAAATTATGGAACAAAATCAAGTTTAATTGTATGCATCTTTTATTGACATCTACTTTAAGATTTAACAAAGCAATGTAAACAAATATCAAACAATTAACTACTGTAATTTAGTACTCCTATCCATAATGCTATTGTAGTCAGGATTACATGGGCAAAATTAATACACAACTTTTCAGTTCAATAAAACCATATCACTTAGAAAAAAACTTTTATCTAGACCAAAGACACCCTAGTTCCAGTATTATAAACACCCTGCCCCCAACCCCAGGGTCTCATATTTTACATGGGTATGATAAAAGACACTTATTAAGTGCTACATATATAAAAATAACTATAAAAAAAAAAGAGTTATAACCAAGAGTACACAGTACCTGTCGAAAAGTTCATGACACCTTTAATGATAACTCGAGATCTACATATATCAAAGAAGTTTTCCAAAATTTCACCAAATTATGTTGTAAAATTATTTTGGCCTCACAGATGAAATATGATATATATTTCTAATTTCACTTCATGAAACTTTCAAAATACCAGTATATGTGTTGTTACGATTTTATAATTGTGTTTTTATTGTGGTGGTGGGAATAAAACTGTCAGTTCCTCAACAGACGTCTATATTATGTACCTGTGAAACATATTTTGTAATTATACTGCCATTGAACTCTACCTTTGGACGATGAAAGTGTAATACAATTGCGATCCGTACCAATTGCACATTATCCCATACAAATTAACCGCAGCTTTAGGGAGTAAAATATTTCTTCATCAGAAAATTTAATTGCTTATAATGTAGGCGGAGCTTCAGGCCTTTCCTCAACACCGACTTGTGCATTTGTGTCCAGAGGGTTCTTCACGTAGGGAGAACTTGAATCTGTGAACTAGTATCTGCACAAATTACATTATCAATATGATTAAATACAAAATAAATTGATTGTTTATGCCCCTGGTTGATTGGTTACTATGAAGCTTCTTAAAGGTTAGAAAAGCATGTTTTTGTAATTCAAATTAAGGTAAGCCAAGAAAACTAATATTCCTTACTACAACTTAACTTTGGCTGGAATAATTCCAGCATGCCTGCACAACCTTTTTGTAAACAATACTAGTGGGCCCTTACAATGCCAGATGTAATATCTAATTGAAACTGCAAATAAATACATTTGAACAGCCCTGGCCGCGAGCTCCGAGGAAAACTGCAATCTTAAATCAAACTTCAGATAAATGATGACACCTATGCAAACAAGAGGCCCAAAGGGCCTTAATGGTCACCTGAGATTTGAAATATTTCGGTCAACTAAATTGACCCTTTTTGGCCCCACCCATCAGTCCTAATGGGGTCAGTCTATGAAGAGTATTTGATTTTAACATATAGTAGATAAGAAGATTTTTGAAATTTCAGTCAATTTGACCCTTTTTGGCCCCGCCCACCAGCCCCTGGGGGTCAACCAGGGCCAACATGTACATACCATCAAACTGTAATCCCATGCTTATAATTTGAACCAAGTTAGAATGAATTCCAATACAAATCCAACAAATAATAGTCAAAAATGTGATTTCCCTATACAAACTATAGTAAAGTTTACCCCCTACCCAGGGGCAAACGCGAGACCCATGGGTCATGAAATTCACAATTTTGGTAAAGCACCTTAAGACCCTTCCATCTATGAAGAGTATTTGATTCTACCATATCTGAGAGTAGGGAAGAAGATTTTTGAAATTTTAGTCAATTTGACCCTTTTTGGCCCCGCCCACCAGCCCCTGGGGGTCAACTAGGGCCAACATGTACATACCATCAAAGTGTCATCCCATGCTGATAATTTGATACAAGTTAGAATGAATTCCAATACAAATCCAACAAATAATAGTCAAAAATGTGATTTCCCTATATAAACTATAGTAAAGTTTACCCCCTCCCCAGGGGCAAACGTGAGACCCCAGGGTCATGAAATTCACAATTTTGGTAAAGCACCAAAAGACCCCTTCATCTATGAAGAGTATTTGATTCTAACATATCTGAGAGTAGAGAAAGATTTTTGAAATTTCAGTCAATTTGACCCTTTTTGGCCCCGCCCACCAGCCCCTGGGGGTCATCTAGGGCCAACATGTACATAACATCAAACTGTAATCCCATGCTGATAATTTGAACCAAGTTAGGATGAATTCCAATAGAAATCCAAAAAATAATAGTCAAAAATGTGATTTCCCTATATAAACTATTGTAAAGTTTACCCCCTCCCCAAGGGCAAACGCGAGACCCCAGGGTCATGCAATTCACAATTTTGGTAAAGCACCACAAGACCGTTTCATCTATGAAGAGTGTTTGACTCCACCATATCTGAGAGTAGAGAAGAAGATTTTTGAAGTTTTAGTCAATTTGACCCTTTTTGGCCCCACCCCTCAGGCCCCTGGGGGGTGGGGACCATATAATTCACAATTTTGATTGACCTTCAGCCATAGAAACTTTCTGCCAAATTTCACTGAATTTTGTTAAGTGGTTTTGGAGAAGAAGTCGAAAATGTAAAAAGTTTACGGACGCACGACGCACGACGGACGACGACGATTAGAATAGGTCACTTGAGACTTCGTCTCAGGTGACCTAATAAAAATCATAGATTTAGTTGCAACAGTTCTATTGGTAGGACTGATCATGTCGGGGTGGCAACAGTTCTATTGGTAGGACTGATCATGTCGGGGTAGTAACAGTTCTGTCTGTAGGACTGATCATGTCGGGGTAGTAACAGTTCTGTCTGTAGGACTGATCATGTCGGGGTAGTAACAGTTCTGTCTGTAGGACTGATCATGTCGGGGTAGTAACAGTTCTGTCTGTAGGACTGATCATGTCGGGTTAGTAACAGTTCTATTGGTAGGACTGATCATGTCGGGGTAGTAACAGTTCTGTCTGTAGGACTGATCATGTCGGGGTAGTAACAGTTCTGTCTGTAGGACTGATCATGTCAGGGTAGTAACAGTTCTGTCTGTAGGACTGATCATGTCGGGGTAGTAACAGTTCTGTCTGTAGGACTGACCATGTCGGGGTAGTAACAGTTCTGTCTGTAGGACTGACCATGTCTCGGGAGTAACCGTTCTGTCTGTAGGACTGATCCATGTCGGGGTAGTAACAGTTCTGTCTGTAGGACTGATCATGTCGGGGTAGTAACAGTTCTGTCTGTAGGACTGATCATGTCGGGGTAGTAACAGTTCTGTCTGTAGGACAGATCATGTCGAGGTGGCAACAGTTCTGTCTGTAGGACTGATCATGTCGGGGTAAGTAACAGTTCTGTCTGTAGGACTGATCATGTCGGGGTGGTAACAGTTCTATCTGTAGGACTGATCATGTCGGGGTAGTAACAGTTCTATTGGTAGGACTGATCATGTCGGGGTAGTAACAGTTCTGTCTGTAGGACTGATCATGTCGGGGTAGTAACAGTTCTATTGGTAGGACTGATCATGTCGGGGTGGCAACAGTTCTATTGGTAGGACTGATCATGTCGGGGTAGTAACAGTTCTGTCTGTAGGACTGATCATGTCGGGTAGTAACAGTTCTGTCTGTAGGACTGATCATGTCGGGGTAGTAACAGTTCTATCTGTAGGACTGATCATGTCGGGGTAGTAACAGTTCTATTGGTAGGACTGATCATGTCGGGGTAGTAACAGTTCTGTCTGTAGGACTGATCATGTCGGGGTAGTAACAGTTCTATCTGTAGGACTGATCATGTCGGGGTAGTAACAGTTCTGTCTGTAGGACCGATCATGTCGGGGTAGTAACAGTTCTGTCTGTAGGACTGATCATGTCGGGGTAGTAACAGTTCTGTCTGTAGGACTGATCATGTCGGGGTGGTAACAGTTCTATCTGTAGGACTGATCATGTCGGGGTAGTAACAGTTCTATCTGTAGGACTGATCATGTCGGGGTAGTAACAGTTCTGTCTGTAGGACTGATCATGTCGGGGTGGCAACAGTTCTATCTGCCATCTGATTGGCTGAGTTGTATACTGGCTGAGTGATGAATAGGATACAATATGTATGCTGTCGATATTCTTGCTACACTGAATATTCTAAATTCCTATTCATGTCTTTATTTTGATCAATGTGGATATGTCTCAGTATGAAATTGTGTACCAAATTAAATTTTCGGTATTGTCAACCTGTACAGCTAATCACCACTATCATTACACGAGTGGGATGCAGCTTTCTGATTGTGTCACATCCAAAAAAATCAACACTCCTCAAGGTAGTTAAGTACTTCTGTGGTCCACAGATGGGGTAAAACGGCAGTAATGTTTCTCATGACCAATGAAATATGTCAAAATACAGATCTTGTTTATCATATCCACATTTCTGATAAGCAAACTGATATGAATATATAATGGTAATTTATCGTTATATATCTGTATAGGTGTTGTAAAATATTTCAATGAACAGTTATACACACATTTTGACATTTTTATTTTGGGGTAAATAGCAATAGATTAGTATGACCGAACAATCATTCAAAACTTGGCTACGTATATTTACAAAGCACATAAAATAAGAAATGCAATACTATTTCACCAAGGAGACTTGTGAAATTAAGTGTATAACATCATTCATCTACCAGTTTATCATTGGTTGTTGACTGAAATTGTACGAAAGTATTGTTATATAATGTAACACTTTAATGTCTCGACTGAATACCAATAATATGATGTAATCAATTAGGTCAGGCCATGGATGTGTTGATAATGTAGACGATGATGACCATATAATTGTAAATAATGATTATTACTTTATATATGACAACTGTTTTTCATCAATGGACACTGTTGACAGTCAATTTCATGCAGTATTTCTTCAACTTCTTTTCACTCTGTGATAAATTTTTACATAACGTTATTCACTTAAAATAACATAAAAATTTTGATTTGAAGTAGGGGTATGAGTTTATTGCAAGACAATGAACCAGCATTTTTACTGAACTGCAATATAAATGGGTGGGCTTAATGCCAGGAACAGGTTTATTACCGGATAAATACACAATTGTCGAATTTTGTTACCTGGATCACATAATAACTTTATACCTTCACAAACTGTCGTCAGCATGTACAGAGACTTAAACTATTATATAACATGTATCAATCTTATTCACAGATTTGTATAAACAAACCAGTACCCTAAACGTGCCTACTGATCAAATTTTAAGTCTTGGCATTTTTTTCTGGGCCGATTGTCGCGAGCTTTCAATGGAGTTTCCCGAAAAAAATCTTATTTTACCTTCTTCATTTGACAAGTTCAGACTATCCTAAATAAAGTGTAGCTATAAACTCAGAGTTCGAACTAACACCAGCTAGAAATTTATTGTTTATCCACCAATTCGAACTGACAGGAGGGGTTACCATACATATCCAACGACAACTAAAATAGATGTTAACTTTATTTGATTCAGATTAAACAGACACACTTAACCAAATAAAGTACGCCACGTACAAAAACATGCAAGTACAGAAACATAAAATGATTTTAAATGATTTCTGACAACTAATGTCAATACATCAATTGCATGCATAGAATTAATGTCAAAAAACCTGGTCCACAACCATCATATCTATCTGGCAATAACACAGGGATGGTAGGATAATAAGTCCAGGCCCAACCATACTGTTGTCCAACAGAAATGTTTTATAATTAAATATAGTTGACTCACCTCTGTGCGGTGTCTTTTCACTCACAAACAAGGTTAGCCTGTGGTACATCCCTGAAAATTAGTCACTGTTCTTTCTGTCATTATGACGAGGGCTTTGAAGGTCACATCTTCAAAACTGAAAATATATCAATTAGAAATATGAACCACCATGCTCATCAATTCAATTGTATTTAATATAAGGTCTAACTAGCTTTCCACACTTTATAATTTTCTTCAAAAGCAAACAGCAAATATATGTGAAAGTGTATGATCCAATTTGTTTGAAACATTTCTAATGGATGCCTCAAAATACATACACAATGTTTAAATGCAAGATAAATATATTTCCCTTCATGTATATGCAACTTATTTTCAGGGGGGGGGGGGGGGGGGGGGGGGGGGGGGGGGGGGTGTTGCAAAAGGAAGTCTTATCTTTGTTTGGTCCATTATTAGATAAAAACAGTATATGTGAGACAGAATGTATACTCCAGTTATTGCAAAAGGTTAGAGTGACACTAAGAAATCCTAAAAGAAAGTTTAGATTGAATCATCGATACAACAAGTTTAGATTTCAGTTTGAGGGTATACCACCCTGCACACTGACATTAAGAGGACAAGTGACAATCATATCAACTTTCACCAACACTTAAGTGCTGGTAAAGGATTTTACAGGTATGCTGCCATCCATATTGTTAGTCGACCAAGGAATGATGTTTATTTTACGAAGTTCTTATGTAATATATCTCGGATATACACCAGTCTCAGTCAAAATCCTAAGTAGGACTTCTATCTACACACTTATACACACTTATAAATCCTAAGTAGGACATCTATCTACACACTTATAAAATAAAAAGTAGGACTTCTATCTACACACTTATAAAGTCCTAAGTATAGGACTTCTATCTACACACTTATAAAATCCTAAGTAGGACTTTTATCTACACACTTATAAAATCCTAAGTAGGACTTCTATCTACACACTTATAAAATCCTAGGTAGGACTTCTATCTACACACTTATAAAATCCTAAGTAGGACTTCTATCTACACACTTATAAAATCCTAAGTAGCTATCTACACACTTATAAAATCAAAAGTAGGACTTTTATCTACACACTTATAAAGTCCTAAGTATAGGACTTCTATCTACACACTTATAAAATCCTAAGTAGCTATCTACACACTTATAAAATCCTAAGTAGGACTTCTATCTACACACTTATAAAATCAAAAGTAGGACTTTTATCTACACACTTATAAAGTCCTAAGTATAGGACTTCTATCGACACACTTATAAAATCAAAAGTAGGACTTTTATCTACACACTTATAAAGTCCTAAGTATAGGACTTCTATCTACACACTTATAAAATCAAAAGTAGGACTTTTATCTACACACTTATAAAATCCTTTTGCTGTTAACTGTGCTTTGCAATGACCAAACATATTTGATGTTAAAAAATGTGACTCCTTCATCAAACTTAAAAAGATTTCTGTCCTTGAATCATATCAGAAAGCTTTAATGCACAAGTATACATAAACAACTCATTTTTCCGAGTCTCCAGACTTCTCCGTTACATAATTTCTGATTTTATGGTGGTCTTATATTATCCAACTGTGTTTAATATAAAACATTTTTTTAGAAGCGTTTCTAAAATCTATACCTGGGTCACTTTGTTTATAACTCTACCTTACAGTAAGATATTTATGAAAAGTAGCTATTTGAAATAACAGTCCACCACGAGCCCACAAACAATGTTTTTCTACATGACAAAGATGCTGATGTGCAGAAAATGTTGACTTTAACAGGAATTGATTGAAAATGACACCAGCCTCATTTAATATGTTATATAGGTGTCTACACAGGTAAAAGATTGGACATGAATCACTGGAATGAAATGCATAATCTTGTCCATAAATAGTGAACACAAACATTTATGGGTACATGGTTCATAGGAGTTCAATGTATGATTGTCTTCACTTGAGTTCGTTCCACTTCATTTTGTTCAATGTGGAAGTAAGTTATGTCTATCTTTGTGAATTTTAAACCGAGAAAAACTGTGTCTTAAGTGTACTAACGATATTAAAATTGTTCTTGGCCCAGGTAAACTGCTCTCACATCCTGTCAAACACCTTCTGTTTCCGGACAATTTAGTCCAAATACACAGGTATACATTTTATAAATCCACTGTACCAACAAATAACTCTTCTCTGATTTTACTCTGTAGGATTGGCAAGTGCTATATAATATATATGAGAAGAAACATTTGGGCCAAACAAAATAAAGGTCTCGTTTCAGAGGAGGATTTTCATTTTCAAATATTATGTATTTCAAATTTTGACTATACTATACTATATGAAATGCTATTTAGTTCAAATTCATGTATTTTTTTCTAATATGTTTGGCAGTAAATAAAGGTCAAACATCAGCAGACAAAATTAAACAAATCAGCATTGTACTTTCTGCAAACACCTTTTTCACTTCATAAAACTAACTCATAAATTATCTTTTCATCTCTTTTAGTATAGCTTTTAAATAAAACAGGATGACAGCCATCTTGGATTTTGAAACAATTTGAAAAATAACAATACTTAGTCAATCAAGACCATCTCGGGATCATTCCAGGTAAGCAAGAGCTGAATCCCACTGGTGGAACTTGAGTCAAGAAGTCTGAAATATGTGTTACAAAATGGCTGCCATGTAAATGTTTTTATGAGGCAGAAAAATATTACTTTTTTGCTCCCCTTCCATAACTTTCCTACCAATTTTCAGCTTTATGGTACCAGTGGAACTGGCGAATTCTAAAATGTGTCTTCAAGAGGAGGGCCATTGCAGCCATAGTTAGAACTAAGTCCCACTGGAAGAAGTTTAAAATGTGAAAAGTTTACACACAGCATTCAACGAAGGACCAAGCATGATGACTAGAGCAGATGATTGAAAAATCTTGAAGGAAATAAATAGAACATAAATAGAAGTTCTAGCTAATACACCATATGATCCAATTTTCCCCTACCATCAGTCCTGCCTCATGTATGGGTGTAGCTAATTTCAAAATTTAGCAGAAATTCATGTACTGTAATTCATTTCAGGAAAGATTTCTTATCCTGTAAAGAGACTGATTAAGAATTCTTTACACTTTGTAACTTCATCTTATTATGTAAAGAGACTGATTAAGAATTCATTAACTTCATCTTATCCTTTAAAGAGACTGATTAAGAATTCATTAACTTCATTATCCTGTAAAGAGACTGATTAAGAATTCATTAACTTCATCTTATTATGTAAAGAGACTGATTAAGAATTCATTAACTTCATTATCCTGTAAAGAGACTGATTAAGAATTCATTAACTTCATCTTAATTATGTAAAGAGACTGATTAAGAATTCTTTAACTTCATCTTATTATGTAAAGAGACTGATTAAGAATTCATAACTTCATCTTATCCTGTAATGAAACTGTTTAAGAATTCTTTAACTTCCTTGCTTGAGATTTTATATTTTGTTTACGTGCAGTTGTTCACCGAAAATACGTTAATCTATCATCCTAAAAGGCTTTCAATTTGAATAAGAAATATACCAGTTATATAAATATATTGTAGGTATACACCTATATCTACAACGTGAGTCACACACAGCTATAGGAACTGTATAAAGTGTTTTATCTTCTTGAAGGTGAACAAAATTAAACCACCGATTAATCAAATGTCATATCAACACTTCCTGCGATGGCAAAATACATGTGGTTGCCATAGTGACCTCACCTTTTAATGTAATGCTTCAACTAAATCACATGTCTATTCTTGAAAGGGACATTATGTAAGAGAGCATTTGTTGAAATGTACATTGGGCGACATGCATTACGAGCCAGTGAGTAAGAAATGTGTATATACATATACTCGGGTAATTTCCATCATATCCCCATGCACGACCAAAAAGGATGCTTTAGAAATTCCTCATCTCATGAAAATAGTCTTCCAGAGATTTACTTCCCTCAATGCAGGCAGCTAGGTATCCATCCATACAGCTAGGTAGATTGAAACCACAATTGCAAGTCATGATCAGTAAACCAGGAAATGTGATCTTTGAAAAATTGTTCATTTGATTATTTTATTTTGTTTATGTATGACATTCATTGCAGTCCACTTAATTCTACTTTGAATCCCTCCCCAAAGAAAATTGGTGTAAACTTTTCTACATCATAAAATATGTATGGAGTGAATTGTACCGTGTATGCATATAAATACAATAGTTTTCAAACAGCAAACTTGGGAGGCCAACTTTGATATAGCAGGTAAATATGTTTAATGTTATACTGTAATGTATATAAAACACACCCCTCAGTTTGTGACCATGTTATACCGTAATGTATATAAAACACACCCCTCAGTATGTAACCATGTTATACTGTAATGTATATAAAACACACCCCTCAGTATGTAACCATGTTATACAGTAATGTATATAAAACACGCCCCTCAGTATGTGACTATGTTATATCGTAATATATATAAAACACACCCCTCAGTTTGTAACCATGTTATATCGTAATGTATATAAAACACGCCCCTCAGTATGTAACCATGTTATATTGTAATGTATATAAAACACATCCCTCAGTATGTAACCATGTTACATCGTAATGTATATAAAACACACCCCTCACTATGTAACCATGTTATATTGTAATGTTTATAAAACACACCCCTCAGTATGTAACCATGTTATATCGTAATGTTTATAAAACACGTCCCTCAGTTTGTGACCATGTTATACCGTAATGTATATAAAACACACCCCTCAGTATGTGACCATGTTATATCGTAATGTATATACACACCCCTCACTATGTAACCATGTTATATCGTAATGTACATAAAACACACCCCTCACTATGTAACCATGTTATACTGTAATATATATAAAACACACCCCTCAGTATGTATAACCATGTTATATTGTAATGTATAATAAAACACATCCCTCAGTATGTGACCATGTTATACTGTAATATATATAAAACACACCCCTCAGTATGTGACTATGTTATATCGTAATGTATATAAAACACACCCCTCAGTATGTAACCATGTTATACTGTAATGTTTATAAAACACACCCCTCAGTATGTAACCATGTTATATCGTAATGTTTATAAAACACACCCCTCAGTATGTGACTATGTTATATCGTAATATATATAAAACACACCCCTCAGTATGTGACCATTATTTGCTTTAATTATTATATTACTGAACTCCTTTATATTATACATGTACTTCCTTCTTCAGACCTTTGAAAGCCCTCACATTACTCAAGAGTTACACATAATTATACATGTCTCGTGACCCCACTCCTGCATGTCATTTAGATAAAGTCAACATGTGGTAGTTATTGTATTGATTGTTGTGATTAGCTGAACATTTTTAAAAGAGTTTTTAAACATATCCTAAACATAATGTCAGATTCATGAATTCCATCCCAACATCCACTTCAAACCTTACTACAGCAGTATTAATAACTCTGCTGGATACGATTTCAGGAAATTTCTGTTTTGAGAATTTTTTTTTAAACTGAAACTTTCTTAAATTTCAATCCATATGATTCTTGATTACTTTGACTCACCTATCATTTGTGACATCACTATATATTTTGAACATAATATACAAGTATTTTGCGTTTTTATCCGATATCTGAGTATATGTATGTATCACATAGCATTGTACACATGGTTATACACATGGCCTTGTACTAATGACCTTGTAAACATGGCCTAGTATTCATGACCTTGTACACATGATCTTGTACATATGGCCTTGTACACAGAGTATTATACACATGGCCATGTACAATTGACCTTGATCATGTGACCTTGTACTATTGACCTTGTACACATGATCCTGTACATATGATATTGAACACATGACCTTAGGGAACTTATACACGTAGCCTTGTACACATGGCCTTATACTTATTACCTTGTAAACATGACCTTTCTTGCACTATAACCTTACACATACCGTATATGACCTAATAAGGGTGCCCCTACCTTTTTCCAAGAAAAATATCTTTGACTGAGTGTCAAAATGGTGTTCAAAAGTAATAATTCATGTGAAATGTTTTGCTTCTTTATGTGTTCAATTTTCTTCAGCAAATTAAGTCACTGGAACACAAGTTTTCAACACATTTTGTCTATTCCTACAGATGTCATTTGCAAAGTGCACCCAAAACTAAACACACATAGAAATAATAACTTACCATCTTTATTTGAAGATAAAGTAAAAGACTTAATTCATGTTGTTAAGTAACTGTTGTTCAGAACAGAAAGCTAGTAAAAGACATTGTAAATCAATTGTAAGGTCAAAGAAAACAATGGCTGATATGATCTGGGAAATCCCCTGTGTCTATAAATAGAACACATAAGAGTTCCATTTGAACATAAATGGTGGAACACACGTTCTCTGGTCTAAAGATCAGCTGGCATGGTTTACAAGTTTACAAGAATATTTAAGTGATGTTTAAGCTTAATATATGATAATGAATAGATATCTTCATCTGGAATATTTTTATGACTGAATATTTTACCGTTTCCGCAGCCATGGGTATTTTGCTATAAGGTATAGTCTGTTTCATAAAACTTCAGAATAACGAATCTTTATAATTATAATTTCCAGGTACAGGGACAATTTGTAACATGCTTATAGGGATTTTATGAAATAGACCTGTACAGCTCAAAAACATGAATAAACCAAACCTTATACCTCACTCTTTTAAAATACATGAATAAAAAAATATCCATGTCATATAAAACAAAATGTATAATATCCATAAAATTATATCACTTATTTTTTCTGCCAGTATATCTATGTGTGGTAATAAGCCTGTCCATACCTAGAGCAGTTCAGTAACAATACTAACAAAAAGCCCATCCATACCTAGAGCAGTTCAGTAACAATACTAACAATAAGCCCATCCATACCCAGAGCAGTTCAGTAACAATACTAACAATAAGCCCATCCATACATAGAACAGTTCAGTAACAATACTAACAATAAGCCCATCCATACATAGAACAGTTCAGTAACAATACTAACAATAAGCCTGTCCATACCTAGAGCAGTTCAGTAACAATACTAACAATAAGCCCATCCATACCTAGAACAGTTCAGTAATAATACTAACAATAAGCCCATCCATACCTAGAGCAGTTCAGTAACAATACTAACAATACGCCCATCCATATCTAGAACAGTTCAGTAACAATACTAACAATAAGCCCATCCATATCTAGAACAGTTCAGTAACAATACTAACAATAAGCCCATCCATACATAGAACAGTTCAGTAACAATACTAACAATAAGCCCATTCATACCCAGAGCAGTTCAGTAACAATACTAACAATAAGCCCATCCATACATAGAACAGTTCAGTAACAATACTAACAATAAGCCCATCCATATCTAGAACAGTTCAGTAACAATACTAACAATAAGCCCATCCATACCTAGAACAGTTCAGTAACAATACTAACAATAAGCCAGTCCATACCTAGAACAGTTCAGTAACAATACTAACAATAAGCCCATCCATATCTAGAACAGTTCAGTAACAATACTAACAATAAGCCCATCCATACCTAGAACAGTTCAGTAACAATACTAACAATAAGCCCATCCATACCTAGAACAGTTCAGTAACAATACTAACAATAAGCCCATCCATACATAGAACAGTTCAGTAACAATACTAACAATAAGCCCATCCATACCTAGAACAGTTCAGTAACAATACTAACAATAAGCCCATCCATATCTAGAACAGTTCAGTAACAATACTAACAATAAGCCCATCCATACCTAGAACAGTTCAGTAACAATACTAACAATAAGCCAACACCCTTAACTAGGAGTCAAAATTACCATAAAACAAGTATGTATCTGCATGTAAGCCCCTAATAAGCTGTCTACTCATATAATAAGCCCCTTCTTCATTTTTACAGAATCATCTATTTTAAAATAGTAAGATACAAGTGATTCATATATAGCCCTCCCCAAACTTTAATACTAAACTTTAACCTAGGGGAGGGGGCTTATTTGAGGATAAATGTGGTACTTAACTTTAACATTAAGGAAGAGGGGCTTATTTGAGGATAAATGTGGTACTAAACTTTAACATTAAGGGAGAGGGGCTTATTTGAGGATAAATGTGGTACTAAACTTTAACATTAAGGGAGAGGGGCTTATTTGAGGATAAATGTGGTACTAAACTTTTACATTAAGGGAGAGGGGCTTATTTCACAATAAATACAGTAATACATCGGCTCCCAAGACTTAACTAAATATGGTACCTGTTTTACTGCAAATGTAAATATTAGTCCAGGATTCTTTACAGTTTAAACTGTACTTATGTATATTGAATAAGTCTAGAATATATTATAAAATACCCAAGATGTAATTCAAAAACAGACATGCATTGATAGAATATGTACATCAAACTTACAAAACATTGTTTACAATGGTATAATCACGTTTTTGTAATCCACCCTGTACAGGTTTTTTATAGAAATTGTATTATAGCATGCACCAGCTGTGCCAATAGGTTGCTATAAAACTGGGTTTTTTTCAGACAAAAGCTTAAGGTTCAGTTAATGAAGAAACAATTGATGGTTTTAGATTTTAAATTCAAAATCTGGTTTCCAGAGTAGACTTTTCCAGATTATACAAGGTTCAGTTTAGACAGTAAAATATAAAGGATTATTCCAATTGATAAACAATTTCTGAAACAATCTCCAATATCTAGGAACATTTTAATTAACTACGTAGGGCCAGGTGTGTTTATGGTTAACAAGAACACCTGTGTATATAGGGAACAACCAACCAATTGAAAAAATATATTTTTGAAACAGCCCCTGTGTATAGAACGTTGAGCCAAGGATAAAATGTCTGGCAGCCACTGATTGGCCAGTATGTTATGAAGTGAGAAAATAGATATGTAGCCTGATAGGTAACCATCAATAAGAAATGTTGATATAAATTTCTTAAGTCCGATTGTTTTTTTTCCCCAAAAGTTCACGTAATAATAGTAAACAGGTAAACATTTAAGATTTTTGAGATTTTTTACTGCGAAATTCACCTATTTTCAAAATGGCTACCGTGGAGAAAATTTGAGCTGAAGGACCCAACTTTTTTTTTGGATTAGGTGTTATATCAGACCCTAAACTTTTGTTACAAACCATAATCGTCATATTCAATTCAAGAATTTGAATGAGATAATCCAAAACGTTAACACTAAGGTCTATGGGAAAACAATTGGTTGGTTGGTCTCTACATATAGCTTCCGCATATGACATTTTGTGCCATCTAGCGTCCCTGGAAACCAGATGATGGGACCGACTAGCACATTTTCGGACGGGATTCTCATCTTGGAGGCATTGTAGCAGAATTTAGAGAGAAATTGAGATTCAGGGGGGATTGATGATGAAAATATGACACATGTAGTGTTACAAGGAGGACCACAGACCGGACAGATACGGACATACATTCTATATTTCAATTGTAGCGGTATATATCGTGGCTCGGGGTACGGTGGTATGCTGGTTGTACTGCTGGCACTACCCCAGTTCAATGTGCGGGTGTGTGTCTGGTTGTTCTGTTGTCACTACCCCGATTCGGTATTCGGTGATATGTTTGGTTGTTCTGTTGTCACTACCCCAATTCAGTGTTTGGTGATATATCTGGTTATTTTTTGTTGTCACTTGCCCGGTTCCGTGTTCTGTGTCTGTGTTTCGACTCTTTTATCTAAATAATGGCTCCACTCCTAATTTTTTTTCTCGTTCGGCCTCTTTTTCTTCATTTTTTACAAAAAGACCAGAAATTAGGGGGTGGAGGAGATAACATTGAGTTATCTCCCCCTGATCTTTATTCTATATCTTATTTGTTTATATTTCTGAGTAGCACGATTTCTATACTTGGCTATTAACCAAAAGCCATCACTTTAAATTCAAAGCTTATCAAGATATTAAAATTTACATTTCAAAATTAACTCAATTTTAATGTGGTTTTCTCTTAAGAATTTCATATCCGGTACCAATAGAAGAATCAACCTACCAGCCTAAGACTTGCAGTCAGGCACTGCATATTTTGATAGCATATCCTATGGTTCTATCCTGTTCCAGAAAAGTTATTTTTGAAAAATGTGAAAGATGCTATAGGGAACAACCAACCAATTGAAAAAATATATTTTTGAAACAGCCCCTGTGTATAGAACGTTGAGCCAAGGATAAAATGTCTGGCAGCCACTGATTGGCCAGTATGTTATGAAGTGAGAAAATAGATATGTAGCCTGATAGGTAACCATCAATAAGAAATGTTGATATAAATTTCTTAAGTCCGATTGTTTTTTTTCCCCAAAAGTTCACGTAATAATAGTAAACAGGTAAACATTTAAGATTTTTGAGATTTTTTACTGCGAAATTCACCTATTTTCAAAATGGCTACCGTGGAGAAAATTTGAGCTGAAGGACCCAACTTTTTTTTTGGATTAGGTGTTATATCAGACCCTAAACTTTTGTTACAAACCATAATCGTCATATTCAATTCAAGAATTTGAATGAGATAATCCAAAACGTTAACACTAAGGTCTATGGGAAAACAATTGGTTGGTTGGTCTCTACATATAGCTACCGCATATGACATTTTGTGCCATCTAGCGTCCCTGGAAACCAGATGATGGGACCGACTAGCACATTTTCGGACGGGATTCTCATCTTGGAGGCATTGTAGCAGAATTTAGAGAGAAATTGAGATTCAGGGGGGATTGATGATGAAAATATGACACATGTAGTGTTACAAGGAGGACCACAGACCGGACAGATACGGACATACATTCTATATTTCAATTGTAGCGGTATATATCGTGGCTCGGGGTACGGTGGTATGCTGGTTGTACTGCTGGCACTACCCCGGTTCAATGTGCGGGTGTGTGTCTGGTTGTTCTGTTGTCACTACCCCGATTCGGTATTCGGTGATATGTTTGGTTGTTCTGTTGTCACTACCCCAATTCAGTGTTTGGTGATATATCTGGTTATTTTTTGTTGTCACTTGCCCGGTTCCGTGTTCTGTGTCTGTGTTTCGACTCTTTTATCTAAATAATGGCTCCACTCCTAATTTTTTTTCTCGTTCGGCCTCTTTTTCTTCATTTTTTACAAAAAGACCAGAAATTAGGGGGTGGAGGAGATAACATTGAGTTATCTCCCCCTGATCTTTATTCTATATCTTATTTGTTTATATTTCTGAGTAGCACGATTTCTATACTTGGCTATTAACCAAAAGCCATCACTTTAAATTCAAAGCTTATCAAGATATTAAAATTTACATTTCAAAATTAACTCAATTTTAATGTGGTTTTCTCTTAAGAATTTCATATCCGGTACCAATAGAAGAATCAACCTACCAGCCTAAGACTTGCAGTCAGGCACTGCATATTTTGATAGCATATCCTATGGTTCTATCCTGTTCCAGAAAAGTTATTTTTGAAAAATGTGAAAGATGCTATAGGGAACAACCAACCAATTGAAAAAATATATTTTTGAAACAGCCCCTGTGTATAGAACGTTAATTGAGCCAAGGATGAAATGTCTGGCAGCCACTGATTGGCCAGTATGTTATGAAGTGAGAAAATAGATATGTAGCCTGATAGGTAACCATCAATAAGAAATGTTGATATAAATTTCTTAAGTCCGATTGTTTTTTTTCCCCAAAAGTTCACGTAATAATAGTAAACAAGTAAACATTTAAGATTTTTGAGATTTTTTACTGCGAAATTCACCTATTTTCAAAATGGCTACCGTGGAGAAAATTTGAGCTGAAGGACCCAACTTTTTTTTTGGATTAGGTGTTATATCAGACCCTAAACTTTTGTTACAAACCATAATCGTCATATTCAATTCAAGAATTTGAATGAGATAATCCAAAACGTTAACACTAAGGTCTATGGGAAAACAATTGGTTGGTTGGTCTCTACAATACATGGAAAAAGTCATATTATACAAATATTATATAACAGAAGAATTTAAGGTCATCATCCTACCTTCTGAGTTTCACTATTCCATTGAATTAGTTGAAGGATTATCTTGACAGTCTACAGAAAGCATTGAGCAAATGATTAATAAAGGGATTCTTATCTTCAAACATTACAAAACATAGCACAACATGTTAAAGCCACCAGTGTCTCTGGTCTCGCTAGTATCCTTCACAATTGGTAAACTGCAACCTTGAAACACGTTTTTTTTCTCATGGAGAGATTTGGTTTTAGGTTCCGCGTTTCAAACAGTTTTCTTGGCACCACCCTAAAAATGTGTAAGAGGAGACGTCGACCATGAATTTCTATATATCTAGGAGGAGATGTCGACCATGAATTTCTATATATCTTAACATGAAATAAGTACACAAAAAGGAAATGATATGATTACCACACCCTGTACAGAAATATATTCTAAACAATATTGTGTAAACAATCTATCGCCGAATGTTTATACATGAGAATTTCGACATACTCGTACCACAGGGCTGGGTCCAAATTAAGAAATGTGTGTCACGTACCGACTAACATTCAACACCCCTCCCAACTGTATTGTTACGAGTAACTGTGAAATGACAGATATGGTGAAGCAAGGCTTTAATCCTGATAGCCACGGTCTGTGAACGCTCTACCCCTATGGACATACATACATTACTATCAACACCCTAAATCTTTCATTTACACTGCTGTTCTATAATACACTTTAAAATAGCTTAATGTTATCACAATTAACGAGAAATTGTTCAAAATCACTGACTTATATTAGGTACAAGCGCAAATTACCATTTGATAAGTCATAGATTGAGCAGTATGTAATAAATTAAGATAAACGAGGGTCTGTCCTAATGCCCTTTACATACAGATATACCTATAATACATCACAACATTTTACTACTGTACATAACTAACAAGCTTTAAACCGAGCACTTACCACCTGCACGAAAATTTTGTCCATAAATCACTTTGTCGTTTCCTCTTGTGCCGAAATGTAATCCAAATTAGGGAACACTATTTATCTTATCCAATGATGTATTTTTTAAGCATGGACTGACCTTTGGTCAATCTTCTGGAAGTGACCACTATTGGGACATTACACACGTTTTCCTATATATTAGGGCCAGTGATTTCCGGGCCGATCTGATCCGGCCTGTAAACCATACACATGAAGCAATGATACACATATATAGGTATACCGGTTTGGGGTCTTTTCTTTACACTAGCTTCATTAGCATGACAATGAGTGGAATTTCAACATGGGCGAGTTTATAACTCAACAAACCCCTTGGCTGAGCATTATACCTTCAGGTGAAAATTACATACATGTATACTTTACCAACACATTATATATATATATATATATATACAACCTTTCACCTATCTTGTCAAAATAAATTTCAGGTCAAATTTTTATGCAAATCTTATGTCAATTATTAGAGCTAAAACATTTCTTTAAAATATTCAACACTAAAATCACACATAATACACACAGATGGAGGGAGGACTTCAAGCAGAACAGAAAATTTCTCGAATAGAAAGAATTAACCTAGATTTCTTGAACGCTTTGAACTCTAACTGTATTGAAATGGTTCGTCTATCAACTATTGAAAACACACTTCCCTGAATAAAGCATGAATGACCACGATGGTCCAAACCCGCTCCTTACCAGACTACAGTAGCCCCATTGAGGTCGAGTAATGGACTGGAATATCTTATGCTGTTCCTAATTACATAACAGTCCAAAACTAATGTTATCCCTCAATTTATAAAATACAATATTTTTCACATCTTAACCTTCCTCAACTAAAACGGAAGAACTCTTACATACAGATGTCTGCTTTTATAAACACATATGTACCATACACGCCATGGGACCGACCTTTAATTACATGATCTAATGTTTTACATGTTTAAAACATGAAGGGAAGCCACGAGAATTGTAATTCAAGATTAAGCTGAATTTCGATTGAGATAACTTCCTTTAAACTGCATTTCCATGAACAACCCTGTTTTATCCCATCAAACAAAAATATATTGTAGTAAATATCAAAACAAGTTTCAAATCTTCATTTACAAATAGGTTTAATTTTTCATCAAATACCAATCAACTTCATTCTAACTGTAATCGTAACTAGTATAGTGTTTTTGTAAACTGCAGCAAAGTTGAGATGCTTATGCTTTTAAAATTACCATATCCATGCTTTTACGATTACTATTATCATACTTTTCAAATTACCATATTTATACTTTTCAAATTAAATATAACATATTTATCCTTCAATAATCCTGAGAAATCAATCAAGACATATGTGTTGTGACTTATAGAAGGTACTGTTTCCCAAACCTCAATCCATATAGATGGACTTAATTCCAGTCATGGGTTTATTGGTAAATAAATATCATATTGTGATTTTGAAACAGATCTATACATAGAAGCAATTAAACATCATTTTAAAAATGAGCAAAAATGGTGGGGTTTGACCTACATTTTGTACCTATCGATCGAATTAATTTTTCAGCTAAGATATATATGGTTCTATACTAGTTTTAAGTGAAGTACTAAAAAATTCTTCATCAATATATATTTACAGCCACAGAAAGCAGTTTTGTTTTACTTTCAAAAGGAATGACAATAGAAATTCCATGACTGCCCTACATACAAAACTCACTTTCAATTTTGTCTGTAAATTCCCGATACAGGACACTTTCTCTTTCTAATACACCTACAGTAATCATAGGATTAGCACACAGGTGAGCGATTGCAAGCCGAACCAAGTTCTAGACGGGATCAGGAGCGGGGAGCCCGTCTCTCAGATCTAATTCCCTTGTAGACATGGAACAGAGTGCCTTTCAACAAACGCTTCACTGAATGCTTGTGTAAATTCTTAAAAAGAATTTCAGCTACTGTATGGTATAAAAGAAATTTAAACGTCCATTCATATAGCTCAACCTCTGTGTTTATCTTGTTTTCATCATATTTATGACCGTACACAAAGAGGTTAGGCCAAACGTCATATCGAGTATGAGGATAGCTAAGTCACTGACACTACACAAAACTTCTCAAAGAATTTTCTATCAACTGATGTCTATCTCACACCTAAATATACAAACATACAAGAAATCAGAATGAAAGAGGGCTATAAGGTAGTTGTTTTTGTGGTAACACACACTGGTCAGGTGTGTGTTACATTACTGTATTTTCATGGAGATGCCTTTTCTCATAATGATAAAGATTTTATGGTTGATATGCAAATTACGTTATTGACATTCACAATATTTACAATATAAACATAACTTGAGGTAGACAAGTCTTCTCAAGAGGCCAAAAAGGCCTGAATAATACTGTAGGTTGTATTTTGCAATTTTGAACACATTTGACCACACAGATATACAGAATTTCATCTCAGTAATTTAAGCCCTAGAGCAATCAACACAGCTTTTCATGTCCAGTTGGAGAATGATGCAAACCAGTCACCTATAGGTAAGTGTGTCACCACTGTGCCACCACGACCGCCCTAAATAAAGTATATAGTTTTGGGTATTATAGTCATTTCACCTACTCTGTATGTAATGTAAGAACATTCATTTTATGTAATTAATTCTTATCTGAAGTGCATTGTATCTCGTTTGACCCCTTGTCCAGTTTTGACCCTGTCTTATTTGCAGTTAAAGTGACAGAAGGCAAACAGGTGTGAATGTGAGGTCATAATTAGACAAGGACAACCTGCTCACCTGACCAGGTAACCGTCTGTCGCCTGGAGACATTAATAAGGGACGATAATGACCAGTCCATCACCAACTGACCACTTAAACATGTGCCACACGTCGTACCTATCAACAGGTAATTACAGGTAAACTGTATATATATCGGACCCTACAGCTCTCTTATATAAAGCAATACCATATAATTAGTGATTATTATTACATACTTTATATGTAAGTGATGTCACAAGGGTACATTTCTTACCTATATATTTTTAGGGCAATGCATTCCATGTATAATAATGAAGCTTTCTTCCTATCACAACTTATCATGGCATCAAGGACAAATTCCTTCATAGCAAGGTCGTGAAGGTTTACTTAAAGTCATAGGATCCGTCATATTCATATGTAAGATATATAACTCCAGTTTTCTGGGAAACGACTATCAAATTAAGGTAAATACTACCTTCATGTTCATTTGTTTTCAATCTCATAATCATGTCTAATGAGACATAGATGATCGTTTTCTGTCAACTCATTATCATATCGTACCAATAATAATTACCTACCAATTTTCACCATAAAAAAATTCGCATTTCTCTCCTAATATTCAAAGTAAAGGAAAATTTCGGACCTGTTTTCATTACACATTGTATAATTATATCAATTAAAATATCTTTTTGTGAGGATATCTCCTATATGCCTTAAAGGACAGTATCCTCTACAGACAGGGATCTTTTGAACTGGTGTCCATTATACACAGTAAAACCTGTTAATAGCCACCATTCATGGCAGTAAACAATGTGTCCATTACGGACAGGTATCTTTTATAGACAGGTATAAATAGGTGTCCATTATACACAGCAAAACCTGTTTATAACCAACCTTATGGCAGTAAACAAAGTGTCCATTATGGACAGGTATCTGTTATAGACAGGTGTCCATTATACAAAGTAAAACTTGTTAATAATCCAACATTCATGACAGTAACAAATGACAGTTAATAAACATGGAAGAGAGAAGACTCAGAAGAATGACATAAAAAAGGATCTCTTAAGACTCCCTCTGACCCAGTTTACCACCCTCTGACCCAGTTTACCACCCTCTAACCCAGTTTACCACCTTCTGACCCAGTTTTCCACCCTCTAACCCAGTACTAACCCAGTTTACCACCCTCTGACCTAGTTTACCACCCTCTGACCCAATTTACCACCGTCTGACCCAGCTTACCACCCCCTGACCCAGTTTACCATAATCAATATACATTATGTACTGTAGCCATAAAAACAGTAATAAAAAAAGTGGGATAATGATTGATTCATGGAATCTGTTGTAAGGTGACATATCCCACCTTGGACATGTTTAAATATTCAGTAACCAGCTGATTTCTGAATACAGAGCCACTATATGTAGAGACTGTCCTAGCACCTGGCAGTTTTTCTGACACAGAATTGGCAGTGTTTTTTTATGTCTTTGGTGTTTCATGACACACTGATTATTATTAATATCTGGGGCAATAACTGCATCCCATATCACATTACTATTACACAATTAATATTTACATTAACAATTACATCTATATATACATTGTATCTATGAAAACTGTCGATATGTCTGTCACCTAAAACTTTGTTTTGGGGGATGAAACAATAGCTTTATTCTCAAATCTTCTAAAAGAAAAGCCAATGAGAATTCCTTCTTCCCTTTTTGTATAATCATTAATCAATAATCATTGTACTACAAAATATGGTGTTCATGTGGTTGAAAAGGGATAATTCTTGAACAATGTCAATCAAAAGTAGATATAGAAAATATAGCCATACAATTAAAAACAACACAACATGACGTCCCCTAGCGGATGTGTAATTATAGGCCAAGAATGCAAAGATGATAAATTTGAAGTGACAAATAATGTATATGTAGTAGACGATAAAGCTTGGACAAAGGTCAAAGGTCAAAATGTAGGCGAGATTGACTTACTTTTGTTACATGACACATCACCTCACCTAGGTGAATCCATGCCTCAAGTATGATTTTTAGCGAGTCCAAGAAACTTTTTCTTCGATCTAGTTCAAAGGCCAAAATATAGGTCAGTGACCTACTTTTGAAACAGAGCCCGCTGCCTGAGCGTATGCCCCAAGCATGAAGTTTCAGTGTCTAGTGGTATAGGAGATGGGGACCAAACATTTTCTTTGACGTACATCAGTCAAAAGTCAAAATGCAGACCAGCGTGGCCTAATTTTGTTGCACAGCACACGTACTCACCTAGGAATTCCAATAGAAATCAAACAAATCATAGTCAAAAATGTGATTTTCCTATATAAACTATAGTAAAATTTACCCCCTCCCCAGGGGTAAACATGTGACCCCAGGGTCACGAAATTCACAATTTTGGTAAAGCACCTAAAAACCTTTCCATCTATGAAGAGTATTTGATTCTACCTTATTTGGGTCTTGAGAAGAAGATTTTTGAAATTTCAGTCAATTTGACCCTTTTTAGCCACGCCCATCAGCCCCTGGGGGTTGGTCTGGGCCAACATGTATGTGTATACCATCAAACTGCCATCACAAGTGGATAATGTTTACCAAGTTAGAATGAATTCCAATAGAAATCGAACAAATTATAGTCAAAAATGTGATTTCCCTATATAAACTACAGTAAAATTTACCCCCTCCCCAGGGGCAAATGTGAGACCTAAGGGTCATGAAATTCACAATTTTGGTAAAGCACCTTAAGACCCTTCCATTTATAAAGAATGTTTGATTCCACCATATCTGAGAGTAGAGAAGAAGATTTTTGAAGTTTTAGTCAATTTGACCCTTTTTAGGCCCGCCCCTCAGGCCCCTGGGGGGTGGGGGTAGGGGACCATATAATTCACAATTTTGGTTGACCTTTAGCCATAGAAGCTTCCTGCTAAATTTCACTGAATTTGGTTTAGGGGTTTTAGAGAAGAAGTCGAGAATGTAAATTGTTTACGGACGCACGACGACGGACAAAAGGTGATTAGAATAGGTCACTTGAGACTTTGTCTCAGGTGACCTAAAAATTGTGGAAGGACAGGGATGCAATGTAAAACTGTCTAGTCCTCCCAGTTCCAGATGGGGGAGGAATAAAGCTGTAGTTAATGGAAGAACTCCTTTTCTTTAAAAGTACATCAAATACATGATTCACAGCAATAAAATAAATTTAAAAGGTGAAAGAAATTTGGTAATAAAATCATATTTTCTTTGAAAAACTTTTACAGATGATTTAAAAAAGCCTTTTATTGGCTATATATCATGAATATATTTCTGAAATTTTGATAAATTAGAATTATTTTGCAATAGAAATGCCTTCAAAGGATTTGTTTCGATATCACACATGAGAGCTTAATCCCAATGTAAATGCTGCTTTTAAAGGGCAGACAACTCCCTGAAATACTCAACAATAGCTAAAGGTCATGTTTCTACCAGCCATTCCTAATTACGACATATTTCATTAAGTTTTGATAGCCATAAATCATTCATTTCAAAGTTATGGTAAGCATATTTACATTTGAATTCTGAAATTATCATTAGAATGCATTTAACAAAATAACAAGAGGCCTATGGGCCTTAAACAGTCACATGGGCTCCAATAATTCAGTAAATCTGACCCATTTTGGCCCCGTCCAATGTTTAGGGTACCTACCACACAAGCTTATCAGAAGGACAAGCTTGTTTTTATGTACATTCAGGGAGCCACAGATGGTTACTAGGGATGGAACAACTTTTGAAGCAAAATTGGACAATGACGTTATCAATCCTGGTGATGTATTGACAAGATTAACTGTCAAAGTAAATTTAAAATATGTCACAGATGTTTACGAAGGACACACATCTCGGCCAATCATTAAGTTAACACAGGGAACACCCTGATTGAAACCTCCATACTTGTAACATTTAATCATTTTGAATTGAATTTTAATTCAACAAATTTGATATTTTGTAAATTTGCAGCTACACTGCTATTTTGAATCCCCAGAAAGGTATTTTAAACCAGAATTGCCGTATTAGGCAATAATGAAGCATGCCTTTGAAGAACATATTTTTGAAGAAACTTTTTTCATGAAAAATCTTTAAAGAAGATTTCTTCAATATGCAATTAAGTCAAACTTTCTGTGTCAAAATCTGATTTGAAATATCTATCACTTTTTTCTTTTTCACTCATCACCATAACCTTTAACAGTCATGCATAATTTCCAATTCAAATCCTTTTCATTTTTCCAAACCGCATCACACAGATTTCATTAGCCCCCAATGCTAATTTCTGCCAAAGATATCTCCCCTTTGCAAGAATGCTCAGTGAGGTAGCCACCAGCTACTGTAAAGAGATGCCAACCTCACAATGGCACGTACTGGCTGTTCAAGGAGTGATAAACTCACAAAGCAAACAATTAAATAAACTGTACATTGGGTAGTTAATTTTTAAAATATTCAAATATTTTGACAACATATCTCTGCAAAAATATTTCAGCTACAGTTTTATTACAAAACATTACATATGTAGAAATGCTATAACATAAAAACTTGTTTTACCACTATAGGTAATATATATGTTTTCTCTGAATTATATACTTTAATTACCTTTACGCCCAAATCGTTACCGCCATGTGTACTATGTAGTGATGGATGGTTATCTTAGGTTGTATGTAATGCCAACAGATTTATACTAATTTTCAGCGTAAAATTTACCTGATTATGTAGGTGTATATGGCACTTGTCTAATAAGTAATGTTAACATAAGTGTCCTCCTACAATTATATATAGATGACTTAAACTAGTCACCAGTTTTCATAATATTTCAGCAAGCTCAAAACTGGTGAGTCATACAAGACATTGCTAAATGAAAGTCTGAAAAATTTCAATATTTGTCACTTTGGATGACATATTCAAGACCCCAGAAAAGGGGAGGCACAGCCAACAAAGGGCAATAACTCTGCATATTGTATAGGTTTAAGGCCAAAGTCTAATATGTCATACTCCAGTATCCCTAGAGGTAGCAGTGAAAAAAGTTGTCAATATTTAAATTATGCCCTTGATGGATTGAATATGACAACTGGAAATGAAACAAACTTTAATCCCTTCTTCCAGTAACCAAAAAGAAATAAGCCATATAATAATGATAAATAACAAATAAGCCCACAGATTATTTGAGCTCTTCCTAAAGACCAATCCCCCTGGTCTGTAGACAGGTGCTCTTATCAGAGTAAACACATTATGTACATTATGATAAGCAAAAGAATAAAGTTCCTTATTAGGGGTTAGTACCAATAGCTTTACTACTCCCATCCTCATGTTATAACAGTACTGGAGAAACAAATACTCATTACAAAATCTATTTACACAATTATATATACAAACAAGTTTAAAATATGTCTTATATGAAGAACCAGGAAGTTAATATAAAACACGAAGAATATCAAACAGCAATGTCAACAGTAGTCCGTGTGCAGGATCAACATTACACTTATATGTCTACAGGGTGCTGGCCCTAAATATATACCTAATGGTATCGGTCCTAAACTGGAACCACTTCAAAAAGACACGAGCTTATCTATGTTTAGAGTAAATTTATCTTTTTTGTGATAATACTTTGGAATTTTGGGTGTATAACGTGATTTGGAACAGTCCATCATAGACACATTTGTAGAAAAAAATACACAAAAAGTGAAAAACATCTTCCAAAACAAGAGTTCGTTATTACCAAGTTTACTTATCAGTTTTTACAGTGACATTTCTATAACTAGGTAGACTATAGCATTGAGTTCTTCAACATTCTGTTTACATAAACTTTACAGTAACTTTCAATTCATTTTAAAAAGTGTTAATACCTTGAGTGTCTTGAGAAAAAAAAACCCCAGTTTGTCAAACAGAAAGGGCATTTTGAAATATGTAGTTTTAAGGTATTACATTGTACTGTCAAAATGGATCAATAATATACTTTTCTGAGACCTGAATATTTTCAAAACATGTGCAATTCGCAACCCCCCCCCCCCCCCCCCCCCAATTGAAATTCCAAGAAGTTGACAATTACATGATGACCTTTTATACTACAAGACAGACTACAGTACAGTGCATTCCACTTAATCGGGTAACGCTTAATCGGGTATTTCGTTTAATTGGGTAAAATTTTAAAAACCAAAACCATTTTCTCTTAAATCATGTTAAAAAAATTCGTTTAATTGGGTTGGAAAAGTCGTATTTTTCGGTTATTCGAATAGAACAATCGGGACAAAAAATAGAAATGCTCCGATTTTCACGAAAGTCATCGCGTATTTCTTTAAGTTTTAGACATTTATCAACAAATAGTGTAATTTTGATGGTTCAAATGTCAAAAAACAGTTAAATATTACCTTAAACGGTAATGTTATGTCGGGGTTTTGTCATGTTCAGAACTGTGTTGTTGTTGATTCTGCCTCGTGTGGTTTTTCCCCAACAGGAAGTCGACTAAGAATTGTGGGTAAAATTAAATGTTATTTTTAGAGTCAGCAGCAGGCAAAACGTAATGGGGTTTTAAAAGCATAATTAAGCGACTAGACAATTAAACTTTTACGTCTGGGATGTAAAATCTTCGAAGCAAAAACCAAAACAATAGGTTTTCACCTGGGTCTGATATTGCTACAGATCGATTGATATCACCGCTTACTGTATGTGGCGAATCCAAAGTGAGGGGTTCGCCACGGGGAAATGTGACGACACCGATACACAGGTGAGTTAAAAATCAGTAGCGAGCAGTAAAATGACAGACGCCCGACGTTAGCTCATAATTCCTATTCAGGTTAGGATTAGAACTGGTTAATAAAAACATTACATTGGATTTCGTGTTGTTTTATCAGTGACTGCCAGTGTCAAGTTCGTATAAATTTATACCACAGGAAACGACCTAAATAAACTCGGTTTCTCCGATCTCTGTGCTTTGGTAATTGGAAATAATATGGAATATTTTAAACTTCAAAGCGAACATAAGAATGTCTCTATGATAAACATAAATGATTTTAGATGTAATTGTCGGCGAGTCCTTAGATCGTATGTCAAATTAGGAACACACGGATGAAACAGGGATGTATGACCCCCCGATTTGAGGTGCTACGATTGTACTGTGCCGCGAATAAGAAAATCATTAAGGTTTTGTTATTTTAATACACACATTTTTATACAATTAGTAATAGTAATCTGACAATTTGACATCAGTAAAAGCACAAACAAAAACACCGTTTATTAACAATAATAACGCAAATATTTTCATCCAAAATCGACCCAAGTCTGACTACCATTACGGACCAAATCCAAGATGGCGACGTGCATTTCGGCTTATCGGGTAAGTCGGTTAATCGGGTAAAAAGTCCCCGCAAATAGGCAACCCGATTAAGCGGAATGCACTGTAATTCATTAGAACTTTCTGGATACCATGAAGCACCCATGTAATCCAGACACACACAACAACCGGATGCATATCTCCATCGTTATACTCATCATGACATGTATTTTCTTACAATGTATTTAAAAATGAGAATACCTAACCATAAATCTGATAAAAAAAATGGTCAAACAGAGAATGGGACCTATATATGTGCCGATCATGTATCATGGTAGATATTCCAGGAAGTGTGTTATTTATACAGACTAAATGGATGTTATGTAAATAATAAACATTAAAATCTGTTATTGTATAAGGGGTAAATACCTATAAATGCTGCATAAAAATACTTCATGGTTTAAATAGTCTAACATAATGATCATGAAAGCTGAGGAAACCACAAACACCACCTCATTTTTCTACCATCCTTGTTAAATTCAGAAAACTCATGCTTGCAAGCTTGTCTGTGGAAATATTCTTGCTAGCTGTGTTGCTAGCTGTCTGCCTATATTCACACTGGGCACCAAAGTCTATCATTCTAAGGTTTTAATATATTTCATCATAATATTATGTTTGTTTTCAAAGAAGGTATTTCTTCCTTAAGCACACCATCAGTGATATTTTTACCCACATTTTGAGCCAGCTGTTACCCACACCAGGGTTGCCAACCTGTAAGTAGCCCAATGTGGGAGATCTCCCACATTGGGCTCTTGCAATGTGTGAGACTTTTTTACGACGTCACGGCATCACGGCGTTTTATTATTTGATTAAATGTTGTAGAAAAAATATCAGACATTAACACATATTTAAGCCATTTATTCAATATATCTTCTTGCTTTGAAATCTCCTCCTTTGGAGCAAGCTGATAGTCAATAATTTCCTCCTCAAGTGAATCCTTCTATCCTTGGTGACATTATATGTAATCTAGCTGCCAGTTATAGAACTTAAAGAACTAAATAAGTTTCCAATAGTTTTTGTAAGTTGATTATTAATAGTTTTAGGGTTAAGATTATAAAATGTTTTGAAGCAATGGATAACTGTTCTATTTATATCATGTAGGCGTTTGAGATTTTTGGATTTAATTTCTAGTAGATAATATAAAGTATATAGCTCTATGGCTAGGTACCAAAAAATCCATGTCAATTCGACAAAGAAGGATTATGCAGGGGAAACTTTGCAATCATTTTGTCCGTCACTGCCATATAGAATTCCCCGACTGTCTTGCAAAAGTAAAAATAAAATGCAATTACTTATGAATTATCATCTGTCAAGAGTTTAATTTTTAGCTGTGGTAATTATATAAACCTTTACCTGTAAAACAAACTCAATGCCAACTGACAAAATGTGCTGTTTTATATCACATACTGCGCTTGATCTGATCGAAAACTTGGCTTTAAACAACTTGCAATAGGCATGCTACTTTACTTTACGAAAACACGTTTAGAAAACCAATCGTGATTTTTTCCCCATGGCGATTCTTTGAACTTGGCGAGCTTAGCCTTAGTGGACCAGATATCGATCTTTTTCCTTTTAGGCGACGGCATATTTCACGAAATATCAAAGGGATTGTTCAGTTATAAACTGAGAATGTGAATATTACTCACTATTTTTGTAGGCCTAAGCTTAATTATCGTGTTTAGAAGTCAGCTCTCAGAACGTGCTTCCGTCGCTACCGACCGGATGTGAAGCGCGATGCCTGGTGTAATCTTTACAAAAACTGTAAGAGTTATTCCCCTTTGAACAGTCCCAAGCTAAAGTTGTCGATTTCATGGCTTCGCGTGAGGCGACTTGAGAAAACTTAATCAATGTGTGAGATTTGTACCTCACGTTACGTGAGGATTGCTTCAATGTGAGAAGGGACATTTTAGGGATGTTTTTACGTGAGTTTTTCGTCTCACGTGCATGAGTTGGCAACCCTGCACACCTCCCCTACATGTAACTCTATATGGAATCGCATGGTATTATACCGTAGTCTACCAATATAAAACATTACTTCAGTAACACTTAAATCAGTATTATCATAACTTATCATTGCACTTGGTTACTTAGACACAGCTTATGATCTGATGTAATTGTCAGATTTCAAGGTCAAGGTCAATCCTTTATCAAACAGTTGTCGGAGTACTTTGTCAGTTGTTAAGAACACAGCTAACAAATGGCACTGCAGTTGCCAAGTTCTAGTTACCAGGAAGTACAAATCTTGTCCACAGCAAAAAGGGCTGTTGATTTAATTTTTAAAGATTTGTTTCAATGATCATGAATCATCATGTATTCATACATGCCATATTTTTGGGAGACCAATAAGGGAGATTGATGATTATTTTAAGGGAGTTTTGCCTAAAATAAGGGAGATTTGTGCGCGACATAAATATCGACATTTTTACTCAATTTTTTAGCAATTAACTAATTTTGAAAGTGATAAAGAATATATGTGTTTATTTTAGATATTAATCATATTGTATATGCAAACAACAAACAGTTGTATAAGGTAAAACATGCAATAAGTATACATTCAGATTATGATGATATGAATTTTTTTTTTCAATTTTTTTTATGGAACACAAAAAGTTTCACAGCTTTATGCATATTGCATAACAGCATTTGAAAAGGGTATATTATAATTACATGTAGCTAAAGATTAAGACAAGCAAGTTATTCATTTATCAGTTTTGATTTTCTTAAAATTAGAAAGCTTGATCCACTCCGAGGGAACACATCAGTTGTAAAAATCACCATGAAATGTCCTGTGGGATACCTTATGTTGGACCATTTAGATATAAAAATATTCCAAGTGTGCAAGTGTATACATGAAATCATGAGAACGGAAGATGTTCATGTTAGGAGACTGCAGTAAATCTGATCACGATCATTCTAGATTGTGTATATTGTCTCTGTCATGGACTGTACAGTCATTGTAAACACCATGATTGACCACTTTTTAACGACCAACAGATGTGCTAATTTTGATAGTTTTCTAAAAGAAAATATCGGATTTCACCTTGCTATCACTGATCAACGATACACATGGTAAATGAAAAACACGTGTGATTTTGCGTCTGACCAGACTGAGACTCTGTATCAATTACCATCATCAAAGTATGGTCCTAAAAGAAAACAAACCATAATTCAAGTCTGTTAGCTAAGGGGGTTAAAGTTGTTTGTAAGCGACTTGCCTTTATTTCATGGTGATAGATATTCTAGCGCAAACATTACACTAGCCAGAGCTTCGTGTGAAAGCCGTGTCCAACAGGCGCCATTTTGATTGTGTGATCACGTGAACAGATGGATCACGTGATCGCTAAATTTAGCCAATTCTCACGAGAAATACACTGAATTGTAAACAAAAATGGCGTCGGCAAAAATACCGGAGGCAATTACAAAATACGGGAATTTTGGCTCTCCTGCCGGGAGGAAATAAATGACTTGAAAATAAGGGAGATTTTGTCTCACGCCGGGAGGTATGGCATGTATGTGTATTTTCTGAGTAGTTGATATCTCTCATATGTCAAGTAATAATTTCTCCAGAATTCCTCAATAGCATTATGTTAAAGACATACGATTAAAGACAACGTTGGTACATTCTAGGAAAAAGCACATCATTTAATTCTGTTATGATCTATAGCTGTAGGGCATTAAAGTGTACATTTGAGCTCTGTATATCGGGTATATTACATGACCTTCAACAAAGCAGGTGAAAGTTATTCAGCCTTAATACATATGCTCAATTACATCTAGCAGATAAAATTTAGCATAAAACACTTCTCACGGCTAGCTAGAATTAATTTTACTCTATCTGGAAAAGTCAGGCGTAGAGCTCAACCATCAGCAAAGTTACAAAAACAACTTTCTTGATAGTGGCAGATGTTTTATGGAAAATCTGAATGAAAATAAATGATGATGTGGTCAGAAATATGAAATAAAAACATGAATGTTTTGTCAATTTATTTTGCATACAAGGCCATTTGTAGCCAATACCTCAACATGTCAAATATCAGGCCACAAATTTCCCTACCAGGGCAAGTGAGAAAAATATATGTTTCATAATCTTTAAACATATTCGCAAGATCCCTGCTGTAACTCCTATAAAAAAAGGTTAAAACTTCTCCTTAGAAATTAAAATATCTTAAGCTATGCCAATATTCAATTAATTAGTTTCCAGAATAACCTAACTGATGTCATACAAACTACATAATGAGTATGCCAAGCCCAGGGGTCATTGTAAGCATACTTTTGTAACTAGTGAAGTTTTAACTTTCTCCACATGGTTTCTCACCCATGGAAGGTTTATTGAAAGTTTAACAAGTACATATCTATCCCTGTTTTTATTCTGACATATCTGGTAAACATTACATGACTAACAATACTTTTTTGGACATGAAACCAAAATTTATTTACATTCTGCCTCAGCTTTGTCATCAACACAGATCCCTAAGATATAGTGACCAGCTGCAGGCCAGGGACATTTTAAAATTATAGATCACATCCATCCAGTCAACAGCCATTCCCTCCGACTCTTATAGTTACATACCCCCTCTAGCACAACAGTTGGCTGATATAAAAGGGAGATAACTGTCATTGTATTTAGCAATAATCTGGTCTGTCCCTGCCATTTGTCTATACTAGATTCATAATCACTAGTATCCCACCACATATCACTGACAAAGAATTTCTGTATCACTAATAAACAGTGATGAGGTTGTGAAGTGATCTCCCAGCTTATCTTTGTTTTCTTTTAAAAACAAATGACAAAGTTCCACAGCTTTCAGGATGAAAAGAATATCTAGAGGCCCAATTGGGCCTAAACGGTCATCTGACAAACACTTACAGCAGGGACATACCACTCAATCCGAAGGGCTCAACTAGCATCATTACCATAAACTGTCTGTTCCCAACCAGTTATGTTTCAGATCAGATTGCTTTCACTTTTTATCCATTTTGGCTTAAAGGCATCTTAAAGCAAACTTTCAAAAAAATTTTGGCACAAGAATCTCTTATAGATTGTCAGCATCTATATGATAAACAGCTGAATCTTGGTATAGCATAGCTCATTACTCATAATTCAAAGCAACCCATGTTGTTTAAATTTACTGTTTTCCACATTTGGATAAGACATGTAAAGCCAGCATACTTTTGTTAAAGTCTTCTCTAAGACACCTTGACTTACTTTCTCCACAACATGTCAATCACTGCAGTCCTACTCAACATTTTAAAATGGTCTGTAGGTCAAAATCTAAATCCACATTCTTGTATCCTGTAGTGTACATAACATCTCACAACTGTTTCACACCAAATTTAAATCATGACGATATGTTGCTGGGATACAGAAATATTTACATGGTTCTATATCTACAAAAAGCTTCTTCATCTTAGCCACAGAAAATATGGAAAGGTTTGTTTGTTTGTTTGGGTATATTTTCGAGGTAAGCATCTTTGAAGCAGCTATAATCAAAGAGCAAATGACAACATTGTTTATTAACGGTGCAGTCACTCAGTGGTTAATTAAAATGTACAGTCAGACTCAAGTGTCATATGATTCAGATGCAATAAGTATAAAACTCCATCTACACATTAGTGTGACGATACTTCTAACAAGATATATTTTGTTATCTGAATAGGCTTTTATTGTTAAATAAGTAGAAAATAATATATTCCTAGGTTAATTGATAATCATGATCATTCCATTGTCACTGTTTAACCCACACTATTTCCACCCAGATGATTGACACAGTCGACGTTACAACTTATAAACAAGGTTGTCTTTCTTACCAGTACAACGTAGAGATATTTTGATTTTGTTGTCTAAATGGAATATGATAAAATCAGTCTTACTGTTAAAACTTCTGATGTCTTAATGATCTGTCCATAAAGCTGACCGTTTACATTTTGGATTTCCTGGTAGTGGAGTTCTATGAACTCAATATTTACTTACAGTACCATTATTGTGTACACTGTACTGGGATTGGTCGATCATATGATCTTTATAATATATATATTCATGTTATAGTGTTATTTCATTTATAAATTTTCAATAATCAATATTAAACATTGACAGAAAGTGGTATTAAGTCTGACATCTACAATGTATTTGGTGTGTAAAGACAGTTGGGGAAAAAAAAAGAAAACAAAAGCGCTAGTGATTTTAATGTTTGTGTTTGAATTATTATAATGTATATCCATCAAAGACACTATTTACCTTGTGTTTAAATTATTAATATGTATATCCATCAAAAGACACTATTTACCTTGTGTTTAAATTATTAATATGTATATCCATCAAAAGACACTATTTACCTTGTGTTTAAATTATTAATATGTATATCCATCACAAGGACACTATTTACCTTTAATTATATAAGTATATATACTGGAAAGTAAAAAAATAAAAATAAAGGTGAGCTGTTGTGGTGGGTGGGAGAGACATACAAATGTAGGGGTTCACAGTCGCAGGACGGAGGTTAGGGTTTGTAGAGGGGTACGTATGTCAGAGGTAGGGGTTGTAGTGAGTGGGGACAAACCTAGGGGTTCACAGTGGTGGGGCTGGACAGTTTTTAGGGTCTGTTGGTGGACAGAGGTAGCTAGGGGTTGAAGTGGGTGGGGACAAACCTAGGGGTTCACAGTGGTGGGGCTGGACAGATTTTAGGGTCTGTTGGTGGACAGAGGTAGCTAGGGGTTGAAGTGGGTGGGGGAAAAGCATAGGGGTTCACAGTGGTGGGGCAGGATGGAGGTTAGGGTTTGTTGGGGGGTCAGAGGTAGGGGTTGTAGTGGGTGGGGGGCAAACATAGGGGTTCACAATGGAGGGGCAGGACAAATGTTAGGGTTTGTAGAGGGGTCAGAGGTAGCTAGGGGTTGTAGTGGGTGGGGGACAAATATAGGGGTTCACAGTGGTGGGGAAGGATGGAGGTTAGGGTTTGTTGGGGGGTCAGAGGTAGGGGTTGAAGTGGGTGGGGACAAACATAGGGGTTCACAGTGGTGGGGCAGGATGGAGGTTAGAGTTTGTAGAGGGGTCAGAGGTAGGGGTTGTCTGGGGACAGAGGTTCAATGGTGGGGCAAGATGGGTAAAAGGTTGGGGATAGAAGGGAGCTCGAGAGGGATAATAAAATGTCAAAGGGTAGAGAAGGTTTAAGGGATCAAAGTTAAGTTTGAAGATGGGGTTGTAACAAAGAAGCCTTGGGAGAGATGTGTAAAAGTATTGAAGTTTGGGGAGGGTATTTTGTGAACTATCTTTAGCTATTTCTAAAATTGATCATTTTGCATGAAGGGGACTGTATGTTGGAGGATGGAGAGTGATAAGTTTGGTTTAGTGTTCCTCGTTTAAATCATGCCATCATACAAATAAAGAAGGTGACAGCAGATTATGTTTGCTCGTGTTATCAATTCATTTTAGCATCCTGAATTTAGGTTGAAAAGATACATTTCAATGGAAAAAATCAAACCAATTTTCAACCAAGGTAAACATGCTAAAATTTGTTAAAAGTTTTTATCCACCCTTTCAGGAAGCAATTTCCCCCAAAAGTGAGGCAGTATCAAGGGAGACATGAGGCAGTATCAAGGGAGACATGAGGCAGTATCAAGGGAGACACGTGGCAGTATCAAGGGAGACACGAGGCAGTATCAAGGGAGACACGAGGCAGTATCAAGGGAGACACGAGGCAGTATCAAGGGAGACACGTGGCAGTATCAAGGGAGACACAAGGCAGTATCAAGGGAGACACGAGGCAGTATCAAGGGAGACACGAGGCAGTATCAAGGGAGACACGAGGCAGTATCAAGGGAGACACGAGGCAGTATCAAGGGAGACACGAGGCAGTATCAAGGGAGACACGAGGCAGTATCAAGGGAGACACGAGGCAGTATCAAGGGAGACACGTGGCAGTATCAAGGGAGACACAAGGCAGTATCAAGGGAGACACGAGGCAGTATCAAGGGAGACACGAGGCAGTATCAAGGGAGACACGAGGCAGTATCAAGGGAGACACGAGGCAGTATCAAGGGAGACATGAGGCAGTATCAAGGGAGACATGAGGCAGTATCAAGGGAGACATGAGGCAGTATCAAGGGAGACACGAGGCAGTATCAAGGGAGACACGAGGCAGTATCAAGGGAGACATGAGGCAGTATCAAGGGAGACATGAGGCAGTATCAAGGGAGACACGAGGCAGTATCAAGGGAGACATGAGGCAGTATCAAGGGAGACATGAGGCAGTATCAAGGGAGACATGAGGAAGAATAAAGACATAGAAGAGATGATCCCAACTTTAGTCGCCACTTACAATCATACAATGGGGGCAGCAGGTATGATTTGTACTCCCTACCTGTACTGTGGGGGACAAACGTAAGAGATCATGGATAAATGCAGCTATTACATTAAGTTAGTGGTAGTGAGATTTTCACCCGTGGCCGTGGATGGGATAAATGATGAGGTTTTATGATGGGAGGTGGAAGGATATGTCCGAGGATGGAGTAGGGGGTCAGGTGGAGGAAATGACAAATTAGGGTCAGTAGATGGGAAGAAGAAAGGATAAAAGTTTAGGAATGGGAGAAATTTACACTGGTAGGGGGTAAACAAGGAAGTGCCTGGCAGCTGGAGAAGAACTTCCCAAAGTGTCCCATCATACAGTCAACACATGTACTAAAAGTACAGCTATGAGTATTCATAAAGCTTCTACAAATCATTTCAATATACCAGATACAAACACCATTGTGTGGTAAAATGTTAAACATATATCATACCAAATTTGTGTGTTCCTGATAAAATTCAAAACTGATCTAGCTGGCAAGAGATAAATTCTGATTTTTTTAGCTGAAATTTGAGAAAAACACATACATTTGTCTAATTTATAGTTGTCATTTAATAAAGAATTTATGTGTACATAAAATACTATACACAGGTGTTGACTTGACAATCAAGTTGAAGACAGGTAGGTATAATTACATGTATACCTGTCTACTGTAAAGGTGTATGATCGGACAGGTACAAAAGATATATATATATACATATGTGTGTGTGTACGTAACTCTGTGTGAACAAAACACGTATAGACAATTACAAAACTTTATCAGGCCACTTGTCTCCACACAATGCTTCTACCCTGTTACATATAATACAGCATGACAGGTCGATATACTAAAATACATGTCAATATCATAATAAACGGTTACTATACAATTTTATATCGTAGAAATGCACAGTTTCTCCAGAGCAGAGATGTATATATTTCAACAATATAAATAAAAATGGTAACCGTATTTCCACCTGACAGCGGCCTACCCGACAACACGGGGACGGGCCGATCAGAAAGCCCATTCATTGATAATGACGAAATGTCACACTTACCTGCACGGAAGCGCTTTATACAGGATTCTGAAAGTAGTCTCACAATGTTGAGGATATTTTCTGCTACAGTCCGTAAGTTGCAAGATAAAATTAACAAATTATTCTACTTTTGGTAAGTGGTTCGTGGCCTATCCTCGCCCATAACAAACAATATATCGCTATCGATTTTCTTCTCCTCACAACATAGTGCCGACAGGTAACACATTATGAATATTCATGACGCTCCGATACCGCCAAGTTATTGGATAAAATTGCATGGTGTTAAAGGTCATGCTATTACCGCGAAATTTACACGTGAAAACGTTACAGTGCAAGCACGTGGGAGTTTTTTTTTCTAATTTTATTTTTATTCATTGGTAGACATTTATTTGAATCTCATTTTATATATATTTATATATGTATAGGAAAACTCTCAGGCCCCTGTGGTTTTGTCTGTCTGTGTCGGTATACGTATAGAATCACATGGACCTGCGAATTTTTTACAAGTGTTTATAGTAGTAGTACGTACATTTTCAGATTTTTTTGTTTTATTTATTCGCTTGTTGTTGTTGTTGTGTGTGTGTGTGTAGGGGGGGGGGGGGGGGGGGGGTCCCTTTGGAGGACTATAATTATGAACGTGCTATACACTAGGGTAGGTCCAAATACACATAGACTTAACGAATTCTCATATATATATATATATATGGCTATATCAGGGACGTCTCTGGTCATACCAGGGACGTTTTATCATAAATTTGTCACATTTTTATAATTTGTTTTCAAAAAAAAAAATAATAATAATAATAATAATCGGTAATAATTGAATTTAATAATTTCTATTATCGTTTCGTGTGCACCATATTGGTCGTAAAGCGACATTTAGCGAAAACATGATCTTATTTTGTCTTCTTTTCCATGAAGCTGCTTTTCACAAGATTCTGAAACAATGGAAGAAGATATCTGGCACATGTCGCCGTGTGACCTTCAAATGAATGACCTTCACGGCGAGGAAGCAGATGGCGTATCAAAATTACATAAATGTTTTGTTCACAATCCATTAATTGCATTCTGTCAAAATTCCATAAAAATATATCTAACGATTATATCCCTGGACGCATCTTTTGTATGTCTGTTTTGTATGTCTGTTTTGTACGAGGCGACTGATGCGGGAGAAATGTATAGCTGGTATTTTTATTATTTGTACGGGTGAGATCAGATGGCTTGGCTATTTCTGTTTTGTTTCCTTACATAACTGCAGCCTTATTTGCATTTTTTGTACTGTGTAGTTGTTATTGTTTCTTAACTTTTTTTATGGAGTCTATACACAGCGTATGTTCAGTTTATCGAAGCGATCTAGTGCAGCCGGAGATTCAAAGGTCAGTAATATTTTGTGTTATTCAGCTAAATGTTGTACGCAAACTGGTCACTCAAACTATTTAACATTGTATTTGATATTTTACACCACCTGTATGCATATGACTCCATAATACTCCGTCTGAGTGTAATCAATCGTAGATAAACCTTAAACGCTGAAGGAATTGACAGGTATTGTTAACTTGTATTCCACTGTCATGTTAAATTCCTGTCATTGGAGGCGTCCTATCCAATGTCTAATGGACAAGTGATTCACAGAGAAACACTACGGTATCTCGTCCAGTCAAGTATATTTCATATAAACCGAAAATAATATTTTCTTACAACCTCGTCAAATGTTCAAACTGTACCGTTAGTTTACAAACAAGACTGTGTCTGTACCGTAAGATTGGGTTTCACTGTACCGGTAGCTCGGTTGCATGGAGCTATGCACAATGTTTAGCTGCATATTTTTTTCGGAAATATATTTTTTACCGTCCACACAATTTGTACGTTTGGGTCTGTGTACCATCATCATGATCAACAAGATCTATCATCTCCCTAATAATTCATGGTTTGACATCTTTTAAAACTGTCGATTTGTCATTGAGTTGGTTTCGATCTGGTACCGCGAATATGATAACGGAATTCTGTAGATCAAATTGACCTTTTGGTGTTTGACCTTTGTTTTTCCATCCACCCATAAATCGCAAGAATTTGCCCTTAAATAATTGTACTCCTACTTTCCAAAATTGTTATTATTTCCTTCGAGTACCTCATTTGGTGGCTGTCGGACACGGATAACCACTCTACCACGTCTTAATGGAAGAGATTTATCGCAAAGTAACTTGTTGAATTTTAGGTAAGCATCTTCATGACCATAATCTGTTAATGTTTCGATAACATTGGGTAACATCTCCGTGATTTCGATAACATTGGGTGACATCTCCGTGATTTCGATAACATTGGGTGACATCTCCGTGATTTCGATAACATTGGGTGACATCTCCGTGATTTCGATAACATTGGGTGACATCTCCGTGATTTCGATAACATTGGGTGACATCTCCGTGATTTCGATAACATTGGGTGACATCTCCGTGATTTCGATAACATTGGGTGACATCTCAGTGATTTCGATAACATTGGGTGACATCTCCGTGATTTCGATAACATTGGGTAACATCTCCGTGATTTCGATAACATTGGGTAACATCTCCGTGATTTCGATAACATTGGGTGACATATCCGTGATTTCGATAACATTGGGTGACATCTCCGTGATTTCGATAACATTGGGTGACATCTCCGTGATTTCGATAACATTGGGTGACATCTTCGTGATTTCGATAACATTGGTAACATCTCCGTGATTTCGATAACATTGGGTAACATCTCCGTGATTTCGATAACATTGGGTGACATCTCCGTGATTTCGATAACATTGGGTGACATCTTCGTGATTTCGATAACATTGGTAACATCTCCGTGATTTCGATAACATTGGGTAACATCTCCTTGATTTCGATAACATTGGGTGACATCTCCGTGATTTCGATCAGCAGCTCAATATTCATGTCTGTATCTTCGGACAACGGTATTGTTAATGACGAGGTTGTTTGACGTTCTTGGTGTTGTGTTTCACTTAAATGGGTTTGCTCAACAGACATGTTTTGAAAACTGCTGGAAATATTACATATATCATCATCATCTTCATCATTGTAATCATCTGACGGTTATGATTTTCTAAGAGTAGAGTGCCTTTTTGAATTTCCTGGGCGTCTGAAATGGTAATTTTTTATCCTCTCCGAATTTGGAACTGCGGAGATAGTTTTGATTTGTTTCATGTATTCAATTGGAGTAATGTGTAAGTTTTTAATTTTGGTCGATCAGCCCTTTGTTATTTTGCATTTCAGTTCCAAAATAGAATGGACATCAACACAATGTTCTACCATATCTTTAAAGGCACGCATGGTGTTTTCGCAGTAGCAACAATGATAGAACTTGGGCGATGCCATCTTTATATACAGAAGACACAAATTCACAACTAACAGTACAGTTTTCCAGCTTTACTTGAACTAACGGTACAGTTTTGATAAATCTAACGGTGCAGTTTTGACAGAATGCGATGGCCATGAAACGTCCATTTTACCAACTTTTATCAATTGAACGTACCGTGTCATTTATTACAAGTAATTATATATAATTGTAATAGATTCTTGACACACATTGCGAAAAATGTATCTTTACAGATATTCAGTTTTTGTAAATAATTACGTTTATTACGCTCCAACGTACCATTGAAACCTTCGTTCACCAATGTTTAAGTAGTCTTATTAACGTAAATATTGCATGTTAAGAATCCTTTTTGGTAAATATCACGCTTACGAATAACAGCGTACGTACCACCAGACATTTCCGATCAGGGATATTGATCATCGCCGAACGCCATAGTTTCCGATGTATCGCACTGGAACTGTAAGAGAACTAACATCTGTGCTCGCTTCGATAAACTGAACTAACCGATCAGCGTACAGTTTACATTCACTGTGCTATAGAGCGATACATATATCATTTCTTTGGAAAACAATGTTAACTGAATATAATTTTTCATCCATATCACTTTAGTCTGTTACAAGTGTCGCTCTTGCTCTTATTCAGATGGGTTTTTACTCTTATTCAGATGGTTAAAATGATGTCAAGAGTTCTTGACAGTAGAAAGACATTGCAGGCAAAACGTCATCAGATGTCAGGAGATGGGATTTTGTTTTCTCTCACCCTTGACAGGGATATCCGCAGTTTTACCGGGTCGAGATTAACAGAATCTATCATGTGTCTGTTCCGTGGACAGGAATATCTCAACCCGAGTGTAAGAGTTTGGCCAGTGAGCACGATGCTTGCCGAGTGCTGGCCAGCCAAACTCTTACACGAGGGTTGAGATATCCTTGTTCGCGGAACAGACCCATGATTGATTATTTTTCTCACATATTTGCAACCAAACATAAGTTTTTATGAAAGTTTTTCATCGCGTCATCTTCAATGCTCCTTGGAATGTGCGTCAAAATCTATGACGTCATCATTTACGCCTTGGTTACTCAACGAAAAACGATGACGTTACGTTATTGTGAGCAGCGTCATATAGCGCGTGCCGGCTGTCTTTACCCCCTGTGTAGGATCGATTTTTCTCTTACCCTGGACAGGGGTATCCGCAGTTTTACCGGGGTGAGATTTTCTTATCTCATCCAAGGGAAAAGACAAGCTACAGGTGCTCTTTGAACGTGCTCTTGTTCTCGATAGGGTGACGTCACTATGACCTGACCCGGAACGTTTGAATACTAAATATCAATATTATTCATAAAAGAAATTAAAATAAGTATTAATTATCAGAGTTAACTGAGTGTTTGGTGTTCTTTTTGACAAGCTAAATCGGAACTATATTTTGTATGAAATCAACATCGTAAGGTGTAAAGCGTCTGCTGCAGCCTTATCACAACTGTCACCCGCCGTCCACGTGTTGTTGTTTGCATACGTTTGGATTTGGTTCACACTTCGATTGGGAAACAGGGTAAGAGAAAAATAATCATTCACCCCTTTTCAAGCCTCGTGTTTAGGAATTTAACAATATCCCTCCGAGGGTTGAGATCCCCTATTTCACCCCAAAAGGGATGAAATATTCTATTAATCTCACTCTAGGGAAAAGCTACACGTGCTCTTCTCACGTTCTCAACAATTGTATTTCGTCACGTCAACAATACCATGAAGTCACGGCAACAGTACAATGACGTCACGTCGACAGTACAATGACGTCACGTCGACAATGCAATCAAGTCACGTCAACATTTCCTTGCATTGCTTTAACGTCAATATTAGATACATAAGAGGGTAAACAGGGTAAGAGAAATATAATCATTCACCCCCATGGAAGTGAGACAGGGGAATCTCAACCCTCGAGGTAAGATAATTAAGCTGCCAAACACTCGTGTTTGGCAACTTAAGAATCTTCCCCTCGGGTTGAGATTCCCCTGTCTCACTCCCAAGGGGTGACAGATTCTATTAGTCTTCGACAACACAGAAGATTCTCTCAACCTTTTGTTTGTTTATTTGTAGTGTGTACGAGGTTTAACGTCCTTACCAAGCAAGGGCCATGTGTGGACGCGTGTGAAAGAAAAAACAACAGTCAGGGTCATACTTGGAATTGTGTGAAGGAAACAACAACAGTAAGAGTCATTCGGGGACGTGTTTGAAGGATACAACAACAATCAGGGTCATACGGGGACGTGTGTGAAGGATACAACAACAGTCAGGGTCATACGGGGACGTGTGTGAAGGATACAACGACAGTCAGGGTCATACGGGGACGTGTGTGAAGGATACAACAACAGTCAAGGTCATACGGGACGTGTGTGAAGGATACAACAACAGTCAAGGTCATACGGGGACGTGTGTGACGTATACAGCAACAGTCAAGGTCATACGGGACGTGTGTGAAGGATACAACAGTCAGGGTCATACGGGGACGTGTGTCAAGGATACAACAACAGTCAGGGTCATACGGGGACGTGTGTCAAGGATACAACAACAGTCAGGGTCATACGGGGACGTGTGTGAAGGATACAACAACAGTCAGGGTCACACGGGACGTGTGTAAAGGATACAACAACAGTCAGGGTCATACGGGGACGTGTGTGAAGGATATAACAACAGTCAGGGTCATACGGGGACCTGTGTGAAGGATACAACAACAGTCAGGGTCACAAGGGACGTGTGTGAAGGATACAACAACAGTCAGGGTCATACGGGGACGTGTGTGAAGGATACAACAGTTAGGGTCATACGGGGACGTGTGTGAAGGATACAACAACAGTCAGGGTCATAGGGGACCAGTGTGAAGGATACAACAACAGTCAGGGTCATAAGGGGGCGTTCCACGTTCAAAACAACTGAATGACGTAACGGAAACAATGTAATGACGTCATAGTTCAACCATCAACAGTGGTTATGAACGATTTTCTATCAAACATAATTCAAGAAATAAATTCATAAAAAAAAATTAATATTGGAGTAAAAATATTGTTGCTTTTTTCAGTCTGCTGAAGAAGTTTTGCTTTAAAATCAGTTGAAAAAAATGTCAAAAACTGAACATCTGTACTGTATTGATGATCACAAACGTCCTGTACCTATAACGATGGTCGTACACCACATTCGGGAACAATGTCTATTTGGCAAGTTTCTGACCAGCAAGGGTCCTAGCCGGGCCACGAAACCACAGGTCTTAATTTTATTCCATGTCTTTTATATTTATACAAATATATATATATATATGATCAATGGGAGTTGGGGCTGCGAATATATCATATAGTCAACTATTTAGTAAAACCCGACCCCCGATGGCTTGAGGGGCTGGTGACGGTCAAAGAGTGTATTTTCAGCATCACTAAACTGATAAAATCACGTAAGTCTTATTCTGAAGAAACTTCGTAGGAATCTTGACAAAAATCGGAAAATTGATACATAGCGATGCATTTTTAATTAAGGATATATGAGTTATCGCCCTTGTATTATCTAAAAAAAGTTGTCTTTCTTGCTATGCAAAATTGACCTTGTTCTGACGTGAACAGGTATGGGATCACCTGCCCGACCACGTACTGAAGGCGGGTTTTGTCCGGGTATTCATTATTTTTAACAATAAGACCCCTAATGCTCTTACATTAAGAGCGCTTCGCGAGTGTTGTAAATAAAATGAAAATTGCATTAGTATTTTATAAGTTCTATTTTTCAAGAGAGGAGTAAACTAGTGCTGAAATATTCTATTACATAGATTTAATCTGGTTGTATTCCACAAATCGAGAACGCTAATACGATTTTGATTTGTGCGATTTTCAGTCGGAGCATTTAAAGGACATCTTTATCAGAAAAAAAGCTTTTGTGATGAAGACACTCCAGGATAGACAGGTAAATCATATACATATAACAACGTGTTAAGTAACAATTCATTTTTTTTTTTTTTTTTTTTAATATTTTTTTAGATACCTCAACAATTTAAATTTTCCAACTCCTATAAAATAACTTTCGACGTTAATCTTTTTTTTTCAACTTTCTATACTACCATTACGTCACAGTAAAAGGCTTCCTACAATCATAATATCACTGAACAAATGGCTAGGACTAAACTCGTTCATTTTAATATATTGCATTGCTTCTAAAATTAACTCGAAATTATAATAAATTAATTATCGTATTCAGCTAATGACAAGTCAGCATTTCCAAGAAAAGTCAAGTCTAGGTGGATTGGGCAATAATGACGAAACTCCGTAAGCTGTTATACACTATATAAATAAAAACATTATATACATGTTTAATTAGTTAACCACCAACACACTCGTGACACTGTAAGTCTGAACCGGAAACTCCTCGAACCACTGATTCAGTAAAGTGTTACCAGTGTACTGTTAACATGGCGGTCGGGACGTACATATTCAACACTCTCCTCCTCTTCCTTATCCTTGCTGTTTACTTCTCCGAGTCAGGTAAGATGAGATTTTTATCCGAATGATTCTCTTTGAGGAAAGTCTCATTTCATCGTAGGATTTCGTAATTCAAATGAGAATGTTTTGTTTCTGAAAACGTTTAAAACATTCATTTTATATTAATGTTGTTGTGCTTCAATTGTATTGTCTAAAGTAGTTTTGGACTATTGGAGTATAGACTTATTACGTAGCAAACAATAACATATCCATTTTAAGGTATGAGTTCCAGTACATGAAAAGGGAGCGTTGGAAGTAAAATACAAATCAACTTCAATAAAGTTTGGTGTATGGAGGTACTTTACAGTATTATATTATGTAGCCTCTTAGACATTGAATGGTAAACAACAATTTACATTGTCTTATGGCATGCCTTTGTCCCTATAATTGGAATACTACAACTACTTTTTGGTATATAATACATCTGTATGTGGTCGGTTGGCTTTCACCAAGGCGGCTGGGGTTCGATTCCCCGATAGGATGTGAACATGTATTGAGTCACCTGCCCGACCACGTTAGGGTTCTCCAGGTATCCCGGTTCCCTCCCACCGTAAGACCCCTCGCGTGTTTACATCCCGGAACAATAACAGTGATTGATAAATACTTTGGTTTGTTTTGTTTAACGTCCTATTAACAGCCAGGGTCATTTAAGGACGTGCCAGGTTTTGGAGGTGGAGGAAAGCCAGAGTATCCGGAGAAAAACCACCGGCCTATGATCAGTACCTGGCAACTGCCCCACGTAGGTTTCGAACTCTCAACCCAGAGGTGGAGGACTAGTGTTAAAGTGTCGGGACAAATACAATGTACATTACACCTATGATATGAAATGACATATGACTTTCTCAGAGTGTCCATAGCAATGTCATCGGCTCAATGAGCTCGGCGAGTGTACTTTTATTGAGACAAATGCTGAATATCTATTTTGAAGACATTTTTCGATACACAATATACATGTATTTATAAAGAAAAATTGGGGAAAAGACACCGGTAAGCATGTTATTGGTATATTTCGCGAAGCCTTTATTTCGTGAAAATGTCTTTTGACGCGTAACTGTGGACATAGTTTTGCAAACTCGATCCAACACCTGATAGAACTGTCAGGCATATTAAGTTTATTTATACAGTTATTTTCTTTAAACAACGACATTTAAAACAAGAACACACTTACCTGATGTTAAATGCTAATTAAGGTAATAAATCCATTTAAGTGAAAAGACAAACGACAGCCGTGCATTGTGTGTTAAACAACAATGAAAAATATTTCTTTTAAAAGTTTCATTGGCGTAAACACATGTGTGTATATATTGTTTTACATCCCGATTCTAACTTCTTCTAAAACCGAAATTCCGACGTAAATCTGGGTTACTGTTTATGGAATTTTTGAAATATCAAGTAAAAAGGTAAAGCAGTTATACGTTAAAATATTCCTTATACTATCGGAGTGGAAACTTAATATTACGAAACGATATATATGAGAGGTAAATGTTTTCACTGAACATTAACGCTGATAAATTAAGTTCTTTGAAATTAAAGACACGTTCATGCCAGATTTATCAACATAATGTCTCTCCGTGTTGGCAGCCACAACGTTTTGTTTACAACGTGTAAAGATTTACATCGTCAAAGTCAACAAGTGGCACGTAATACTACTATATAGCTAGGACAGACACGCTGGAACTATTCATCATAATTCTCATTTCTCCAACAATATTAACTACGACAAGTGAATCTCATGCTCCGTGTATTTGTATATTTGTAATACGTAACTTGGTAAACGGACCGTGGGGATCGTGTGTGCGAAGTCCATGTGAATTACAAGGGGGTGCATAGCCCGAGTTTCCTCTGCGGCCTACACCAGACATGGTGTAAGGGCCAGAGGAAACTCGGGCTAGGGGGTGAACTGGTGGACCATGAACGAACCTACTAAAGTAAGGGAGTACCGCTTAGCTACATCCGGCGTACAGTTGTATGGACTTCCGGCTCCTAGTGCTTTAAGGTCACCGGAAATCATCCCCGGTATTCATACACACATAACACTTTCGTACACGTAATGGATATGTCCTCATGTTTTATAAACGTCAGATTACTGACTCAAAAAGAGACATCTCAGGATCAAGCTTAGCTCCATTATGTGATAATTTAATCTTGCTTGTAACAAACATCGCCCCATAACGTAAACATTACAATGACGTCGCCGTTTGTCTTGTAACAAACACCGCCCCATAACGTAAACAATGACGTCGCTCTTTGTAAAGTCGCTTTTGACTGAGCGGCGTGATAATTTCTAAGAGAAAAAAGTTCGTCAATAAAATTTGATTTCCACAGTGCATGACTGTGTATTGCAAATCAAATTATGAAGATTAACTTGAGTTATATTTTGGTTATGGAGCTTTAGCACAAAAATTGGAGTATACTCTCTAAATGAACTGTGAATAGAAATATATTTAAGTCCAGCAGTTAGTGTTATGTAAGGCATGGCCCACACTTGGTCTTAAAAACAGAAATTCGGACTCATGGGACATTCACAATCCAAAAAGATAAAACACGGTTCAGGCCTACCCTATATTAATTGTAACTTCCGTCAAAGATGAGACACGGTTGGGACTGGTCGTATTAAACAGATCAGTTTCATCATTCCATGTCTTATCTCGGTACTATTAGGAACATTAGACAAAAGTTTGTGGAATGTTGTATCAGACATTTTTTATTAACTGTTCCGGTATTGTACAGGTGATGCGGTAGCTTGTGGTCCGGATTTATACAAATGTGGCAAATCTTCCGATCATTGTATCCCGAAAGCATGGGTCTGTGACGGAGAACGTGACTGCAAATCCGGGTCGGACGAGTTAAATTGTAAGAATAATTTATATACTTTCAATTAACATATGCGATAGTTATCTGTACGTCACTAATATTGCTATAAATAGCTAGACAAATGTGTCATTGAAATGGCCTTTACCATGTCACTCTCACTCTTGTTAGAATTAGCAGTATAAAATTAAACATTCAAGCTCGTTTATTTGAAATAATACCTGTATATCTGTTCAGTTTTCCCGAACTTTTAAACAATATGCGAACACATTTTCTATGGTTATAATATATATTACCGTCCACCATTGGACAGTCTTCTTTATAGTTCATTCTATAGTTACAATACCGTCCATCATTGGACAGGTCTTCTTTATAGTTCATTCTATAGTTACAATACCGTCCACCATTGGACAGTCTTCTTTATAGTTCATTCTATGGTTACAATACCGTCCACCATTGGACAGTCTTCTTTATAGTTCATTCTATGGTTACAATACCGTCCACCATTGGACAGTCTTCTTTATAGTTCATTCTATGGTTACAATACCGTCCACCATTGGACAGTCTTCTTTATAGTTCATTCTATAGTTACAATACCGTCCACCATTGGACAGTCTTCTTTATAGTTCATTCTATAGTTACAATACCGTCCACCATTGGACAATCTTCTTTATAGTTACAATACCGTCCACCATTGGACAGTCTTCTTTATAGTTACAATACCGTCCACCATTGGACAATCTTCTTTATAGTTACAATACCGTCCACCATTGGACAATCTTCTTTATAGTTACAATACCGTCCACCATTGGACAGTCTTCTTTAAAGTTCATTCTATGGTTACAATACCGTCCACCATTGGACAATCTTCTTTATAGTTCATTCTATGGTTACAATACCGTCCATCATTGGACGATCTTCTTTATAGTTCATTCTATAGTTACAATACCGTCCACCATTGGACGGTCTTTATAGTTCATTCTATGGTTACAATACCGTCCACCATTAGACAGTCTTCTTTATAGTTCATTCTATGGTTACAATACCGTCCATCATTGGACGATCTTCTTTATAGTTCATTCTATGGTTACAATACCGTCCACCATTGGACAATCTTCTTTATAGTTCATTCTATAGTTACAATACCGTCCACCATTGGGCAGTCTTCTTTACAGTTACAATCTCGTCTACCATTTGACGGTCTTTATAGTTCATTCTATGGTTACAATACCGTCCACCATTGGACGATCTTCTTTATAGTTCATTCTATAGTTACAATAACGTCCACCATTGGACGATCTTCTTTATAGTTCATTCTATAGTTACAATAACGTCCACCATTGGGCAGTCTTCTTTATAGTTCATTCTATAGTTACATGTACAATACCGTCCACCATTAGTCTACATTGGACAGTCTTCTTTATAGTTACAATACCGTCCACCATTGGACAATCTTCTTTATAGTTCATTCTATAGTAACAATACCGTCCACTATTGGACAGTCTTCTTGATTGTTACAATCTCGTCCACCATTGGACAGTCTTCTTTATAGTTCATTCTATAGTTACAATTCCGTCCACCATTGGACAGTCTTCTTTATAGTTCATTCTATGGTTACAATACCGTCCACCATTGGACAGTCTTCTTTATAGTTCATTCTATGGTTACAATACCGTCCATCATTGGACGATCTTCTTTATAGTTCATTCTATAGTTACAATACCGTCCACCATTGGACAATCTTCTTTATAGTTACAATCTCGTCCACCATTGGACGGTCTTTTTTATTAGTTCATTCTATGGTTACAATACCGTCCACCATTGGACAGTCTTCTTTCTAGTTCATTCTATAGTTGATTGCTGAAGCGCTTCAGAAAGGTCCCGACAAGCAATCGCTGTGGGTGGACGAAGACCATTATAGAAAGTTGCCATCATCCAAACAAATCCATTATGTTATCTGTGACCAAAAGCTAAAAACCATGAAGTCGATTCTTTAACTCTTGAATAAATAAGGAAACTGGAGGGAAATAATCGGTAAAGAAACGAGAGAACAATATTGTGGTGTAATATTGAATAGCCAATATTGATATATCATATTGAATAGCCAATATTGATATCTCATATTGAATAGCCAATATTGATATTTCATATTGAATAGCCAATACTGATATTTCATATTGAATAGCCAATATTGGTATCTCATATTGAATAGCTAATATTGATATCTCATATTGAATTGCCAATATTGATATTTCATATTGAATAGCCAATATTGATATTTCATATTGAGTAGCCAATATTGATATTTCATATTGAATAGCCAATATTTATATTTCATATTGAGTAGCCAATATTTATATTTCATATTGAATAGCCGTTATTTATATTTCATATTGAATAGCCAATATTTATATTTCATATTGAATAGCCGTTATTTATATTTCATATTGAATAGCCAATATTTATATTTCATATGTTGGTGTTTCTATGGTGATGTAGTTATTTATGTTCCATCTTGTTTAAGCTTGTTAAATAACTGATTGGTCGTTAGGCCAAAGGTAATAAAAAGTTCATCAGATCAAAGTCTATACAGTACACATAAAGGTATGTTGTTTATCCTATACAGTAATGTATTAACTGTGCTTGTTTCCAGGTGCAGAGAATAAAACATGCTCTCCCGACGAATTCAGGTGTCAGTCCGGAAAATGCATTCCCACAAAGTGGCGATGTGATGGGGGAAATGACTGTGGGGATTTATCTGATGAAAACACCTGTGAGTTTAAGCATTTATATATAATAAAGCAAGTTTTAAATGACACCATTCTTAAGATTAAGGAGGAAAGTCTTAACTAAAATTCTACTTAGGAAGGAATTATTGGATTTAAGGAGAAAACATCTTTTACAATGATCATGACCTACATATCACTTATAATGATCATGGCCCATATATCACCTATAATGATCATGATCCACACATCACTTACAATGATCATGACCCACACATCACCTATAATGATCATGACCCACACATCACTTATAATGATCATGACCCACACATCACTTATAATGATCATGACCCACACATCACTTATAACGATCATGACCCACACATCACTTATAATGATCATGACCCACACATCACTTATAATGATCATGACCCACATATCACTTATAATGATCATGACCCACATATCACTTATAATGATCATGACCCACATATCACTTATACTTATCAAACTTCAATCATCAGGGATATGAGGATCGGACTCTGGGTTTGAATTTCAATTAAAGTGATCTTGGGGTCGGACCTAGAGGCTAAATATATAATTCTGGGTCCTAGGAACGTGTCAAGCCCCTGTGTATTATTTCATAGGATATAACATGTTTATTTCGCTTGCATGTAATTTTCGCTATATTGGCGATGAATTCTTTAAGCACGAGCATTGAAAAAAAAGAAGTTTTGTCCTTTAAACATGAAAACTGCACGGCTTTATACATACCACAAACCAAAGGTATACATTACTTACATCATATTAATAGTATGATAATATTTTATATGATATGATTAATTAGCGTCTGCTATTTATACATGGTAATAATCAATGTACTTGTTTTAGGTCCAAATAAAACCTGCTCAGACGAGCAGTTTATGTGTAAAACAAAGAACTGTATCGCGAAAGCATGGCTATGTGATGGGGACAGAGACTGCAGTGATGGCTCAGACGAAGTTAACTGTAGGTATTGTTTTATTTACCACGGAATATATCTTAATAGGAGATTCTAATATTTCATGACATGATAAAATAGAATATGAATTTCACATTTATGTTAGGTCCAAACAATACCTGTTCGGAGGACATGTTAATGTGTAAAACAAGCCGGAAATGTCTCCCTATAAAATGGCTATGTGATGGGGATAGAGACTGCGATGATGGATCAGACGAACTGAACTGTAAGCATTGTTTTACTTAACTACTCTCTAAATATTTCCCATTACCCATGTATGATTTTGCTATCTTCCATCAACACAAGGGACATTTCATTGCTGCTACAAGACGATCGCGAATTAAACCTTTATTTTACTACTACATCGAGACTACCTGTTCAGATAAGATAAATCAATTTAGTTTTTATTGACATGAAATTACTGTTTACAAATACAGGTAAATATGTAACTAGCACGCCCTGCTACCCAAACCAGTTCCCATGTGATTCAAGTAGGCAGAGGTGTATCCTCAGGTCGTGGGTTTGTGACGGCGAGAACGACTGCGAAAATGGGGCCGATGAAAGGAACTGTGAGTAAACTCTCAAAATCTACCATCTCCCTTTTTAAAACCCTATGTCTATTGAATAATTGTATCTATTAAAGGCATAACGCTTGTCTCTAGCGAGCCACAGACTACCAAGATATCTTCTTTAAAACAAATGCCAAACTTATATAACGCATAAAATTGCAATAAAATATGGTAAGATTCTTACCAATCAAGGAAATAGAAGAGGACCAGCAGTCAGAGGGGGTGTTATTTCGGGAAGTGAAGAGTACTCGCATGTTATATTCTAATGCCAATTTCTAATAAAAAAATAGAATCAAAACACAAACACTATGTTGCCCTGTTTTGTATTTTCCTCCGTTTTTCTTTTGTTCTTGAATTTGCTGTTGTTATTTTTCATTGTATAATCTCATTAAATAACAATTTATGCCACAATAGAAAGCGGTTCAAAAAAATTAAACTTCTGTTTCACACTACAGGTACAAAAGAGGTCACGTGTTCAGAAAGTCAGTTTAAATGTGACAGCAAGACGTGTATTAACGTTGCCAAGAAATGCGATGGTCTTAAGGACTGTTTCAACGGAAGGGATGAAACTAGTTGTTTATCTCCAGGTAAAAATATCAGTCTCTCCAGTACCCTTTCCCATTATTCTTTTTGATCCAAACAATGCAGTACCATTAACTTAACATCATTTGAATTACCGATATTTGAATGTATGCAGGCCTTCAAAAGTATTTTCATGTTAAATTGGTGAAACTTCTAGTACATAGATTTTTTTCGTATATAACAGAAAAAGGGTAACACAGTTTAATGTTGGGAAAGTTTCGAATAATTTTGCACTTTTCTACTTTTCTACTTTTCTATTTTCTGCTACTCACCTTAACATAAAAAGATTTGCCACCGGTAGTATTTCCCATAATTTATTTTCTTGACTATTTGGGAAGGGTAGAGTGAAAAATAACATCACATGCAATATATTTCTCAAGATAAAGTATATGTTCTTTATCAAGAAACAGTGTATTCGATGTCATCATATGTACAGGTAACGACTTTGTTCTTTATAAATGTTGTTATAACTTGTCCCCAGTCATATTTGCTTTGATGTATGGCAATATAAATGTTTAAATCAGAACGAACGTCAACCACGACGACGGTTTATGTTGCCAAACGTTATATATTACAGCAGCTTTCTAATACATTAAAATATGTTGATTCGTGAACACTGGATATCCATGTAACTGTAGGTAGTCGCCATCTTAACATTCCAATCAACACAAACTAGTATAAACTAAGTTAAATTGTTATGTAATATACTACGAGGGAAGAAAAGCTTTGTCCATCCAGAATCTGAATCCCCCATTCCTCTCGCCGAGTAGTCAGCAGCCATGATATTATCATATGAAAGTCACAATGACAAGAACAAATAGGAAGAAGAACTCTTTATTTTATTTTATTTATTTAAGTCTGTAATTGGTTTCAGATACAACAGTTATCCTGGCAGACAGAAACAGTCTTAAGATGGTCACTCTTATCAGTGAGAATAAAAAGGCGGTGTCCCGTCGGATATCACATTCCAGCACAACACAGACAATGGTGGGCGTGGATTACGATTATGGAGATGGATATGTGTTTTGGACAGATATCAAACAATCTAGTATATTTAGGTAATATATATAGGGAACAGATTTTTTAAATTTCTATTTTCCCTTCACTACTAAAGGTAACACACGATTTGATGACTTTTCTGGATGTGATGTACAATTTTAAACTGACATAGGTCAAATGAAGATGATATTACATAGTGTTCATCGAATGGTTTTCCGTTGAATATCGCATATTTATTTCAGTGAATATATGAGTTTTTATCAATTCATAATTTCTGATATTTCACTGGTAAAAAATAATAAATTTCTTTTTTTGGTTTACAATACAACATACAAGGACTAAACAGCTGTATGACACATTTTAAGACAGTTCGTCTGTGTCTAACGTATACTTTATGCTGTTAATTTTCACGGTGCTAATATTTTACCATTGTTCCATCCAGATCTAGTTCGCGGGTATCTAATAATTCCGCGCGACCACGCTTTGTGAATATTCTTCAGTAAACACGTCTATACATATATAATAAACATTCGCTGGCTATTTATTTTGGCGCTATATTTGATAAGCGCGAAATACATCAGCGAAAATCAATCCCCGTAAATATGACCATCTACACAGTAACACCTGTAGTGGTGGGTCTTGTGTACAATCATTTGAGATTGCAGGTAACTGTAATAAACATTGCTACCGAGGATTGTCACTTTTTAATTAATTTTGATAATGACACGATACAGAATGTTCACATCTGCTTGGCGTTACTGTGAAATCTAATACATAAATGTATTGAACATTAAGAGATTAATTTAATTGTGAGGCTATTGACCTCAACACTCAAGACTTCGAGCTTCACAGACGAGCCCTAAGAGGAGAGCTGTATGATACATCGTTAATTCATGTTACCGAATCTAATTCTCAGTTTATGTTGAAAAGTGCTTATGTTAAGTATGAATGTTTTTATATGTGTATAGGACTGATGGTGTGTTTGTTTGTTAAGCTATTAGTGAATTGTGTTTGTCTTTATATCTGACAGTGGCAGGATTTAAGACGGTCAGTGCCTGCCAAAGTGTCTGTATATTGTATGTCATCGAGTCTTTTTTTTTGCGACTGTATAGGCGTCAAACGGATCGAATGAGCATTTGTGTATGTTTGTATGTATGTATGTATGCATGCATTTGAAGGTAGGAGCATGTAAGCAAGTACGAAAAGAAATAGTAATGAAAGTAAGCAATGGAGTATGAAACATGTAGTGTATTGTATAAATTGTAAGAATTGTAGAGAGTCGAGATCATTATAGACTTTGGCTAGTTTGGTTTAGCTGATAGTCATAACCTCTTGGCTCTGAGTGAAAAAAAAAGAAAGAAAAAAAGAGAGAAAAAAAGGTCGACACATGGTTTTAGTAACCAGAAAACAAATCGTCCAAGGTTGATATGATTTTTCCAAGTTAATAAAAACAGGTACTGACCGAAATCAAAAGGCTATTATTGTTTTATTATGAAGTAACTTTTGATTTTCGATAATCACTCGATGAATGCAGTAACTTGTACATGTAATGATAGAGACTAAGTTTTGAATAGTTAACTATATCTTTTGAACACTACACAATACACTAATTCTTATGCTGATTTTGTATTCTAAACATCAAAGTTATTGCTTGTCATGTTTCAAAAGCGTGCAAGATATTTCACATGTTGGACAATCCCATCTTAATTCTTATTTTTCTATTTTTAGAAACACTTCGTCAACTAGCTTTTTTTGCACGACCGGTCAATATTACCACGAAAACACTTACATAATTTCAAACCCGAAAATGTTTAGAAATAAAATGTACTACGTATGTAACTTATGGAACAGACTTGTCAGGTTATTCCATTATTTGTCAATGTCTATAATTATCTTTCAAATGAACCTATTTCATTTCAGTGGAAGATTTCCCAATTCTTCTTCTTTGATTACGGACGAAAGAGCCGTCTTAAACTCAGAAATAGATACAGCGGACGGCATGGCTGTAGACTGGGTCAATAACTTGATTTACTGGACAGACACTGGCCGGAATGAAATATCGGTCACGAACTACAACGGAACAATGAGAAAAGTACTGTTCCAAATTAACCTAGATGAGCCGAGAGCTATCGTTGTAGACCCATTCACGGGGTAAGCTTTCTATATCCGGTGTGTTCGGCGAGATGTTCAAACACATATGATCTTAATAAACATATCCCCTCTTGGTTCAATGTCATGGTTTTATAAGTTGACTGGATTTTTGTCACTGACCGGACTTTATTTTGAAAACATGACTTAATATGAGTTTGATCTATGAATAAAAAGTGGATGTTGTAAATGAAACGGAGGACGCTGACTCCTACGGAACACATTGTCTAAATACTGTATCCTTTATTTTTCACGTTTCTTTCAATGTCCATATTTTGCTCGCGTGTTTTTTAGCTTGAATTACGGTTTTGTTTTAATGACAGTTCTGTCTCGTTGTTCATTTTCACAAATCTTACGAATATATGTTTTAACGATCTTATTATCTTTACGGATCATATGCACATTTACAGGTGGATGTATTGGACAGACTGGGGAACGCCAGCCAAAATAGAAAGAGCAGGGATGAACGGACAACAAAGAGAGACCATCGTATCAAAGAACGTGACATGGCCAAACGGTGTAACGCTAGGTAATATCACACTATATACACTATACACCATTTACAGATACTATCGACATAACAAGTGATCCCGGAGAGATCTTGGAGCCCACTATTGAATGAGCTTTATTGGATCTATATAAGACTGGTTTTCTCTGTTCTTAATTCAAGAATTTCAGAAATCTGAGAAAGAGCTCAGACCAACTTTCTGAGAAATAAGGTATATCACACTTAGACCCTCAAAATCGAAGATGACTGCCAGTCGGCCATTTTCTTCCCGAACAGACTCAAAATTTAATGGTTACAACTAGGGACAAAGGATAACATACATGTTTGAAAAATAGCCTACTAGTACTTCCCCAGAAATAATGATAACAAACTATCAAAATATAGGACGCCTGTCTGTCGACATTTCGATTTCACGGCCAGACTCAAAATTAAACAGGCACAACTAGGGGCCAAGGGAAAATGACATGTTATATTTGTAAAATATCCTTCCAGTACGTCTAACAAAATGGCGATAACAAGAATTGGTTACGGACGGACGACGGACCACAGACCACGGTATTAATGAAACCATAATTCTAACTCAAAATCGATAAAACGAGAGTTAATTACAAATACAATAAAAATATTTATATGGAAACTCTTGCAAGAGAACAAGGAGAATAAGACCAGGTGTCCCGGGAGGGTAGGCGTCTTCGACGACACCGGCAAGTTTTAGGTAAATCCAGGTTAATTCACACGCTCATACTGAGGGTGGTAACAACGGAACCATCTGACATTTTAATAAACATCAAACATGTCTGACTTCATATTGCACAAAGAAATGGAATATTTCAAAATGAAATCATGATGTTGACCGTAAAACTTTCCAGTCTCTCGAAACATTGTGCCAGTTTTCCCGTCAGTCAAATCGTGATAATGGATTTGAGGCAAGTACAACATGTCTACGCGTGTTTTTATCGAGACATTCTTTGATAATAACGCGAGCTTTATACCGAACATTGTTTTAGCACGGACATATTTTAGATTTGCAAAACTGTTTCAATTAATTTAACAGATTTTTATGACGACCGACTATACTGGATTGATTCTAAGTTGAAAACAGTCGAGTCGTCTCGAACAGATGGAAGTGACAGAAGAATTATCAGCAGAGGGAAAGTTAACCATGGCTTCGCCATATCAACATCTGAGGTATGCTATGGTCACCAAGATATATATATTTTATATATTTTCATCATAAGAATTATCTCCAAATATATCATATACATTCATGATATAAATAATCTCCGAACATGTCATATATTTCCACCATACAAATAACAAACACTTTTACGTTATACAAATAATCTCCGAACATATTATATATTTCAACCATATAAATAATCTCCGAATGTGTCATTTATTTCCATTACATAATTACAAAATGTACTCTCCGAACATGTCATATATATCCATAACACAAATAATCTCCGAATATTTCATTTATTTACATCATACAAGCAATCTCGAAATGTCATATGATTTTATCATAAAAGTAACTTCCGAATATATATTCATTTCCATAAAAAAGCAGCTGGTCGCTCGATACCTCGCATTGCGATACACTTTCCAGTAACCTTTTTTGAATTTATAGTTCAACATTTATATGACGTCATGGATGGACAGGGGTATCACTGGAGTAACAAAATCAGATGGTCAAGTGACACAATTCATTAACGAGATGACTGACTCAATCAGTCGACCAATGGGGTTGAAAGTATACAGTAAAACCATGCAAAGACAAAGTAAGTATTTCCACATGTACAATGGAAGAATGCATGATTAACGCATAGAATTGATATAAAAAAAAAATCATCAAAATAATGATAATGATAATTTCCTCGCCTCAAAATAATTGCTACCACAACTGTTGATATTTATATCACATACGCTGTCTCCATTTCGAATATTTCCCCCTATAAAACAATACACTCTTTTCATTATACTGACTTCAACCATCAAAAACTTTCACATCTTGAAAAATACCAAAAGTAATGTAATTCAACATTTTGGCTGGCTTCCGTTTATCAAATACGACTTCTCTTTGACTTGTGAACCCTACTTACTCATTCAAATTCATCTGCTGTCCACTTTAAGAGGCAAGTATATGCTACACGAACGAATTTGAATGCGAGTACCTTTGTCTACCTGGCCCCACCAAGCCACCATCAACTGACGTTCAGTATACGTGCGCATGTCCAGACGGCAGCGCATGCCCTATAACCTCGACCACATCCAAACCTAGCTCAACTACTACAAATACAGGTATGTTTGATAGCTTGTACAGTACCTGATCCGACCGATCAAAAATAATTATAGTAATCAAAAGTTCTGATTCTACTTTATGAATAGCATATACATATGGGATCTTAAATTATTTTTCATTTCATATGAGAATTTATAAAACGAGACTTTTTTTTGTAAGAAAGCAAAAATTTAAAAGATTTAAAATCATTTAAACAGATTTTAAGTCAAAATGTGGAGGGCAAAATCAGACTGACATAGTCAACCGTTCATACAAAACTGATTCTTATTCATCCCAAGGATACTCGACACCAAATGGTTCATGACTAGTAGTGTAAAGTTGACGAGCGACAGACGACGGACGCTGCGCCACGGCATATGCTCACCGGTCCTTTGGACCAGGTGAGCTAAAACAAAATGAACATGTTCATGTGCAAAGCAAAAAACTATCAGCAATGTGACCATACTGACATAACCATGGTTGTTAATATACGATGTAAGCTGAGGAAATGTTAGTCCATAGAATGGCCTGTCTACATCCCACAACACCAACTTTACTCATGAAGTTGTTTATATACACTCAGAAAGGTTTACTGTAGCTTGGTTTGTACACTAGTATTATCAAATTATTTCATCTGCAAATCAGAGACTTTAACACCTTGCATAATTAAAAGCCGCACGCACCACTGAACCATTCATTCCTTTCTTTCAACAATACCAGCTACGACCTCGACTAGTTCAAGGACCACAGATATCAACAGAACGAACTATACCACTTCCGGTGCTGCTACTACTACACAAGCATCAGTGACGTCAACAACAATACCAACCAGCTCCTTAACTCCTACATCTGGTAAATGTTTCGTTTCTAGTTTTTTAAGTGTAAAAAATTACCGAAATAATTACTTAAAATGTAGCATTGTAATTATTTCTGGGACATTTTATAGATGTGCACATGTGACAATATGTGTTTCTAAACTAGTATAATTTGCTTTCATTATACATGTAATTTGCTTGTACAGTAAAACACGTTTTTATAGTCCCGAAGTTTACGAAATGTTATAATTAATGTTACATATAAGGGGAAATGAAATTCTAGATAAAGTAAGTATTTGTGTGTTTATTTCTCAGAATTCTCGGTTTTCTTATCTTTTTGTACACAAATAGAATGCATTTGGGAATATTTGAAAATTATTGATATGCTCATATTTCATTTAACATTTAAGGTAGAGAGTCCCGGTGAACTCAAATATGAAGAGTTCATACATATACGTTCTGCAGATTTCAAGGACATCTCTTATAGAACAGAACTGTATATGAGATAAATACATGTACTAGTACTGGAATAGAGCAGGGCCATTCTTAATAAAAAAAAACCATAGGGGCTGGTGGCCAGTCTAATATATACGTCATAATAACGCAACTAATTTAAAAACCAACTCCCTGAAATTAAATCTGCAGTGGGCATGTAGTGGGGCTCTCTACCTTAACATTTTGTAGTGGGGTTGTCTACCTTAACGTTTTGTGGTGGGGTTGTCTACCTTAACGTTTTGTGGTGGGGTTGTCTACCTTAACGCTTTGTGGTGGGGTTATCTACCATAACGCTTTGAGGTGGGACTCTCAACCTTAACATTTTGTGGTGGCACTCTATATCTTAACGTTTTGTAGTGGGATCTTTACCTTGACGTTTTGTGGTGGGATTGTCTACCTTAACATTTTGTGGTGGCGCTCTCTATCTTAACATTTTGTAGTGGGATCTTAACCTTAACATTTTGTAATGGCGCTCTCTACCTTACCGTTTTGAGGTGGGTTTGTCTACCTTAACGTTTTGTGGTGGGGTTGTCTACCTTAACATTTTGTGGTGGCGCTCTCTACCTTAACATTTTGTAGTGGGATCTTTACCTTGACGTTTTGTGGTGGGGTTGTCTACCTTAACATTTTGTGGTGGCGCTCTCTATCTTAACGTTGTGTAGTGGGATCTTTACCTTGACGTTTTGTGGTGGGATTGTCTACCTTAACATTTTGTGGTGGCGCTCTCTACCTTAACGTTTTGTGGTGGGATCTTTACCTTGACGTTTTGTGGTGGGATTGTCTACCTTATCATTTTGTGGTGGCGCTCTCTACCTTAACGTTTTGTGGTGGGGTTGTCTACCTTAACATTTTGTGGTGGGGTTGTTTACCTTAACTTTTAGTGGTGGGGTTGTCTACCTTAACGTTTTGTGGTGGGGTTGTTTACCTTAACATTTTGTGGTGACGCCCTCTACCTTAACGTTTTGTAGTGGGGTTGTCTACCTTAACGTTTTGTAGTTGGGCTCTATATCTTAACGTTTTATGCTGGGGATCTCTACCTTAACATTTTTTAAGGGGGCTATCTACCTTAACGTTTTGCGCTGGGGATCTCTACCTTAATATTTTTTTGTTGGGGCTATGTACCTTAACGTTTTGAGCTGGGGATCTTTACCTTGACGTATTGTGTTGGGGCTTTCTACCTTAACATTAATGTAATTATATATACTGTATTATATACATATTGTATTTGATGTTGTAACACTGATTATAACATGTTTTAACACCCAATATTGTTATGTCACAAATAATCATGTATTATAATAAAATATTCTGCACAGAATTAGTCGTAGTACGAAACAATAGAGATCTTGGGATATTACAATTATTTACCTTTGTATATCAACCTATTAGAAAAGTTTCACAACCTACGCACATAACTGTTTAAGCTAGGATTGTTAACATCTATATGAAAACATATACATGTAGGTGTAAAGCTCAGACAAATCTTTAACATATTCATTGATTGAGGTAATGTTTGAAAGGAAAACATTCTGACGGAAGTATATTGTACAGTGTAGCTAATACAGGTATGTACATGTACAAAGTGTAGATATTCTCTCATTGAAATAATTCAATTAAATATAATTCAATATGTAATACTAACGTCAAAATCATTCGTAAATACCAACGTGTTCTGTTTGATTCAATTACGCCAGCTTGTAATACATTTATAAGTACCCGAAACATGATCAGATAGTCTGTTCCTAAACATAGATAGGGTGCAATGCTATTTGAAATGGACATTTTTTCGCGTTTCGGTGTTTTTTTAAGTGTTGAAAACAGGTTAGTTATGTCTTTTTCTTATACTTTACACAGCTGTATCTTAAATCTTACTTCTGCTTTGGTTTAAACTATAATTTTATTTATGTCAGCCTTAGTGAGATCAGAAATGATAGCGAGGAATGTAATATATGTACTAAACAGTCGTTGACAGTATGATACGTCAATAGATCTAGAACCAGTTACAGTCTGATTTCCCCTCTATCGAACTATAAACAGCATGCCAGTCAGTGAGAAATGCATATAAATCGAGTACAATTATGGTTACTGAAATTCTACATACAAGTGTACCAGTTTCAGCGAGTTTTCTTTCTATAAATCACAATTTTATCCATCATCATCTACATATTTATTTTATATATAATTAGGTTTTCTTTTTATATACATGTATGTTTATATATGAAAATATTTTCACTACCATTCTTTTATCGATGGCATTTGATAGTGTAATTTAAATTTAGTACGCCTCCAAATTGTTGTACATTTGTGAATACATTAACATTAATCCTCGTACATTATTTTGCGGATATAAGCTTTGTGTGTGCGTTTGTCTTTGTTGTTATCGTGAAGCGCTTTGCTTTGTGTTGTTTATTTTCAGGAAATAACATTTGGTGGTGGAAATACACAGTATACAAAATAAAAAGGTATTTAATCATATACAGATGAATCATGTCAGCACCAGACACTCATTCTTATGAGTATAGTAACAAATGTTCAGAATGCACTCACTTATTCTAAACTTCCTTTAATCCATCCGGTATCCATAATAATTTATCAGATTACGGACCAGTGAACCTTCCCATCTATTTCCTTACATGATTAATCAGGCACGGAAGAGTCCGATAAAGACGAAGAAAATGCATTGTGCATTTTATTAGTTACTATATAGTTTGTAATATTCGCGAAGAATTTAATTTCACTACATTCGCGGTAATCAAATATAGGACGAAAATACATACCCATAAAAAATCTATATATACACCAAATTATATATAAGTATATTCTGCACACAGGGGCTTGGCACGATTTTCCAAATGATGATCCATATATATATGTACATTTTGTATTATAGTGTCATTCGTGCCAAGCCCCTGTGGTAGTTACCCTAACAAACCCTTCCTTCTGTTTTACAGGTTACACACGGTGCCAGGTAGGAGAGTTCCAGTGTCGAACACACTACACTTGTATAGCCCAGGGATGGGTGTGTGATGGGAAATACGACTGCTGGGACGGCTCAGATGAATTAAATTGCAGTATGTACTCAATTTTACACATATAACGTTATCATTATTTGATCAGTACTCATGTGATGCATAGCATATTTCTTGATTCCTAAGAATGCGAAGTGATGGTATGTACACATTAAGAATCAAAAGTCGGTATTCTCTTTAAGGTTATATGTTGTCTAACATTCAGGTCTCGTTGATTCTATATCGACCCTGAAGTCCATTAGTATTGATATGAAAACGCCAATATCTCGTGATTAGTAGTTTATGGCACTGTAATTTACTGTAAAGATGTTATTTTCAATTCTTTGAATTCTCGGTGTTCTACCAAATGTTTGATTCTCGGGAAGTTTAAAACTGACTGTAATTCCCTGATTTGTTTCACTTTTCAAGCATTAGTTTTTGTAGATCTTAATCGCAAATCTCGACAACAGCATTAGATATGACCCCTTTAAGACCCAGTCTACATTCAAAGTCTGTGTTCGATCTTATTAAATGGGTTATCCGATAAATATTAAATATGATCCATTGAAAGCAAGAATAGATTGTATTATACAATACCGAATGTTACGTATATAACGCTATTTCCACCATCAAAAAGTTCAAATCCCTCCTTTTATCTCTCAAATTTTGAATGATTAAATTATCAATTAAATGCCAATGCATGGAACTCTACCGGAGTGACTCGGTATTTGTTACTTAATTATACATCTCTGTATCTAAGTTTCTGTCTTCTCAGCGATCGTTTTAGAACGCTGTTAATATTTTGTCATATATCTTTGTTAAATAGATATATTCATATGAATTTGTTCATATGTCATGTATGATTGCTTTCTGCTTCTGTTTTCAGGGAGATCAACAGCAACGACACAAGATCCACTGTATGATAGCCTATTCTTTGATTCACTTTTGAAATAAAAATAGTACCTTTCTCATGTTTTTGAGTCAATAAATAAAATATATATCCATAATATCTTATACTAAATGGTTTTGGGATCATTTTAAAAGTCATATAGATCATGTTCAATCAATGATATTTGCCAAAGTACAGTCGTATTAAAACCGTGGGTCACCGTGACATACCGTAACAGTACCGTAGTAACACCGTGAACTCCAAAACCGAGTACGGTATGGTACGGTTTTCCCCGGTTTGTAGAACTGTGGACAATCGTGATACACCGTGGTCATTACCGGTACAATATGACCGGGGCTTTAACCGGTAGTCGTAACCGGTAAGTTAAACTATCCACAAAAGGAAATGTGGAACTCGAATGGGACATAACAAAAGCAAAGGAAGACACCATAAACAAAATACACAACCATTTTCACCTCCGACAACGAGTTCTTTGACCACAGTTTTGTTTTATCTATATCTTGATAATACAGCCAACTAATACTGAGAGTGAACGAGCCTAATTTATTCATGGTAAGATATATCTTAATGCTATCAGCAAAGAAATGATAATGATACATTTTGTACACAAGTTCTAGTTATTATTACATGTATTTCAAACTGAAGTCGTATACATTTGTAGATCAAAGTTAATCTCGAAATCTCTCCTCAAATTGAATTTTGAGGGATGAATTTTGGCGTCTTCCCACTGTATAAACTTCCTTGGTTCTATGTTAGTTTGAACTTTTCTACATGTTCTATTATTCTATATTTTCTGTTCAACTGACATACATCAACAAAATTAAGACTCCTTCTATTTGCTTTTCCGATAACTCCCAAAAACTAGCAAGCATATATACACATGTGAAAATTGTTAAAATTTATTAACTTCTGATAAATAGCGATGACAAACATCTCGCCATATTCAAAGACTTCAGTGTTTTTTGTTGATCTGGTCAGGCTCAAAATTAAACATGATCTACAAGGGACCTTGATACTGGTATATGGTATGAGAAAGAATCATTGCGGTACGTCAGATGAGAAAGAATCATTGCGGTACGTCAGGAGAAATAGCGACAACAATCTGCGACTGTTGAAATCTTGGATGGCCTCCTGTCACTCATTTTGATTCTTTTTGTTAGTCTCAAAATTGTACAATGCGCAATTAAGAATCAAGGACAACCTTACCGGTTCAGAGGAAAATTCATACAGTAATGTCTGAAGAATGACTAGAACAATTCTTAATATTTATAATATTTCCACTTAATTCAGACTCAATGAACCTACCACAGTTAACTTAAACTTTAATTCCTTATAAAAGTGGTCATATTTATATTAAATAAATTCCATTAAAAATAATATTTGTTTTAATTCGTTATTAAGTTTGTTCACGAAAGAAATCCTGAAAGTAATAACCATATGTAGACGAAGAATTATGACGTACATTTCGGTAAGTTCCGTGGTAGAATTGCACAAGTCCCTATTTGTCAAGGACAAAATATTATACAAAAATATCAAAAAAATAAAAATATAAGGATTGAATAAAGTTGTGTTGAGGTGTATGGGGGTATAAACCTCTAAGGTCAACATCCTGAACAAAATGATATTAAAGAGAAGCCGCCCGACTGACACTCATTCAGAACTGATGCAACTTTTCGTACATGTGTGTACGTGTATGTATGTACTTGGACAGGTTATGGGGCAATGGCAAATGAGTTTTAATACCAATCAGCATTCTTACTGCAAGTAAAGGATTGTAAACAATACATGTAAGTGAATGTCACTCCTTGATATAAATACAAAGCTGTACCAAACAATGGTCCTTCTAAGACTCATCATCAGTTGGGATACAAAGGAAATGCTGAACAATGAATCGTCCTTCTAAAACTCGTCGGTGATGCTACAGGCCAAATAAACCCTGGGTACTTATTATACACTTCTGGTTTCACTCCCAAAATCACCATTACATAAAATACATTCTACCACAATAGGTGGGTGTTATTCAACTACCAAAGCATGGAATAATCATTACAACTGTTTAAAACATTCAGTTCAAGTTTATACCACATGTGGAATAAAATCTAAATGCGTTTTGATTGGTTGACATGGTGACCTCTGACCAGGACTTTTTTTAATCACGTGGACCGTGGTTCAATGCAACTTGATTGGCTAGCACTTGAAGGTCGCTTCACGATGTCCTGGAAATGAAAACGCACAAGACGCAATTCACAGTTGTTTTGTTATATTCTTGAAAATATATAAATATTTTTATCAATTTATTCATTTGAAAGAATAAACCTACTTATCATTATGTTATGATTTGTACTGAATTGTAATATTTCGATATATTTCCGAATTTGTTAGTTTTGCATATTAATAAGCGGCATTTTAAATTAGGTCATATCCTTACACCACACCTGTTATGGTGAAAAGAACAGACGTTGATACAAAACAGGGCAATTCATCCTCAGAATAGCTTTCCTATTGAGGTAGAAACAAGTTACACAAGCACGTTATTGTTGTGTATGGTATTTCTTTCACTTTTTTTCAAAAGTTACAAAAACTCAAGAGTTTTTTGTAACTTTTGAAAAATAACTAACGAGAGTGAAAGAAATTCCATACACAACAACCACTCTTTGTGTAACCTTTATTTATCATACCTTATATTTATAACAGTGCCTTTGACTAGATGAAACACATCAAGTGGCCAGGAAATTAAACATGATGTTTCCCTGAGCAGCATGAACCAGGGAAATAAAACACCATTATTCTCTTTGGAGTGCGTGCCCCCTTGGCAACCCTCTTGGCAACCCTCATATTCTGTTGCATGGAGTTGTTTACAAATGGCAGACAAACAGAAACGAAAATGTTCTCGTCGAGTCGAAGAAGCAGAAATGCATAAAATTCTGCAAAACAAGAATGCCCAGAACACAAAGATATAAACAAATGTACATACCCAGTGTTTCCAAGAGTTTCTAAAAGAAACTGACAATAACACCAGGACATGGAATCATATCAAATGAGTGACTGGGATCACAGGCAGTTGTAATAAAAATTACATTTCATATCTTTAGTTCTTTTTGGAGTATCATGATAACTGATTATTTTCTGGTATAACGCACGCTTTATGGCCCTGGCGGCATGGTAATATGAAGGTTTATTTACCCTTAACTCTCATATTTCCCTCTGGTAAGCCCTCAGGAAATACGATACCTTCAGGTAAACAAACTTTCATATTACCCTGCATGGTGAGAAAAATTTGTCTGAATGTCCAAAAGCACTCACTCGATCTAGCCTGAGACTAATCTTCCAGGAAGGAACTGACTGGATCATGGGAGTGAACACCAGTCCACTGAGGCCAGACCAATGGACAAGCTATGATGTATCACCCCTTGGGACACCCAGGCTTATGGGCATACAATTAGACATTTTAAATTATTTTTTTTTACAATTTGAACCAAAATTTACTAAAATCAAATGAAAATTCACTTCATGAAAATTCAATAGGTCAAAAGTCAAGGTCAAATATCAAATCTTTGAAATAGTAAATATTTAGTTGAAACTACATTGTGTAAATAACAAATACAGACACAATCAAACAACAATGCATGATCTAAGGTCTAGGTCAAGATCAAATATCCAGTCTTAATTGGTATTAGATAAAATGTGAGCATATATAATGAATCAAAGATGATCGAATTAAAAGAATTTTTCAGTTTTTACTATTACAAGTCTATCTCTGCAAAATCATGATTATAAACGTAAGGTTATCAAACTCAAGATTACATTCACAATTTACTCTTGATGAACAGTGTCAAAGGTCACAGTTGATACCTACAAGTGCTTTGCTGAGAATCTACAGTACTAATACAGTGTTACTGATGCGGTGGCTCTCTGACATTTCAAATAAAATTTGCATATGATAGATCATTAAAACAAGTGTGTTTTTACTCAAATAAATACATATGTAGATAAAATCCAATACAAGTCAAGAATGACTCAAACAAATATCTGCTGATCAACAGAGAAGCAACTATTTTTATTGCAAAATACAGATCATTAAAAAACCGTGCTTGCATAAGGAATTACAGTTACCGTCTCTTCTTGTCTTTCTTATGTTGCTTTAACAAAGGTAGAACAGTTCTTTTCCAGTTGTCATGCCATCGAATAGCTTGGAAGGATTTCAAGTTGCATCGCATTTTCTTCAATGTTTTTAGGTCATCTGGGAAGGATTCTAGAAGTTCCTGAAATGAAAAAGGAAAGAAAATTTCAAAAAGAAAGTCCTGATAAGCTACCTTTTTGGCTCTCCAAGAAAGACAAAAAAGCTATATGACACACTTTTGTTCATTATTCAGTCTCTATTGTATATGACACTTGTTCATGCAAAAATCTTTTCCCCCTATTATTTTATTTCTTCTGTTGAAAGTCTGTTACAATTTTTGCCACTCCAGTGTTTTAAGTCTAATTTCAATAGACTATCTGATTGTCAGGAATGTGTTACATATTTGTTTTACTGTACAAAAAATCACTAATGTAACAGTTAAAATACTTCTAACATTGATCTCACCTGTAACTGGATACACAGTTCCTGACTGTTTTTAAAAATTAGGCCGCTGTGACCATGTTTCACCAACTCTGACAAACTACAAGGAAAAATGATTAAATAATGTACATGATACTAGTTCAAGACAATTACTGCAAGCTACAATGATCACCACTGTAAAGAAAAGACATATCACACATTTACGATCCAGTTTATAACAAAGTGTGCAGTATCAGATTTTACCCTGTTTAACATATCGGTGTACATAAGATTATAGTGTACAATCCAATCCAGGTTGTGATATACAGATTTCTAATCATATACTCTCTATACTTTTCTGGTATCTGTACAATAGTCTGTCTCACTTTGGTTCATTCAGATTGTTTTAAAAGCCATTAAAACAAAAAGACAAATAACACAATTTAAGAGAAGGAATATAACATAGGTAATATCACTCAAGTCATAAAATCTCAAAAGCAATCACACTTAATACAGCTAAGTTTACTCTTACCAGGGATAATGAACCGCACAAACAGGAAGACCACAACCAAACATGTCAACAACTTTCATAGGAAGGTCAAGACCACTGGAAGACTTATGAAGGCACACACCAAGGTCAGCTGATCCTGAGGGTGAAACGGAACCTTTGTTGAATGAAACCCCATAAATTGTAAACAGTTGAATCCATTATAAAGCAAATTGTATTGAGCCCCCATATTTGTGTAGCTGGACTAGACTGGGTCAATCATTTTCTCCTCTCCTGTTACAAAATTGGCACCCAACTAAAATACCCATGGTGGTGGTATAAGGGAGAAGACATGGAAAAAAGGAGGGAGGTGTGTAGCGGGACTAGACTGGGTCAATCATCGGCGACCAGGTAGCTCAATTGGTAGAGCATCCGGCTAGTGTTCCGAGGTCCTGGGTTCGAACCCTGGTCTGGCCGCTACATTTTCTCCTCTCCTGTTACATTTGTAACACATTAGGGTCAATTGTAATGTAATTTCTCATTTTTCTCTGTATCAATTGTATTTACCTGGGTATTCCAGCTTCCTGAAATTGATGTTCAAACTTTTAATTCTGATCAAATTAAAAAAATAATGAATAATTTATATATTTGTGGCTTCAGTCTTCTTTTACAGTATAACCAAGGGTATGATATGGCCAATACAGGTTTGCCAACTCTCACCTTTTTGGAGGGAGACTCGCTTCACCTTTATTCATCAGGTGAGCTGAAGACAGTCATTACATTTAAAACAACATAATCAATCTGAATGCAGATTGTCGTAATTCTACACATCTAAAACTGCAGAATCAAACAGAATATGGATAAATGTGTACTTACCTAAGAGAACTGGATAGTCCTCTGCCTCAAGCCAAGGTAGACAGAAGTGTATATGTTTCCATTCAATACTTTCAATCTCTTGGCTATAAAACTCTTTCTGTGGGCCCTTGCCTGAAGAACATTTCAATAATCATGATATTCTACAGGATCAAATAAAACATTTTTCAGGTGAGAACAAGCTAAGGTTTACCAGATTTAACTGAAATCAGCTTTCTCATATTAAAAATTAAACTCTTTCTTTGACTACACCAATTACCCCGGTTAATAAGAAACAGATTGTGATAGTACCCCTTCCTGTACATCTTCATTTTGTGGAATAATAATCATTTTAATAATGACACATTTAAAACAGAAAAAAAAAATGATTTAAATAATAACATTTTACAATTGGCTTCTGTCACTATCATTTTAAAAGTCTACAAACCTGTTATAACACATAGTATATCTGGTATGCCTTTCTGCAGATCTTTGGAAGCTGCAACTTCATATTCTGGAAAAATAAAATCCAAACTACGGTATCTTTATGATGGAAACATTTGACAGCTAGCATTCTGTTCTGATTTTTCTTGGCATCAGTATATTAAAAATTAAATCAATACTGAAAACTAATTGTTTTAACAGTTTTATTGTGTGAATGATTGCATAGCTAAACCTCCCTCTTGATGGTATGTTTAGTGTTGTAACAAGCTGTCATAGAATTACAAAATTTTACAGAATTAACAATCTTCATCTTACCTAAAGTCTGTTACATGCGTCAGATCTGATTATTTAAAATTATTGTAATGTGACTGCTTAGTACTTACTTTGCAAAGATTTCAATAAAATTCCAAAATCTTCATCCTCTGTAAAATGAATGAAAAGGCTGCTATGATAATCCGTATCAATTAAAAATTTAAAAATTAGCATAAAATAATGAACTTTAACGATGATATATAGGCTTAATGGTTTGGTTTGATTTAGTATTGTTTAACATCCTATCAACAGCAATCATCACTTGTAGTGATTGTGTTTTGGTAGGCAGAAGTATATTTGTGTATGTCTCCTTGAGATAGCCGAAACTGATGCTGAATTCTGACATCCAGCAGGGACATCATACCCTGTCACATTATATTGACAAAAGGCAAACCAGTCATCCCACTCCCAAAATGATGAGCATTAGGCTACATGTACCAAGTTTCAATTTCATAAGCACAACAGAGCTTTTATTTTTCACAAAAATTTGACAGAACATAAAAGATCTGCCCCAGAATCCATTTTTGCCTCGAATGAATACTTATTTCCTAATAAGTACCCATACACAATTTGTTAAACATCCAGTATCCTGAATAAAACAGTATGGGAAATCTGCCCCAGAAAATTAGGTGGGAGATCTGCCCCAGACATTAGGTGGGAGATACATGTAGTTCAAGGAATGCAGAGTAATCGATGACTAGTGGTTCAAGTAATTATATATAATGCAAGGTTAATTTACAAAGAATACATAAGCAGTCAGGACCAAGAGAATATTTTGACAAGAAGCAGGTATTTAAGGAATGCAGGTTCGAGTCAAGTGAGGTTTTACTGTACTCAGTAGCAAGTATATTAATTGATACTGTTAGCCATGGCAGCCATCTTGGGATCATTTCAGAATACTTTGAACTGAATCCCACAGGTGGAAGTTTGAAATGTGAATATTATACGGATGGTTATGATGATGGACAAAACACAATGACAATAGGTCATCCTGATCCTTTGGGTCAAATGACCAAAACGAAGACATGTTTTCAATTCACAAAAAAAACAATAATAAACAAACAAAAAACAAACAAACACTGACCAGTCCAGCTGGTACTGCTCACTAAAAGTGCAGGACGGTCATTGCGGTACTGGATTTTCCCGGACGCTGACCGGTAAGTAAATGCTGTTGAATCTCTTTCCCGCTCATTTCTATAAATAAAAGATAAACTTGTCTGTGTAATGAAGTGCTGACTCCTTGTATTAGCAGTGTGTCAAGGAATCTTTTTGTCAGGAGGACTATGTTCATTGTGGTGATTCTGAACCAAAAATTCTTTGAACCAAAAAATCCCAAGTTCAAATAAATGTCTTTGTCCTAGGATGCTTTTATTTTTTAATTTTCACCTATTTAACAAATAAATCCTATATTTGGAAACAAACCTACTCCAGTCTTCTTCAATTCAGAGAAAATGCTAAAAGATGTCATGCAATAGATCGATCCTCTACTGCATATCAAAGTTAATATGTTGGCCTCCTGGGCTTACTACAATATAAAAGATTGTACACTATATTGGAATTCTATAAGCCTCCTCCCCAACATGGGACATTTTTTTATTTTTGCTACAGGGGGTCGGGGCTCATTTAAGGATAAATTCAGTATCTAAAAGAAAAAAACTCCCATCATTTGCAGAATGAAATCTTATTTCCAGTAAATTGCATTAACAACATTACCTGCTGCCAAATATAGGATATGCCAGAGATAATTTACTAAATAGATCATGTCTCTCATCCACTGTGGCTTCTTGGAAAAGTTCAGCCGGTCTGTCATATAAAGTCTCTGCACTGTAATGGAAGATGATTCACTTTAAGAAACTACAGCTGAATTACAGTATTTAGCTATGAATAAATAATCTCCCTGCAGTTCCTTATTGATTTTATTGTGACATTGATGCAATTCAAAGTTTTTTACTAAATGAATCTCTTACTACATGTATTTATTTTCATCACTGAATGAATGCATCGACTGGGTATTTCCCTGTAAACATGTGAAACTATTTCTTGTTGATAACTGACTTGGCAATATATGATAAAATGCTTCATACCTTATTCCCCAAGTTTTTAAATCTTCTCGCATTGCTTTCGTAACACAAATATTTGCCCTGGAAAATCTGCCAAAAAATTTCTCATACCTGAAATAAATTGAACAGAATCAAAATTAGAAAAGTATGTTGTTAAGAGATATTGAAAAGAATATCCCCACTCTGATGGAAATACAATATCTTACCAAAGCAGGTTAAGCAGAAAAAAAATTCACAAAATGAACAACTCTGATAATTACTCATCAGTCAGAGTCCACAGTCTGATCAATCTCATTCAGCCAGAGAATGTTGTAAGATAAATAGATTTTGACAAGTATTGCAATTAGATGTCTGAAAATATCATGAAATGCAACAGAGCATCTAGATAACTAGAGTCACCAATGAGGTTATTTGTAGAATAATGAAATTAATTGTAGTCTTGTAACACAGGGTCAGGGTCAATTTAGCTTTCTTAAATGGGGAGGTAAATTATACCTCTTATAGATTACACACATCTATAATGTATAAGGATTATTGCTGCATTTATATGACAAGGTCTAACTGTAATTGGAAATCATTATAGAAGTTCCCCAAATGCCTTCTGTATTCCCAAAGATGCAAATGTGATCTCTATGGCAACAAAACCCATGTAGTTGAATTTGCAGTCTCTAAAACCCCTATTATAAGAGGGTTGTTTTAATTTGGAGCTTGCACTTCGGATTCAAATTCAAAATTACCAAAATATTCAGTATTGCTTTTTATAGCAAATAATTAAGGATATATGTTGACTTCAGTCATTGACAGGTCATGACCTACATAAGAGTTGTCCATCTTCAAAAGTATGAAATTAAAATTAATTCATAAATCAAAATGCACTTATTAAAATATCATTAATACTTGCATGTTTGTATGCATTACAAATATGTCATCATGACTTACCCTGATTTTCATTTACCAATTAATATACTGATAGCATATATCCTGAACTTACTATACAGCTACATTTTACTAACCATCTGGAAAATCTGACGAGGGGATGGTTAGAGCCGAGTGACAGAGCCAGTATAGTAAAACCATAGTTATGCCAGTCTGTAACAAGAATACTGCCCCGCAGTAAACATACACTCAGCGCAACAAACATTGTAGGAATGGACGGTGGATTCTGGAAAAAAAGCAGCATTGCATAAATTCACCGACATTCAATGAGTCCTCAGAATGTAAAAATTGCCATTTTTTACCTCAAGAAGAACTTAAACTAGGTATGACTTTATTATCACATTTCATTATTGTATTGTTTAATAACATGCATTATCATCTGAAAAATATTGTATGGTACTTTGTGACAATGAAAAAAAAATCAATAAAACTGTTTTAATTTTGATAACAATCTAAAATATTCAGGAGATAGATTTATAAACTAGTGAAAAATACATTATCAAACAATCAAGAACAAATCTTACCTGTAAAAGTAAATAATTGGCCTTTGGAAGAATCAACAATTTTAATCCTAAAAATGTACTCTGCCAGAAAACTTTCAACACATATGCCAGGAGTCGTGGTACATCTATAAATTCAACACAACAAGACATATTTTTTTTTCTTCATGATATCCTTATCCACGTCCTTCCCCAGGGCATCCAGTAGACCCTTGAGAGTATATTTTTGACTCCCCAAACAGAGATCTGACTCTTCACTAGGTTTGAAGGGACATGTCTATTTGACATATGTTTTGACCCTTCAGATTTCTCAGAAATACCTGGTAGTGATTTGACTTCTGAAATTGCTAAAAGTCAAGGGTCAACTGGATGCCCTGTGCCCAAATCTTTCTGTTTTTACCATTTGTTTTGATTCCATTAACATTTTTATGCTTGCTTGATTATATGTTATTCAATAACTTATTTATCTTATGCAAAGAGAAAATTGATGTTTCTGTGAATCAAGACACTAATATTGTTGATGTCATGAACATTTTTTTATGATGACACACACATGTAAGTACCAGTACGCTATATTGATTTCATAAGCAATTCCACAAAAGGCTGCAAGACAGTAGCCATGACAGGTGAAAATACAGGTTATGTCAAGATCAATCAATTAAAATTCATCATTTTTAGAGCATGGGATTGTGCACACCTCTCTAATATGAAATTTGGAAAATTCTACGAGTGTCCACTCATCCATTGATTGATCATCAAACTGCAAATAAATACAACATTATTAATATGTCCTAGCTATAAAGTTACAACAAAATACAGACTAACATCATACTTACATTTCACAAAAATTGGCGGTTCCAAAAGATAATGCCTGTTTATCCTTCTGTTTATCTGTATATCCTCATGCAGCTTGGAGCCTACATAGAAACAAATTGTAATGAAAAAACAATTCCAGAGGCTCAACGGCCTAAACAACCATCATCTGACTCTCATCGAAGTTCGCAATTTTACTTTAATTTATAAAATATGGTAAACAAGAACTTTGATCTATAGGTTAAAAGATTGACACATTAAGATATTGAAATGATCTTACTACCCTCGGTATATATACTGCTTTTCTAATAAACAATCTTATACAGACCTTTTGCATTTTGAAATTCAAAGCCACGTCAGTGATGCCTCACTTATAATTCTCTGACCCTAGGGGTTACACCAGCCTCATTTATATAAAATATGATTGCCCTCCCTCAAGGATGTTTCACACTTACTTTGTTTGTAACCAACTGAAGGTTTAAGAAAGAGCAGGGTTTAAAACAAAAATTTCAGCAAAGTTCCCCTTTTGGATCCTCACACCTGTACCACTAGCCACAGGGGTCACACCTCTTTTAATATCAAATATGGTCGCCATCCCCCAATGATGGCTTAGACCAAAATTTGGTAGTAATCTGCTTTGGGGTTTTAAGGAAGAGTAGCATTTTGAAAACAAGAGGCCCATGGGCCTTAACGGTCACCTGATTTTTGAAATATTTCAGTAAATTTGAATGAAAGAATGAATTTCAAAACAAATAAAAACAATGATAGTCAAAAATGTGATTTCCCTATAACTATAGTAAAGTTTATCCCCTCCCATGGGGCAAATGCAAGACCCCAGGGCTAGGAAATTCACAATTATGGTAAAGCACCTTAAGACCCTTCGATCTGTGAAGAGTATTTAATTCTACCTTATTTGGGCTGTAAGAAGAAGATTTTTAAAATTTCTGTTAATTTGACCCTTTTTGGCCCCGCCCATCAGCCCCTGGGGGTCAGTCAGGGCCAACATGTACATACCATCAAACTGTCATCCCAAGCTGATAATGTTAACAAAGTGAGAATGAATTCCAATAAAAATTCAACAAATAATAGTCAAAAATGTGATTTCCCTATGTAAACTATAGTAAAGTTTACCCCCTCCCCAGGGGCAAACATGAGACCCCAGGGTCATGAAATTCACAATTTTGGTAAAGCACCTTAAGATCCTTCCATCTATGTAGAGTATTTGATTCTACCATATCTGAGAGTAGAGAAGAAGATTTTTGAAATTTTAGTCAATTTGACCCATTTTGGCCCCGCCCATCAGCCCCTGGGGGTCAACTAGGGCCAACATGTACATACCATCAAACTGTCATCCCATGCTGATAATTTGATACAAGTTAGAATGAATTCCAATACAAATCCAACAAATAATAGTCAAAAATGTGATTTCCCTTTATAAACTAAAGTAAAGTTTACCCCCTCCCCAGGGGCAAATGTGAGACCCCAGGGTCATGAAATTCACAATTTTGGTAAAGCACCTTAAGATCCTTCCATCCATGAAGAGTATTTGATTCTACCATATCTAAGAGTAGAGAAGAAGATTTTTGAAAATAAACACATCAAACAACTTAATTTGGCACTGTGCCATTTTTCAATAAAAACTTGCTACAGAAAGGTACAGCATATTAAGGGGACATATTTCCCAATAAAATGATCAAATTGAAAGAAAAAAGTTCACAATTATAATTAATGTAGTGGTCAATGGTCATGTGCAACAAATTTAATGAAAGAGAGAAAGACAGCAATGCATTATGTAAAAATATGATCTACAAATACATGTATCATCCTATTTAAAGCTGTCATTTTTCAACCAGGCTTTAGTTTGAAGCTTTGTTGAGACAAGAAAACATTTCAGAGCTCCAGATAACTTTTGAACAGGTGGGGTTTTTACCCATACGGTCATACCTTAGAAAAATGTTGTTTTTTTTTTTTCACTCATATCTTAAGTGAAGTGTACCTTTATCTTCAAAAATATAACTTTTACTTCTCACAATTTTCAATACATTTGTTATATTGATATGGAAGGTTAGTTTAGATTTCTTGTTACAATACATAAATCTAGGATATATAACAAGTCGACAAGGATTAATATTTTTGCTGCCTTTTATTTAATTCAAGTGTTTTTAGCAATAGAAATGTGATCTAAAAATTCTCTTCACATCGTTAAATGTTTGGACTATATTTTATTAAGACATACATTTCAAATTAAAATCATTAAGTACATACACAGCCCATCTAAAAAAATTGACCTAATAGTAATACATGTACTTCTCATCCATGTTTGGGCAACATTAGGTCTGTGAATCAATCTTTTCATGCTTAGATAAAGTTCAGTAATTGTTCCTACCTATAACTTCTTATTTCTTTGATAAATGTTTTGACTCCTATACTTTATTCCCTTCTGCGAAAAACCGAATGCAGAAAATTTATAACTACATTGGTTTTCACTTGGAAAGCGCAATTTTTCGGCATAGCCATATAATATTCTTTTGGTCCCGGATATGACGCGACAGGTGGCATTACTGGTCAAGATGAAATATGTGATTGGTTAATGTAGCGGTAAATGCAAAATGCAGATTGAAAACGAAACAAAGTTAAGATTGAATGCAAGCCGAATAAGTGGATGCATCTTTTCAAATGACACATTAATAAAATTATATTCCTGATTCAAATGCAGTCTTATTATCACCAAAAATGATTCAAACTGATATAATTTTGTTATCTATGCTGAAACGCATTAGTTCATTAATTTATTTCACCACCAGTTTTACATTACATCCACCAGCATTAAAACTATGCTGTTTATCTTTTTTAAAGATATTTCTTGTTTGTTACTATTCTTCATGATCATATAAACGCTTTACAATAACTTGCTTATCTGACAAGTGTCACTGTGACATGAATTATAATATGCTAAACATTGCATTCCGAGTCTGACGCAAGTATCCAGATTTTGCTTGCGTGATTGACGCAAGTATGAGTATTTTGCTTGCGTTATTTGAGAACTGTGCGTAAATACGCATTCACGCAGGCTATCTGGAGCACTGATTAGTTTAGAACAAAAAACCACCCTTATGTATAAGATTTTGAAGGTTTTCTACTACAACTGTATGCATTCAAAACCATTATGGGATAACCTTTTCAATATCAAAGCAGCCTAGAGGTGTAGTATACTTTCACAAGAGATTTTTTTTCTTTATCTAGAAGCTCAGATAACTGGAATTCAATGAAAAATCAAAACCTGTATGTATCAACTGGCCATAGTCCTTACTTGTTAAGGGTATCTGCTATCATTAGTAGATATATGGAAGATTCTTAAGGGGTTAATTCTTACTGGAAAACTTAAAATCATGTTTTTTTTCTGTTTTCAGTTTACAAGCATTCTGCCAACTCATATCATATGTGGGGATAACAAAAAAGTAAAATAAGAATATATTTATTTTCTCAAAAGGAAGAAAAAAAAGAAATCTTTCCACATTTTTCAGTAAATCATCATTGGTCTGTCAAAATAAGATTCCCTTTAATTTTTATTAGATTAAGCTTAAGGGGAACTATTGTTTTTCGGCAAATACAGCAAATTAAATATCACTGTAAAGTTGATTAATTTCCATATAAGTTGAGGGATGTTTTGTAACCATGTTTTGAATAAATATATAGTGGTAATTAATCATTAAGAAATATCTATTGGCCAAATTAGTCCGGACAATGCCATTTTTTTCTTGTAGTTACACATGTTGTTATTGTTAAACAGGTGGGGAACTCCCTTGGAAAATCAATACAGTCTCAGTTTTTCAAGACTTGTTTATATTTTAAGATGAGTGTATTATATAAATGTAACAGGAGAGGAGAAAATGTAGCAGCCAGACCAGGGTCCGAACCCGGGACCTCCGAACACTAGCCGGATGCTCTACCAATTGAGCTACCTGGTTACTGCTGATCGACCCAGTCCAGTCCCGCTACACACCTCCCTCCTTTTCTCCAAGTCTTCGCCCTCGAAGACACACGAGACCCTTATACCACCACCATGGGTATTTTAGTTGGGCCCCAATTTTGTAACAGGAGAGGAGAAAATGTAGCAGCCAGACCGGGGTTCGAACCCGGGACCCTCCAAACTCTAGACGGACACTCTACCACTGAGCTACCTGGTCGCCGATGATCGACCCAGTCCAGTCCCGCTACTCACCTCCCTCCATTTTTCAAGTCTTCGCGCTCGAAGACACACGAGACCCTTAATACCACAACTGTGGGTATTTTAGTTGGGCGCCAATTTTAATATGTAACAGGAGAGGAGGAAATGTAGCGGCCAGACCAGGGTTCAAACCAGGAACCTCCGAACACTAGCTGGATGCTCTACCAATTGAGCTACCTGATCACCGATGATCGACCCAGTCCAGTCCTGCTACATAACATCAAAATTTTGGATTTTGGAATATTTGATAAAACTGCACCACTTTTGTCATTGTCATCAACTTTTGTTTGGACAGACTCAGAACTGTCTCAACCTTCCGAGGGAAATTTATAATATATAAAGAAGAATTCCAAATTTGTTAAAACTTTTTAGCAATGGCATGTTCACTTCTATACATCAAATTAAAGTACATGACTTTTAACATTTAGGTGGGTCACTTTTACATTGGCATTGAAAAATTGTATACATAATATCTTATATTTGAAAAATATATATAACAATCGTTTCAGTTATAAGCATAACATTATAGATTCTATGTCATAAACTTATTTACCCGAGTAACCAACGAGATCAACTTCATATCCTTCTTTTGCAAACGATTTCGCATGGTACAGCATGCGCGGACTTCTTCCTAAATCACCAAGAACAATTATACATACAGAATGTCTTGGTTTGGCGATGTGATTTAGCACTATATACAGCAGAACAAAAATGATTGGCCATAATGTTAGTATAAAACCAATGAAAAGCATTTTCTTTTCACCACCACGGCAAAGCCGCGAAATCTGCAGACGAACTACTCCACGATACACTTCCTGTTGCCGCTTATATCATCATTTGCTAAGGTCATCAGTTTTCTTTTTTTTTCATGAAATAATCAATTACTGATTGATTTTGCACTATTTTGATCTTAATTGCTACAATCTGTGTTTCAATGTGTTTGTATTGTTCTCATCAAGACATTTGAATGATAAAATATGGTTTGTTATTTATTTTTGATGTACTAAGCGACTTAGGCCTAAAGCAGCCAATATAACTCGTATTCTTAAACCTTTGTCAAAATAGGCTTATCTTTATTATTCACGTGCGAATGATAAGAGTTGATTAGACCTGCACGAATTTTAGGGTGGGTCCATCAAAACTTTCGTTTTGCATATCATGGACGATGCTAATGATAGTGACAGTACCAGCTCACTCGGGAATAATATGAGCAGCTCAGAGGGAGAATATTCTGTAAGTCACGTTTATATCTAAGCTTATATATATTTATAATATAACGAAACCAGTACCTGCAATGCCCTGTTGTGCAATAATTAGACAAATACAGCACTGATTGATATATTTTAAAAGTAAAAAGTATGTTTGGCTATCAATGCAATATTCTGTTCTGTTAAATATCTCCTTTCTAGGAGAACCATGCATCATTGCATGCTGCATTAAAGAAGTTTGTCCATAATATTGACATAATTTCACATTCAGCAGAGGACTGCAGCAATTGTGTGTTAATTCTATCAGGCACACATGAACTTAACTAATATTTGATACTTAGATGGTTCATGAATATGGGCATTTCAGCTGCATAGTCATAAGCTATACATGTAGCTAGCTTTTTGTGGCTGTGCGCGCGATTGAGTGTTGTGCCTGTGTACTGACTACTGAAGCGTTGTCGGCTCTTGGATGGGTGGCCGCTCTGTTGTACCACCAGTGCATGTTACATTTGTTGGACAGCATGAGAAGCACAATGTTGACCTGGAGACTTCTTGGTGACTGATGGGTCTGGCTATGAGGCGGTACTGCTTTAAAATCAGGAGGGACAGTTAATTGTGTGTGCTGATGCCAGGTTGAACCTAATGCATGGAAGCTTCGAGATGGCCTGGTTCATGGATATGGGCATTTCAGCTGCATAATCCAATAGATAGCTTTTGTGGCTGTGTGCATGGTTTAGCGCCGAGCCTGTGTACTTTAGGCCTTAGTGGGTTTTACAAACCAGAGGAAAATGTAAAGCTTATTTTTATAAAATAACTAGCTTCTGTCATTGGTATACCCATTATACAAGTTTTGTTCAAGTTTTATTTTTAAAAAATATGCGCTTTGTAAGAAAATCAATCAATTTCATGACACAATATGAAGGCACTTTACACTATAATAATTAATGCCTGACAAAAATATAAGAGATATTTTCACTAGACCACTTTTCCTTTGATGTATTTATTAGAAAGGTGTACTTAGTAAGAAAATCAATAGATGTGTGTCAGTGTTTAATTTGTTACTTTCAAGGGAAGTAACTCCTTCATTGTCATTGACAACATACACCATTATATGCAAGCAAGCTAATTATGACTAGCAATTTTTTTTCTTATTGATGTAAGACATAAATTCATAAAGACATAATATATATATTGTTCTTGCTATGAAAGTGTATGTAATTATCTGAGTGAGAGATCAGTCTCAACAAACCTTAAATTGCAATTGTCTGATGAGAGAAAATGGAGTCTGACTATAAAATCTGTATTGGTCCGAGAGATGTGTCTGTGATGTACATGCATAATAATATGTGTCAAGCTGTTTCCAGAAAGTATGTGTAGTATAAGATGAAGTAATTAAGATATTGTTAATGCTAGATGTTTTTAAAATTTGTTAGCATACACAGTAATGTTATTCAATTATTACACGGTAAAACTTTTGTTTCTCCCTTTTTCATCCTATAAATTCCATTCAAGCTCATAGAGAAAACTAATTTCGCAAAACATCAATCATTAAAGGATTAAGGTACATTATTTTTAGATTTTTCATGACATGAGGCTGAATGGATGTCATAAATCGACAGATATATATATACTGCTATTTCATCCAATATGATGACTAAATGGAATGGGAACGACCCTTTTGATTTAACAATGTTAAGTCATACTACTAGAAGCAATGCCACTACTTTTGTAATTGTATCAAGCTTTGAAAATAATATTTTTCTGATATAAATAATTGATTGACCTTAAATATGATGTGGCATGCCATCATGTATTAATCCTACATGCTATCGTGCATTAATTTTAATTGACCTTAATATGATGTGGCACGCCATCGTTCATTAATTTTAATTGACCTTAATGTGATATGACATGCCATTGTGCATAAATTTTAATTGACCTTAATATGATGTTACATGCCATTGTGCATTAATTTGTATGCTTAAATTCTGAATTCGTGCACAAAAGTGCCATTTTTAGGGTCAGCACTGGTACCCTGCTCTTTTGAAAAGATAGCTGAAACACTGTACTAGTCCAAATTACATAATGTTACAGTGACAAGTGTATTGTAGGAAGTGGATCCTGGCATGGATAGAAGTTTTCTTTGGTCATTTAAATTTTCTTAGGTCAAAAGTTAGGTCAAAGTGACCTACTACTTAGTTAAGCAGTGATAAGTAGGAATAATGATGATGTCATAATGGTCATGCATATGTATCAGTTATAGCATTAACAGTCTAGTAGATGGCTTTTGTGTCTGGTTTATACATGTAAGGGACGTCGACATACCATACAAGCGTAAATGTAAATCCATTCATCAAATTTTCTTTTTTGGGCAACAAATTACAATTATGACATATTGCAATTGATGGTCCTAAAGCAAATGACCATGAAATGAAAACAATGTTTTGGTAGCATAAAATAATTACCTGGTATATATATATACATGTTGTATATTATACAATTATGATTACCTTCACTTTTTGCAGAATGATTCTAAAAAGTTATGTATTTATATTTTTTCAGATGCTTGGGGAGGAGACAGATTTTCCAAAGTTCGATGTGACATCCTGGAGTCCGAAGTCTGGTAGTGCTGGTGTAGACTATCTTTGCCTTGTTCCGTTTGCTTCAAATTACAAGCCGGAATATGACCAATCATTACACACTGGGAAATTTAAAACAAACTGTTCTGAACGTATACATAAAAAACCGTATAGTAGAACAAATAGGTTAGATGAACGACGATTGAGAATGGCAGCCAATGAAAATGATTCAAGTTTAGTGTTAAGTTTATTAGAGAGTGGTATAGACACCTGTTGTTATGATGAAAAGAAACGGACACCATTACACTTTGCAGCATCTCAGGGAAACGAAAATATTGTGAAGGCTTTATTAGAAAGGGGAGCTAACCCAAATCAGAAAGATGCTGTTGGCAATACTCCTCTCCATCTTGCAGCATGTACAGGGAAGGTGCCAATAGTTACATTACTGCTGAAGGCTGGCACCGACTTACAATCAGTGGACAAGTACGGACGAACACCTCTAACAGTTGGAAAGTCGCGCTTAAAGTTTATCTCCGAATCCAAAGTTCATTCATCTGAGCAGGTCAAAGATGAAGCTCTGCAGGTAGGATAAGGTCTAAGACTGCAAGGAATATTATTTTACAATAACTAATAAACATTGAGGCAAATTTTGTACTTTCATTCTTCTTTATCTTATTTTCTGATGCCCTATCCTTATGTTGGCTTTGTCTGATGCCCTATCCCTATATAAGCTTTGTCTGATGCCCTATCCCTATATAAGCTTTGTCTGATGCCCTATCCTTATATACACTTTGTCTGTTGCCCTATATATCCTTGTATAGACTTTGTCTGATGCCCTATCTTTATATAGACTTTTTCTGATGCCATATCCCTATATAGACTTTACCTGATGCCCTATCTTTATATAGACTTTGTCTGATGTCCTAGCCTTATATAGACTTTGTCTGATGCCCTATCCTTATATAGACTTTGTCTGATGCCCGATCCCTATATAGACTTTGTATGATGCCCTATCCTTATATAGAAATTTGTCTGATGCCCTATCCCAGGGCATCCATTAACCCGAGACCTCGGGTCAATGACGCAGCAAAATGTAATTTGACGCACGACTTTTGCATGCCGTGCGTCAATCTGACGCTTTACATTTTGACCACCACTGTAATTAGTCTGTTTGTTGTCCAATACCCAGGCTCAACAAAGGGTATATTTGCTGTGGTCAGTGACACTAATTAGTAGAATACCCTAGGAGTCAATTAAAAGAGCCACTCAACTGTGACTAATCCAACTGTCGCTGCCGATTGCCAAATTGGGGCTCCACTCGCTGTACCTACCTGTAGTGGCCGATCTGCACTTTGTTCTAAGCATTCACATTTTAATAAATGAAATAAGTAAGCTATAGTAGATTCCCATCCAAACAAATAAATGTAACATATGTTTGTGATAACTTTCAATCATGTACATAACAAGAATGAGAACGTTTCCAGCATGCCAACACAGGCGGCAGCCATTTTGTTGTTAACCTGAATAACCTTACATGTACATGACCTCTGCAGTGCTTGTGACAGAGTGGGAAGCGTAAATCATTCATGTTACATTTTGGCGGCAAATATGAAAACATGATTAGCATACAAAAATAACCTCTAAGGCTGAGCAGATTAAGAAAAAAGAAATAAAATGATGGTTTTACAAATTATGCTTAACCAATGTAACAAATTTAAACATAATTTCAGCAAGAAAACTGTGATACAAGTTTTTTTGTTAAAAGGTTTACAAGAAATTTATTTCAGTTATTTAAATCAAATAAAAAAATAATTGTTTTAATTATACTTTATTCAAACAAAATTTTTTAATTTTTAATTGTATCTTATTCAAGCAAAAATATCTAATTAAAAGAAAAGTTTAAATTTTTAAAATACTTTTATTTATTTTATAAAAAACAAATATTGGATAATTAATTAAGATGAACTAAATTCTTTTGAATATTATTCAATTAATTATAATTTAAAAAAGAAGAAGACACTTTTATCAGTTTACATTTGGAAACGATTAACCGTCAAGTTTGAGAATTTCATATTTTGACTCTCAGGATTTTGATTTGACTCTCAGGATTTCAGAGCTGAGGGTCACTGACTCTTGAGATTTTAATCCTACTGGATGCCCTGCTATCCCTATATTGACTTTGTCTGATGCCCTATCTTTATATAGACTTTGTCTGATGTCCTATCCCTATATAGACTTTGTCTGATGCCCTATCCTTATATACCCTTTGTCTGTTGCCCTATATATCCTTGTATAGACTTTGTCTGATGCCCTATCTTTATATAGACTTTTTCTGATGCCATATCCCTATATAAACTTTACCTGCTGCCCTATCTTTATATAGACTTTGTCTGATGCCCTATCCTTATATAGACTTTGTCTGATGCCCGATCCCTATATAGACTTTGTATGATGCCCTATCCTTATATAGAAATTTGTCTGATGCCCTATCCCTATATTGACTTTGTCTGATGCCCTATCTTTATATAGACTTTGTCTGATGTCCTATCCCTATATAGACTTTGTCTTGTGTCCTATCTTTATATAGACTTTGTCTGATGCCCTATCCTTATATAGACTTTGTCTGATGTCCTATCCTTATATAGAATATGTCTGATGCCCTATATTTATTTAGACATTGTCTGATGCCCTATCCCTATATTGACTTTGTCTGATGCCCTATCACTATATAGACTTTGATGTCCTATCCCTATATAGACTTTGTCTGATGTCCCATCCTTATATAGACTTTGTCTGATGCCCTATCCTTATATAGACTTTGTCTGATGCCCGATCCCTATATAGACTTTGTATGAAGCCCTATCCTTATATAGAAATTTGTCTGATGCCCTATCCCTATATTGACTTTGTCTGATGTCCTATCCCTATATAGACTTTGTCTGGTGTCCTATCTTTATATAGACTTTGTCTGATGCCCTATCCTTAGAGACTTTGTCTGATGTCCTATCCTTATATAGACTTTGTCTGATGTCCTATCCCTATATAGACTTTGTCTGGTGTCCTATCTTTATATAGACTTTGTCTGATGCCCTATCCTTAGAGACTTTGTCTGATGTCCTATCCTTATATAGACTTTGTCTGATGCCCTATCCCTATATAAGCTTTGTCTGATGCCCTATCCTTATATACCCTTTGTCTGTTGCCCTATATATCCTTGTATAGACTTTGTCTGATACCCTATCTTTATATAGACTTTTTCTGATGCCATATCCCTATATAGACTTTACCTGCTGCCCTATCTTTATATAGACTTTGTCTGATGCCCTATCCTTATATAGACTTTGTCTGATGCCCGATCCCTATATAGACTTTGTATGATGCCCTATCCTTATATAGAAATTTGTCTGATGCCCTATCCCTATATTGACTTTGTCTGATGCCCTATCTTTATATAGACTTTGTCTGATGTCCTATCCCTATATAGACTTTGTCTTGTGTCCTATCTTTATATATACTTTGTCTGATGCCCTATCCTTATATAGACTTTGTCTGATGTCCTATCCTTATATAGAAAATGTCTGATGCCCTATCCCTATATTGACTTTGTCTGATGCCCTATCCCTATATAGACTTTGATGTCCTATCCCTATATAGACTTTGTCTGATGTCCTATCCTTATATAGACTTTGTCTGATGCCTTATCCTTATATAGACTTTGTCTGATGCCCGATCCCTATATAGACTTTGTATGATGCCCTATCCTTATATAGAAATTTGTCTGATGCCCTATCCCTATATTGACTTTGTCTGATGTCCTATCCCTATATAGACTTTGTCTGGTGTCCTATCTTTATATAGACTTTGTCTGATGTCCTATCCTTATATAGACTTTGTCTGATGTCCTATCCTTATATAGACTTTGTCTGGTGTCCTATCTTTATATAGACTTTGTCTGGTGTCCTGTCATTTTGCATTTATTGTTTGTTGAAATTGAAATATGTGATTTCATAACATGTTAACTTATTTTCAAAAGGGGGCATGCCAGGGGGTTGGATAATTGGAAGTTCAGGTACACTTTGTATATATATATGACATTTGGATATGTAGCATTTTATTACACATATCTCCATATTTCAATTTTTAAAATGAAAAAAAAAGAATATATATATAATTGATATATTAAAAATCTATTTTCAGATCTGTGATATGATGAAAACCTATTTGAACTTGTCTGGGATGACGGAGGATGTAACAGAACTTGATCGTTTATGTGACAAACTTCAAAATGTATCGACCCGAGAGGATGTAAATCACGTCAATATATTACTGTCAGACTTTGCCGGACTCACATTACAGAAGAAAAACTCATCATGACAGAGAACAAAAGGATTGCAACAGCTGCATATTTAGAACTGTTTTGACTATAACAGTCAATAAAAAATATAAGCCTACATTTGTTTATGACAGTAAGAAAAACTGAGGTTTGATAAGAAAAACTGAGGTTTGATAAAGATACCAAATCAGGCATTTTAACAGACTGAAGGATCTCAATAGGTTTACTGTTGAAAAACATTATATCAGTTACAAAGACCCAAAGATTAAAAGATTGGGTCAAATAGCTCGGAGAAACCACATGTACATGTACGACTAGTCATTTATGATAAAATTACTTGTGTAGTGAGAATAACCAACATTATATATAAAGACTGGCTATAAATTCATCAAGTAAGACTAGACATGCCCTGGTGGATAAACACGGATCATTGGTATAGCAATGATCTACATATATGTAGGATCAAACAGTGCAGAGGGTCATGTGATGTTAGAGTAAAATTCAAAGGTACAGATTGTAGATGTGATGGTGTTCCATTTAATCGTGGATAATTTTTCAGTTGTCATTTCTGGGATAAACTTTTTTTTGTTTTGACTTGTAAAATTACCCTAAAGTCCATTAAATTGGAAACATCATACAAGTATGCATCAAAGACACAAGGAAATGATATATTATGACTAGAAACCAATAGATATCATATATTACATCATTCCAGTGATATATACATGGTACTAAATAGTTTGTGTGTTTATAGATGTGGTCAAATAAGTGAAATTGGTCATGCTGAAATTAATGTCTGGTGCAAATTAAGTCGTAGGCATAAACTAATATTTGACTTCTTGTCTGTCTGTCCAATCTTGTTCTGACTCCAATTTTTGACTATAAAGTTTTTGCTTAGCCATTCAAGTATGACGTCAAGATCCTGGAGCTTGGAGGAATTATCTTAATCCTCTTACCTAGACAGCATGTTATATACATGTATCTACATACATCATGAGACAGCACATGTTATATATCTACATACATCATGAGAAGGCAACTTGTATATTAAAACTGGACCGGTGGAACGTTATTCCAAATAAATCGAAATTAAAAAAAGTAAAGTAAATTTAAAGGATGTTAAATATATATTTATGTATACAATATTTGTCAAATAAAACTTGAGTAATATTGTGGTTTTGTTAAATTCTTTCACAAAATTGATGTTTAGTAGTGTTCTCTTGAAAAAAAAAAGAGATCCAAGAGGAATTTTGGCATTCACCATCAAATGACATCTATTGGATCTACTTTTCTCTTCTCTTTAATCACTTGAAAATAAGGGGATCCTGAAATTATGAAATTTGAGAAAGATACATAAAGAACTCTATGAGGAAAAGCGATAACAAACTTCACCTGTCAAAATTCAAAATGGCACCTGCCAGCCATCTTGTTTTCAAATTAAATCAGTCGCAAAATTGAACATGTACAACTAGGGACTATGGATTATCTTCATAATTACACTAATTTGAAAATAATTAATAATTATCAGTTGGGAGTTTTATATACTACTTAATCACAGCAACATAGCTGTGATTAAGCAGTTCATAAATTATTATCCATGGTTATTGGGCCTTTTTCGACCAGCCAATGTCTTTTCGAACTCTGTGGGGAGCATACAGCCCGGAGCTGCCATTTTAATGCTAACAGCTTACACACACAAAACTGTAAACTGTTACTGCCCCACTAAGTAGTCGATTGCAGCTGAGTCAACTGGAACACAGCAGAGTGAAGTATCTTGTTCAAGGATACAACATGGCGCCCTTTCTTGGACTAGAACTAGCTACCCTTCAATCACATAGCCCTGTACTACCAATGAATCTCACTGCCTCCAAAAAAGCATGCAGAAATTTCTCAGAAATAGCGTTAACAAACAAACCTGTCAAAGTTCAGAATGGCTGCCATTACAAATGTCGGGGTCAGATGTTTGGATCTAAATTCAGGATAGAGGAATGGGAATACACTGCCCTTGGATGACCTTCACTACATATAATGGATTCTTCAGGACAAAATTATAGAAATATATCTATCCCATTATTATTGGAAAGCAAGAATATACATTCAGCTGCATGGTTACTTATAATTACATAGAAATATTTGATAGATAAAGAAAGATAACTCTGTTAGACAAGTAAACAAGGCCATGAAAATGAGTGTAAATTCATACATAACCAGTCCAGCAATTTTAGCATCATGGATGTTTTGTTTTCAAAAGTGTATATTATAAATTGCACTTTTCACAGAAATATAGATGTTTAAAATTGAGCACATAAAAAAGGAAATGATGTCCAGGAGGGATCTTGGGCAACCACCATGAAAACAATCTTAAAAGGCTATTGGATCTATATGTGTATAGGACTGATCTTTTCTCTCTACTTTTCTAATCTTTTTCAATTTCCTCTAAATCATTTGTAAACAAAGAAAAGGAACTAAAATATTAAACCAGTATATATTTGGTCATATCACTAACTTCAAAGATCCACAAAGAAATATTATAAAAGATAAAAAAAAAAAAAAAAAATGTCAAAATTCAAGATAGTCACTTAAATTGTTGGCCATTTTTTTTTTTTTTTTTTTTATAAATCTAAAATTTGATAATGCTCAACCAGAGACCAAGGAATCACACATATGCTATTTCTGCTGGTTAAGGGAGAAGGGGAAAGTCACAAAAACAAACATATCTCCCAAATTTAAAGTTGTTCCTATAATTGTTTGCTGGGTTAATCCTCCTGTGAATAGCCAAGGTCACTTTAGTTGTTTCCTTGTGTGTTTGCTGGGTTATAATGAAATGATTTTAATCTGATATTTGTGAGAAATCTACACTTCAAATAATAAGTGCAGAGGTCAGTGACTGAGTTTTGTTGGCAGCTTTCTTCATTTCTTTTTGAGCTTTGTAGAGTGACTTCCATAGAACTCAGATTTCCATTTCCCAGGAAGGTGAGATTGCTGATTGTCCTGCACTATCATAGTTGTGTCTTTGGACAAGGACAATAATAATGATACCCAGGCTCTAGACAGACCTCTCGTTTGTTGTTTAGTAAGCTAGTCACAAGCTACTACAGCTCTGCCTCAATATGTATACCTGTCTGTTGACAGGGCATTGACAGGGCAATAAACAAACAAGAAAATAATGAATTATAATTCAGCTTTCCCTTATGTTAGGCATCGTGTATATTTCATACCTTATGAGGTCACCTCAGGCCAAATTTTGATTGTCATGGCCAAAGGTCAAAAGAATTTGTGAATACTATGCCCCACCATCATCCCCATCCCCGAGAGCATGTCAAGAGACAAATTAACTAAAATGTCTTTTCAATACAAGGATATGGTAGATTGAAATACACTTGCACTTCATGGATGGAAGATTTTATGGTGCTCCACCAAAACTGTGAATCACATGACCACAGGTTTTCACATTTCCCCCTTGGGGAGGTAAACTTTACTTTATTTTAGCATGATTTGTTTAGATTCTTTTCAAAATAATTCAAACTTGGTCAGAATTAATATATACGGATGGTGGTAAGATGTATGCACATACTGATTGACACTATATCTATATAACTCCTAGGCCCCTGATGGGTGGGAATAAAAGTCAAATTGACTAAAATTTCAACAATGGGTGGGAATAAAGGTCAAATTGACTGAAATTTCAACATTGGATGGGAATAAAAGTTGAATTGACTGAAATTTTAACAATGGGTTTGAATAAAGGTCAAATTACTTAGGCTTCACTTTCGTCTCTAGGGAGGGGGTGAAGTTTACTATTACATGTAGTTTAATTTGGAAACTTATACTTTTGGGTATACATTTTTGTATTTTGTTCAATTTCAGATATTGGAAATAATCTAATTAAACTGAATTGGAATAATAACATTATAATGTGTGTGTTATTGTCATCATGGTTGCTGTTATTCTGATGTCACAGCGAGTTACAATATACATGTATATAGGGGATATTGAATGGTTTCTCATTTGATACAACATATATTTCACGAGTATGACAAAATATCGAAATATTCTGTCATATGAGAATAAGTTTTATTCATAAGTTTTATTTAAAGTGTGATAAATTTCTATATTTCACTGGCAAAAATGCAATAAATAAACATATCATGTAATGTCACTTTGGATTCAGAGTAAGCCATCGATTTAGCTGTTCCTTGACCATGAGAGCTGAAACCTTTCTAAGCCCTGCTAGGCATTGTGACCATAAAAAAGAATATAGTAGTCATCCTGGACCATGATAGCTGAAACCTTTCTAGGGATTGCAACCATCCTGTGGAAAGTTATCCTGGACCGTAATAGCTGAAACCCTTCTAGGAATAGTAACCAATAGTAACCATCATGTGGAAAGTCATCCTGGACAGTAATAGCTGAAACCCTTCTAGGAATAGTAGCCATCCTGTGGAAAGTCATCCTGGATCGTAATAGCTGAAACCCTTCTAGGAATAGTAACCGTCCTGTGGAAAGTTATCCTGGACCGTAATAGCTGAAACCCTTCTAGGAATAGTAACCGTCCTGTGGAAAGTCATCCTGGACCGTAATAGCTGAAACCCTTCTAGGAATAGTAACCGTCCTGTGGAAAGTTATCCTTGACCGTAATAGCTGAAACCCTTCTAGGAATAGTAACCATCCTGTGGAAAGTCATCCTGGATCGTAATAGCTGAAACCCTTCTAGGAATAGTAACCATCCTGTGGAAAGTCATCCTGGACCGTAATAGCTGAAACCCTTCTAGGAATAGTAACCGTCCTGTGGAAAGTTATCCTTGACCGTAATAGCTGAAACCCTTCTAGGAATAGTAACCGTCCTGTGGAAAGTCATCCTGGACCGTAATAGCTGAAACCCTTCTAGGAATAGTAACCGTCCTGTGGAAAGTTATCCTTGACCGTAATAGCTGAAACCCTTCTAGGAATAGTAACCAATAGTAACCATCCTGTGGAAAGTTATCCTTGACCGTAATAGCTGAAACCCTTCTAGGAATAGTAACCGTCCTGTGGAAAGTCATCCTTGACCGTAATAGCTGAAACCCTTCTAGGAATAGTAACCAATAGTAACCATCCTGTGGAAAGTTATCCTTGACCGTAATAGCTGAAACCCTTCTAGGAATAGTAACCGTCCTGTGGAAAGTTATCCTTGACCGTAATAGCTGAAACCCTTCTAGGAATAGTAACCAATAGTAACCATCCTGTGGAAAGTTATCCTGGACAGTAATAGCTGAAACCCTTCTAGGAATAGTAACCGTCCTGTGGAAAGTCATCCTGGACTGTAATAGCTGAAACCCTTCTAGGAATAGTAACCATCCTGTGGAAAGTCATCCTGGACAGTAATAGCTGAAACCCTTCTAGGAATAGTAACCATCCTGTGGAAAGTCATCCTGGACCGTAATAGCTGAAACCCTTCTAGGAATAGTAACCGTCCTGTGGAAAGTTATCCTGGACAGTAATAGCTGAAACCCTTCTAGGAATAGTAACCGTCCTGTGGAAAGTCATCCTGGACCGTAATAGCTGAAACCCTTCTAGGAATAGTAACCGTCCTGTGGAAAGTTATCCTTGACCGTAATAGCTGAAACCCTTCTAGGAATAGTAACCAATAGTAACCATCCTGTGGAAAGTTATCCTGGACCGTAATAGCTGAAACCCTTCTAGGAATAGTAACCGTCCTGTGGAAAGTCATCCTGGACTGTAATAGCTGAAACCCTTCTAGGAATAGTAACCATCCTGTGGAAAGTCATCCTGGACTGTAATAGCTGAAACCCTTCTAGGAATAGTAACCAATAGTAACCGTCCTGTGGAAAGTCATCCTGGACAGTAATAGCTGAAACCCTTCTAGGAATAGTAACCATCCTGTGGAAAGTCATCCTGGGTCGTAATAGCTGAAACCCTTCTAGGAATAGTAACCAATAGTAACCATCCTGTGGAAAGTTATCCTTGACCGTAATAGCTGAAACCCTTCTAGGAATAGTAACCGTCCTGTGGAAAGTCATCCTGGACTGTAATAGCTGAAACCCTTCTAGGAATAGTAACCAATAGTAACCATCATGTGGAAAGTCATCCTGGACTGTAATAGCTGAAACCCTTCTAGGAATAGTAACCAATAGTAACCATCCTGTGAAGTTCAATCCTTAGTTCCAGCAGGATGTTTTTCCTTTTTTCTTTCCTGTTTCACTTCTATAGTAGGTATAAAAATTGATTTATATTGATGAAATAACTTTAGACTAGGTTTACAATTTGTCAGGATTAAAGCTAGCTATACTGAAAAATGTCTAAAATCATTTGGCCATGGTAGTCCATAACACAATAACCATTTATGCCTGACTGCACTATTTCAGGTAACATTTGGCAAGTATAGATCATATACATGTACATGTATATGTATTCACCTGAAACACCTGTTGACACAGGTAAGTCAATCTGAAAATTACTCAACTATTCTAGAGAAAAAAATATGCACTTTAATCACATAGGATCTACGATATTTCCTCATAAAAACATTGTCTGTGTTAACTGATATAACTACCTGCATAATGTGTGCATAAAGAAAAAAAAACTTCCTTATGTCTTGAAAATTTACCAAGAAATGTGTGTATCTGCTAATCAGTAGGTATAATCAGTCAATAATAATGAGTTGGTGATGTCATTATCATCTTATGATTACGATTATGATAGTGAAAACAAAACCTATTTTTTAACCATGTAAGGTATTTTTAGCTCATCTGGTCCGAAGGGGCCTGAGGGGCAGGGCCAAAAGGGGTCAATTTGGCTATATTGATATGAATGTCTTCTTCTCTGAAACCAAGCAATGGATATCACTCATATTTGCCTGGTAGCATCACTATGGGTGGGATGGGGATTCAAATTGTACAAAGGGTGGGGCTGTCATATTTGGTGAAATATGCAGGTGAGCAATACATGCCCTTTGGGCCTCTTGTTTTAAACTCACATTTTCACCTTGAGAGTTGTTTCCCTGAAAACTGGACACATATTTTACAGGAGAAAACTGTAGACTTTAAACTTTTGATAAAAAAAGAAATTATCTTTATATATATATTTTTTTTTTGTGGTATTCAAAAAAAAAATTACCCAAACTAATCAGTTCAAAATTGATTTTTATTTCTTGTCATCTCCATAATTTCAACATTGAAGTGTAACAATGAAAACTCAAAAATATAATAAAACAAAATGTTTGAAGAGAAAGTGGATTTTGGCCCCATGATCTGGACATGGTTATTTTTTATTAGGCTTAATTTCAATATATTTGGATATTTAAAGATGTATGCTGCCTATCACAATAACTTAGGGATAACCCCCTATACAATACAACTCTATCACACGTTACATGTATGTGTTATGTAGCATACAGCCTTAACTCTACCTCACATTACATGTATGTGTTAGGTAGCATACAGCCTTAGCTCTATACCTCACATTACATGTATGTGTAAGGTAGGATACAGCCTTAACTCTACCTCACATTACATGTATGTGTAAGGTAGGATACAGCCTTAACTCTACCTCACATTACATGTTTGTGTTAGGTAGTATACAGTATTAACTCTATCACACATTACATGTCTGTGTAAGGTAGTATACAGCCTTAACTCTATTACACATTCCATGTCTGTGTTAGGTAGTATACAGTATTACCTCTATCACACATTAAATGTATGTGTTAGGTGCAAGTAGCATACAACTTTACATGGACATTACACATAATATAGCCTTAACGCAGCTATATAATGTATAATATAGGTATATGCTACAGATGATGCAAGCTTAATTCTATCACACATCACAGGTGTAATGCACATGTGTAAGGTAGCATATTTCTAGCTTTAACTCTAACACACATCAGATGTCGTGTATTGTAGCATACAGCATTAACTCTATCACATTTACATGAATAATTTATAATGTAGCAAATACAGCCCTAACTCTGTCACATATTACGGTACATGTTAAATGTAACATACAGCCTTAACTCTATCATACATTACAGTACATGTTAAATGTATCATACAGCCTTAACTCTATCATACATTACAGTACATGTTAAATGTATCATACAGCCTTAACTCTATCATATATTACAGTACATGTATAATGTAGCATACAGCCTTAACTCTATCACACAATACAGTACATGTTAAATGTATCATACAGCCTTAACTCTATCACACAATACAGTACATGTTAAATGTATCATACAGCCTTAACTCTATCACACATTACAGTACATGTTAAATGTAACATACAGTCTTAACTCTATCACACAATACAGTACATGTTAAATGTATCATACAGCCTTAACTCTATCATACATTACAGTACATGTTAAATGTATCATACAGCCTTAACTCTATCACATATTACAGTACATGTTAAATGTATCATACAGCCTTAACTCTATCACATATTACAGTACATGTTAAATCTATCATACAGCCTTACATTACAGTACATGTATAATATGTAGCATGCAACCTTACCTCTGATATCACATATACATGTATATGTGTAAGGTAGCACATAAAATCTCAAAACATGTAAAACTAACAAGTCATTGGTCAAAAAGGCTCCATCTTCCTGCAGAGATCACACTGTTTCATACTGAATATTGATCTTTTGTATCCTATCTTTCTTGAAAGGTTCAGGCAGACACTTCTGACAAAGGAGATGGAGCGAGTATGCTATTAAGAGTAGTCCAAGGAAAATCAGAATTAAAATTCCGTCTATGACCAGCACAAAGTATACTGACTTTGGGTACACCAACATTTCTCTGTTGTGTACTTATACACCCTAAAATAAAAGTTCAGGGGATGCTCACAACTCATCAAACATAGTTGTCAGAGAGGTGTGCTTTTGACAGATCTGATTACTCCAATCTGTCTTTAATACTCTATCATCTTCAGATAAACTCTCTAAACAGACTCAGAATGCTGAAGCTGACATCTTTGGATTTGACCTTGCTGACAAAGAGTTGGCATCAGTGATAGTAGAATATATTAGGTCACTGTTTCTGTGGATCTCCTGTAATAGCCAAGTGATAACTTCTTAGCACATCAATGATTTATCATCAAGAACTCAGAATACAATTTCAAATAGTTTTATATTATGGAATTCAGGATATATATATATATATATTACTCCACAAGTGAAGGATTCTCAAATAACAATGCTGATATTTGAACTAAGATATGTTAGAATTAAAAAAAAACAATAGAGATAAATTCAAGCACTTCAAGTTATAATTGAATCATAAATAATAAATTTTGCCACAACATTTTGCAATGCTTTTTATCACAAATATTTTGGTGAGGAATTACAGATTCAAGCTCAAGGACTATAGCATTTTAAATAAACAGAATAATTCACCTTAAGTTTATCTAATGGTGAAGCCATCCACTCCAGTTTCTGATACATATGTTATATATACACACACAGATTTATCAAACTTCTGACTATAAACCTGACTATAAACCAGCAAATACACTACCACCAAGGGCACATGTGTGTACTGAGTACAGCTGTATAGAAACAGCCTGTTTCCTGGTAAGTCGGCCCTTTACATGTCAGGACACTTAACTTGTCACTGTTAATTAGTTGTAGTCAGGCAATGTTTTGATACTTACTGTACTGCTACATGTCATACACTATTTCCCTGACATTTAGTTTGATGCTGTAATTATGTTGATGGTCAGTTCCTTTAAGTCTGATCCTGTAACTATGCCACTGGTCAAATACTGTAAGGCTGATCCTGTAACTATGCCACTGGTCAAATACTGTAAGTCTGATCCTGTAACTATGCCACTGGTCAAATACTGTAAGTCTGATCCTGTAACTATGCCACTGGTCAAATACTGTAAGTCTGATCCTGTAACTATGCCACTGGAAGATACTCTTAAGTGTAATGCTGTAGCTATATGCCACTGGTCAGCTCCTCGAGTTTAATCCATATAGCTACAATATGTATAGCTACTACTGGTCAGCTCCTAATAAGTTGATCTGTATAGCTATAATCTGTATGGCTATATGCCACTAGTCAACTTCTTAAGTGCCATCTGCTATCTCCTGTAAGTTTTCATGAAGCTTCCTCCTGTCAGTGGTCAGACTGGTGATGTTGTATAGCTATATATAACTGTCAGCTCCTGTAACTATGCTACTCTGGTCTGCTACATTGTCAGACTATTCCACACTAGTCATACACCATTGTCAGACTATTCCACACTAGTCATACACACACCAGAGATGGAGGATGATTTCCTTAGTAATTATAACACTACACCTCCTGCCCAAAGTCTGCCTTGAACATCACACGAGTATAGTCAGCAGCCATTGATTTTGTGTAGCTCACATTGGAAAGCCCTCTTGATTTTGAGTATGTACCTCCACACACACAGTCACTACTACACTGCAGTGATCGGTGGTCCCCTGGCTAACCTTGTTATATATGCAGCTACTTGTGTTACCGGGAAACATTTCCACTGTTTTGTGTATTGTCTGAATTTAATTATCTACATGTGCCTTCAAGCCATAAGATCATATGTCTCAATCATAAATCATCCTTCTCCACAGCTATATCATTAATTATGAAGAAGGATATAGCACATTTAAGGTGTCGGATTGATGATATCTAGAAATAAAAATTGACTGTACAAAGTAAAATAATTATCAGGTGAACATTAAACCCTTCACTCCATACAAAATGTCTTTTCTCTTCTGGTCTTCTGTTAGGCCAACATATTAGGCCCACAGACTGTAGCAGACATTTAGATTGCTGCCTGAAGTCAGGAGACTGTACAGCTTGGAAAGAAATCCATGCAGTTAGATGACTAAATAAATGATGACCTGCGTGAGGATTCATGACAGATGGAATGAGAACATATAGATTTTCAGTTGATAGACCAATGAAATATATTGTGTTCCTTTATAAATTAATTCCTTTTTCAAGCTTTCAAATTGTGTTATTAGATATAAATATTCCTGTCATGCCCTTCAAGAAATTAAGTCTCCTTTTATATGTATATTGATGTACCCGTGGAAGTTGTTTTACATTTTTATGTGGCCTGATCAAGTATCCTTTCTCCTTCAAATGACATTGACATTTTTGTCTGGCATATGTCCCACTATAATATTCTACATGTATGTAAGTGTGAGGATGAAAACTACAACACAAAATGTGTTCACTATACATTTGCAAGTCTGCGTCTAACACCGGCCAATCTTTTGTTTGTTCCCACACAGATTTACGGAGAGGGGGTCATTGTTTAAAATGATACCTTTAAAACTCCCTAGCAACACACCCCATCTGGTGACGCAATATAACTGGCTAGCGGGGGCACAGTAACAGCTGTATCAGACATGCATCACTGGACACGACTCCTTGTATGATTACACGATTCTTTGGTGATGATGTCACCAGGCCAAGTATTTTATTATTCAGTTATCCAAGACTAAGGTTCTGTCTTTGTTGATACACGTTAAAGTAATCCTCTACTAAACTTGTGTGTGCGTGTGTTTAAGTTTATCGGTATTGACAGAATCCAACCATATTCACAATCTTCAGATCTTATTTTTTTACTTCCTGAAAACAGAGACATATATACTGTGCAAATGCGTGTTTGATAGGGGACGAGGCGCTCTCGATAAGGAGTACGCTTGACTGGTCACGAATAAAGGGAGCCACTACGTGTACGGGGAAATAGCGATGTTACTAATCTCTCTGTATATGTGTCTCTGCTGAAAATAATAATGCACAGTTAATACGTTTTCCACAAACCATTTTTATTTCTTAAATATGCATGCATTTAAAGATTTTTCTCCATTATTAGGTCATGAAGAAACTACCTCATCAATGCGTTTCAACCCCACATGACTGTATAATGTTTAAACTTTGGCTGTTAGCTTAAGTTAAGAAGAAATTGAAGTTTATTGTTGAAATACAATTTATTATGTTCAAGATCAAAGTACTAAAATCACTGTACACATGCATACATTTGAGATAATACAGACTGTATAAGGAATCTTGGATTAAAAATGTCAAATTACCGTAAAAACTCGTGTAATTTGCGCAGTTTTTTTTGTACTGAAATAAAGTTTAAAGTTGGGGGTGCGCAAATTATACAGGTAGAGACGTTTTCAGGGTTTTTTTTTACAAAAAAAAGATCGCCAATTCTCAATGTCCGCAATCTTGATAAACGATGGAAACTCCCGTAGGAACTTGAAGATAATATCAACACATATAGTAGGTAGCTATACAGTATAGCTACCTACTATATGTGTTGATATTGAGTTAATTAGGGATTCATCACAATTAAATAGAAATTAGTTCTTGAAAAACAAAAGTTTAAGAATGGTGCAACAGCGCCATACTCAGGTCTTCAAAGTTGATATTTATTTTCACATAAAAAGGAGGAATATATACATGCAGTGTTATCATAAATAGTTTGATAAAACAACAAGCCTATTAATTGTATTGTTTAAAAGTCCGTCACGATATGATGGGCTTACCGATCTTTGAATCCAGGACTCCATGGAGCTAGGCCAATTATAAACTGAATACTTTTGTTTGGTTGAGAAATCATCGCCTCTTATAGATCTGTTACTGGCTGTAATCTATTTAGGATAGAAAGCCTATTTAACACTCTGAGTGTGTCTTGTCTCCGTTTTACCCCCCCCCCCCCCCCCCCCCCCAGCTTGTTAGTATCAAAAATACGGGTCGTACACAGATGCTGCATACGCTTCTCACCCTAGAAATGGACTATGTCCAAACTCAAAACTGTGACCGGAACAGTCTAATGATGCTTACCTGAGGGGAGAGCATGTGTATATATACAATGGCTATAAATAGCTTAGCTTGCCGGTGACATTTTTGTGTAGTTAAAAATAACACTTTCTGCTGATTTTATTACTTATTATGAATTGAAACCTGCTTATTTAAAGTCCTATATGTATTTTTTTACCATTACCGTATTTTACCTAATAAGGACGCAGGGCGCGGGTAATTGACAGTGGGGGCGCCCTTATTAAGATTAGTTATTCTGAAGTTTTATGAAACAGACTATACCTTATAGCAGAATACCCAAGGTTGTGGAAACGGTAAAATATTCCGTCATAAAAATATTCCAGATGAAGATATCTATTCATTATCATATATTAAGCTTAAATGTCACTTGAATACTCATGTAAACTTGTAAACCATGCCAGCTGATCTTTAGACCAGAGAACGTTTTGTGTTCCACCATTTATGTTCAAATGGAACTCTTTTGTGTTCTATTTATAGAAACAGGTGATTTCCCAGATCATATCAGACATCGTTTTCTTTGACCTAATAATTGATTTACAATGTCTTTTACTAGCTTTCTGTTCTGAACAAAAGTTATTTATCAACATGAATGAAGTCTTTACTTTATCTTCAAATTTTTGGTAAGTTATAATTTGTATGTGTGTTTAGTTTTGGGTGCTCTTTGCACTGACATGTCATCTGTAGCTTGTAGGAATACACAAAATGTGGTGAAAACATGTGTTCCAGTTACTTAATTTGCTGAAGAAAATTGAACACATAAAGTAGCAAAATATTTCACATGAATTATTACTTTTGAACACCATTTTGACACTCAATCAAAGATTTATTTCTTTGAAAAAAGGTAGGGGCGCCCTTATTAGGGCAGGCGCCCTTATTAGGTCAAATACGGTATTTGACAATAAAACTGGCTGTGCCTTGCATATTTACACTAAACACTGAGCAAACTGTAAGATGATCACATGCGGTCACTTTGGTAACGGGACTCGGCCGGTGTACACGGTTTATTGGGGAGAGTCTTTTAGAACAATCAATGATGATTTAATTAGTATACCAGCCACAAGGTCAGTTACCAACAGCTACAGTAGCGGTTCTGAGGGAAGCGTATACATACGTAACGGCTGATTCCCTGAACGCCTACATTTTGAAATAACACCCTACTGGTTATGTTTGTACAGTAATTATAGTCTGTTCTGGTGAAGTCACTTTTGTTACCTGTGTTTTACCTGTGTATGTTACCTGTAATTTTCATTGAATTTCTCATCAAAATCAAATGTCAATATTCAATGAATATACTGCACAAAAATACAATATATTGGAATTAACTATGCGCATGATAATTGTCAATACTTATTTAAACAATTTAATAATGATCAAATGATTAAATATCAATAATTAACAAATTAGTATTTATAAATGATTCGTTGAAATTGATATTTATTGATAATTCATTGAAATTAATATTTATTAATAATTCAATGAAATTGATATCATAAAATACCTTTTGATAATTCTATCAATTTCATCAAACTAAAAATTATATCAAATACTTTTCTTTTTTCCTTAATACAAGTTATAATCAAAATGTTCTTTTTTCTCATTTGAACGCCTCTCTGATACCTGATATCTGATAACTGAAGATAATGATGTTGTTAAGTAAAAACCGCTCACTTTACTGAGATCAGTAAAAATGATGAGCTGTGTTAATGTAACCCAGGCGACGGATGGCGTGACACTTGGATATTAAAACCGAAGCTACATGTACATGTATGTATCTATATCAACTTCAAAATTATCATCAGGACTTATCATTCCACTGTTTGTACTCATACCGTTATTACCATCTTTGGCTAATACTCAGTTAGACTTTAACTTTATTAGGAATAGGTTATGAGACAGATGTACACCATCAACATCGGGACAGACTCTTCACCGTCTTCCCGGGGACCAACATCAAGGGATGCTTTTCCATTTCACCCCATGCAACGACGACACTATAGGAGACTGGTTCGCCGCGCAGCTGTATTGCCACTTGTACCACTACACCAAGTAGAAGACGTAAGAGGACATCCAGGAAGCTGACCTACACATTGACGTTACGCCATTCACAGACTACGTTGTTGACCAGTGGATAGAGGGAGACAGTTGGGAACCACTACGACAACGACGGACCTGAAGGACGACCAACCACTTAGAAGCCTGGCACGGGAAACTCAAAAAGATTGTACACCATACACATCCTAACATCTTCACAATTATACGGACATTCAAGGACATACAGCCAGGCTACTAATGAGATAACTAGACTTCAACGTTGCGCTGGACCCCGACCCAGGAAATACAGAAACATCCTACATCGACGCAGCCTCCGAATTTCTTCACTTAGGTTGTACTGATGTAACATTTTGGACAAGGTTGTACTGATGTAACATGGACAAGGTTGTACTGATGTAACATGGACAAGGTTGTACTGATGTAACATGGACAAGGTTGTACTGATGTAACATGGACAGGGTTGTGCTGATGTAACACGGACAAGGTTGTACTGATGTAACATGGACAAGGTTGTACTGATGTAACATGGACAGTGCTTTATCCTATTTGTATTTTACTACACTGTGATAATAAAGATCTGTAGATTTGTTCCAACTGTGTACATGTATACATGTATTTGCATGCCTGTTACAGTTTTCTGTGTATATTCATTGATTTCAATTTTGTCCGTTGTATAACATTATATGATATAAACATAAATTAAGATTCTAAAAGTCCTATCAAAATATGTGATATTATATTAACACGTAATATTCTATGATTATAATAGTGATATTTCAAACTGTGTATCTTTAAATTAGCATACATGTACATTTCTAGTGCTCTATATAATTAAGATTATAATGATGTTATTCCTATCAAAATGTGTAAATTTACATTAACGTGTTTAATTGTAGTTCTCAATTTATAATAAAGATTCTGATAATTTTGTTTTCAAATTATGAAAAGATATATTAACTTGCAGAATTTTAATGTTCTTACTTTTTGTATAACTTATCAATATCAATGTGATTAATACTATATTATAGAATTTTTCAAATTGATATGCTTGTGTTTTGGTCTTCTTTAGTTGTCAAATGATTTCTACAGGTAAAATATCTTGGTAAATACAGAACAGACTATAATTACCCTCCCTTTGATGTCTCTGCCTATTGTTCTAAATATGTAGGCGTTCAGGGAACACACCATACGTAACACCCACATCGAAGCGGACATTATTCCTGTCGTCAATTACCGCATCAAGCTTTATTGTGCTAAATAATTACATTAATTAGACACTTGTGGCGATATTTGCAAAAGTGATTACCTAATTTTTCTTTTCTTTAAAAGTGTGTGTAAGTTTGAGCTGATAAATGTTCATAATGTCGTGTGCACGGTGGTTACCGTACGTAGGTAAGCTTTTCCACTTACGGTCGATTTAAAGAAAATAAACAAGACGCAATTTTGTTATTTCCTCATTACAAATATAAAACAATCATATTATTATAATCATCAAGTATTTATTAGAATGATTTTAAGCAAATTTTGTGCTAATCTGTGTTAGTGTCATTTTCATACATCGTTTTTGGTCAAAAATTTTCATGCGCAAAATATACGGATAGAAGTTTTTTTTCAGCATTTTCAGCCCCAAAAAGTACCTGCGCAAATTACATTGGTGCGCAAATTACACAAGTACCATATTTATCCTCAAGTAATATATAGACACCAGTTTAATTCTTAAGGTACATGTCCACACTTCTGACATAAAATCTCCGTTCAGATTTATTTTACCTGTAAACCCAGGGTTTCTTACGAAGCGACTACGGTAATCACACCTTGCCGGATATGCCCAGGGCTATTGAGACAACACTCTCATTGTATCCTATTGTAACACCGTCATGCTTGACCGCAGACACCTTTCCGACTTCCAAACAGGTTATTTAACGAAACTGAAACACGTTGTTACGTAAGATTCCATTGAAAATGTATCTGTACCCGCATTGGACCCCAGGTTACTTTGCTCTTTTACAATCCAAGGACATACTATCTGTATATTTCACCTATACATTGCCCAATATAAGCAAATCCGATAGCAAAATTTATTTCCATTCAAAAAAATCCAGAGCCATTTCTGGAACTAGCATCATTACAAAAATAAAACAAGTTGTTTATCAATTTGTCTGAGAGGTACTGCTGAGTATTGATTATAAATACTAAAAAATCATTGACACAGGTACCTACCCCTCTGAAGTGGTCTGTTGAAACATAGGGTAGGCGAGTTTGCAACACTGAAAGTCAAAATCTAAAATGTATTTTTAGAATTCAAGCATAGGAGTACCTTTGTAAGTATAATTTCGTACCTGTTACCTGTTTTGAGATATATTTTTTTGAAGTTTCTACTTATTCTCGCGATAAACGAACCAACAATTTGGTTTATTAGGAAGAGTTGGTAGGCATTTATGAATACAAGAGTGTTCCATTTTCAAAAGAAACACAGGTAAAACCATAGCTAATCTCGCAAACACCCTGGTGTTTGTACAAATTATTTCAATAGCAAATAATATTTACTGGAGGTCTGGTCATGAACCTTAAGCCTTGTATGAGGTGATCATGCATTAGGTTCCAAAATGTTTGGTTTGAGGCTTTCATTGACATTAGAAATCTAATTTTTTTTACAACAACAGTGAATAAAGTAATATAAACTTATATCCCATACTTTTTCCTGTCTGATAAGGGAATCAAGCCTTGGCTGCCTAGGTGAAAGGTAAGTGTATTACCACTGTGTTGTCAGACCACACTTAGCAATCTCAGAAGTCAAATTACAAATCTCAAGATTACTGTAAAAACATGTCAAATAGACTTTAGTTGCAACACAACATCAATCAGCTGTAACATTGCCACAATCAGTTGCAACACTGCAGCAACCATGCACTGCAACATTGCAGCAATAAATAGCTGAATTATTGCTGCTATCATTAGCTATAACATTGCTGTAACTAGCTGCAAAATTGTTGCAATCATCAGCTGCAATAATGCTGCAATCTTTAGCTGTAGTGTCAAAGTTAAAATACTAATTCTCAAAGAAGAAAACACACACCTTTGTTTTTCATTTATTGAATTGCATCAATATCACCTATACAATTGTGATTGATACATGTACTGCCATATTTCTGTTATTTACCAAGAGGTGCATCACATGGGAACAAAAATTAATTAGGAGATAATTTGAATATCATCTTTGATAGTCTGTAGACCTACATGTATCTTTAATAAAAAACAATTCAATTACACTATAAAGCCAAGCAAGGTTTCCACAACTATGTCAGTTTTTAATTGGGGACTTGTACAGTGAAATCAATTTCAGTTAGTATTGTTTTTTTTTTGTATCTGTGTCAAGAATGTGGTTAATTTTTTTCACTTGTAAGCAAGATGTTTCGCGGGAGTTCCAAATCTCCATTGTTGGTGATTGTAGAACTGATCTGATGTGTCATGGCACCCTGATGATGAATGTAATGCTGTAGAATTCTCCTTCAAAAGTTCCCGGAAGTGTCTGATAATAAATCAGTCAACCTCTTTTATAAAAGTATTTGAAACACACTTTTTAGTCTTTTTCTCTTTATAAAACACACTTTTTAGTCTTTTTCTCTTATGTACATTCCTTGAAAAAGTAAACTTCACACAAGGTTTTGACTTTAGGGTGTTTAACGAGTGTACAAAATTCTAATTGTTGCATTTTTATTTTATCATTTTGCTGAAATTAATTGTGACAAATTACAATTGCAATCACTTTCAAAATAAAAGTAAACTCAACAGGGTCTCACACAGATATACAGGCCCGCAACTCCTTCATCAATGAAATAAATGTGTACTTGTCCAGGGCATTATGAGATATCCTGTGTACTTGTCCAGGGCATCATGAGATATCCTGTGTACCTGTCCAGGGCATCATGAGATATCCTGTGTACCTGTCCAGGGCATCATGAGATATCCTGTGTACTTGTCCACTGCGTCACAAGATATCCTGTGTACACTGTACTTGTCCATGGCGTCATGAGATATCCTGCGTACACTGTACTTATCCAGGGCGTCATGAGATATCCTGTGTACTTGTCCAGGGCATCATGAGATATCCTGTGTACTTGTCCAGGGTATCATGAGATATCCTGTGTACTTGTCCAGGGCATCATGAGATATCCTATGTACTTGTCCACTGCGTCTCGAGATATCCTGTGTATACTGTACTTGTCCATGGCGTCATGAGATATCCTGCATACACTGTACTTATCCAGGGCGTCATGAGATATCCTGTGTACTTGTCCAGGGCATCATGAGATATCCTGTGTACTTGTCCAGGGCATCATGAGATATCCTGTGTACTTGTCCAGGGTATCATGAGATATCCTGTGTACTTGTCCAGGGCATCATGAGATATCCTGTGTACACTGTACTTGTCCAGGGCGTCATGAGATATCCTGTGTATACTGTACTTGTCCAGGGCGTCATGAGATATCCTGTGTACACTGTACTTGTCCAGGGCATCATGAGATATCCTGTGTACACTGTACTTGTCTAGGGCATCATGAGATATCCTGTGTACTTGTCCAGGGTGTCATGAGATATCCTGTGTACTTGTCCAGGGTATCATGAGATATCCTGTGTACTTGTCCAGGGCATCATGAGATATCCTGTGTACTTGTCCACTGCGTCACGAGATATCCTGTGTTCACTGTACTTGTCCATGGCGTCATGAGATATCCTGCGTACACTGTACTTATCCAGGGCGTCATGAGATATCCTGTGTACTTGTCCAGGGCATCATGAGATATCCTGTGTACTTGTCCAGGGCATCATGAGATATCCTGTGTACTTGTCCAGGGTATCATGAGATATCCTGTGTACTTGTCCAGGGTGTCATGAGATATCCTGTGAACTTGTCCAGGGCGTCATGAGATATCCTGTGAACTTGTCCAGGGCGTCATGAGATATCCTGTGAACTTGACCCTTGACTGATGACTACCAAAATCAAATCAGGTATGGAATCTTATGCTGTGAAGAAATGGTGTGAATATGAACTAAATCTGTCCAGGTGTTTAAGAAATATTTTGTACACATAGCTATTTTTTTATTTCAAAAGTGGTCAAGTGTAACATTTGACCACCAAAATCTAATCATATGTAGATGTGATGTTATATATGTGAATATGAATTTGATCAAACCTGCCCTGGAGTTCATAAGATATCATGAAAACTTGGAATCTTTTAATTTCAAAAGTGGTCAAGTGTGACATTTAAACTTTAACCTTATTTGATGACCACCAAAACTAAATACTATGATGTGAATATGAACTAAATGTGTACAGGGGTTCATGAGATACCTGTACCATGTACACAAGCTATTCATTTTAAAAATGATCAGGTATTACATTTGACTTTTAACCTTGATAGATGGCCATGGAAATCTAATCAAGTGAAGAGCTTGATGGTGTGATTGCTATGGTGTGAATTAATTTTTCCAGTGGTTCATAAGATATCATGCACATAATCTTGTTGTGACCCTTAACCTTGTTGTGACCCTTAACCTTGACCACAAACATTTATGGTGCGAATATGAATTAAACCTGCTCCAGGATTCATGAGAAATTGTAAACACAACCTTTGATATTGACTGATGACCCAATATCTAATCAGGTGTTGACGTTGCTGGTGATGCTATAGCGTGAATATGAACTAAAGTTGTCCTTGGGTACATGCAGAAAGCTCGGGGATCAGGTGAGAATGTGAGAATGAGAATGCCTGGGGTTCTCGAGATATGGTGTTATCCGGGACAGACTCAAAGACAAACTAATTACTATAAACCCTACTTGCTAAAGTAGAGTTATAATAAAAGCTAAGTGAGCAAGGCTCACATAGATATACATGTACTCTCATTCCTATCATCAATGAAATAAATCTGTCCATGCAGGAGTTCATGAGAAATCATGTGCATCAGCTTTTTCTGGAGTGGCTAAATCCAGCCTCTTGACAAACAACCACCAAAATCTAATCAACTTTGATAGTCACTGGAACTAAATCTACTACAAAAGTCTTCTTTTCTAAAGCTGCAGAACAGGTGATTCGGATACAGGCCCATTGGACTTCCTATCACCATTTGTAATGATATATTGATTTTGTTTCCTTTACACATGTCTGTGTATTCAGACGGTAAAAACTTTATTTACTTTCAAATTTCTCAGTTAGATATACAAGTTGAGGACAGATACAGAATCAACATTTCAGCAACAATTTTAACATTTTCAGACTGAGGTCAAGTAGATGTTCAAGCAATCTATATTTATATTGTATTTGTATTTTATTTATGAAGTGGGTGCTGTTTTGTTGGCTATATCATTTGAATAATGTGAGTGCTCCAGGATATCAAAATACAATTTGTGTACATGTTTGTGCATCTCTTTAGCAATAGGTCAAGGTGGGGACTGCTATTTTGAATAATATAAGGTTACAGGTTCATATGAGATTCTTTTCACACCATCAGACTGTCTGTCCATGAGATGATGCGAGTACTTCCATGCTGTGTACTAGTGCTTTACATTCAACTGAAAAAATCTGCTTTACCTAGGACTATCAAGAACTGCTTTACCTAAAACTACCAAATTATTCTTTACCTACAAGAGGCCCAGAGGGCCTGTATCGCTCACCTGGTTTCATGATATATGAAACAAGAACTATGCTTAAGTATATTTGCCACTGGTATTGCTATGTCAATATATCGTAGACATTTCATATGGTTACATGAACATTGTTTTTATTGTAATTCTAAAAATGTCAATTTAGCCAAATTGATCCCTTTTGGCCCCCCGGGAGTCAGCCCCACCAATTGTACAATTTTGAATCTCTACCTCAAGGGGATGCTACCAGGCGAATATGAGCGATATATATTAATCCATTGCTTAGTTTCAGAGAAGAAGTTGTTTATATCAATTTAGGCAAATTGACCCCTTCTGGCCCGCCCCTCAGCCCTCAGGGGGGTCAGCCCTATCATTTGTACAATTTTGAATCCCTACTCCAAGGGGATATTACCAGTCAAATATGTGAGATATCCATTGCTTAGTTTCAGAGGAGAAGTCGTTTATATCAATCTACCCAATCTGGCCCTTTTTGGCCCCGCCCCTAAGACACCCAGGGGGTTAGCCCCACCATTTGTACAATTTTGAATTCCTACCCCAAGTAGGTGCTACAAGGCAAATACGTGAGATATCCATTGCTTAGTTTCAGAGGAGAAGTTGTTTATATCAATTTAGCCAAATTGACCCTGTTTGGCCCCGCCCCTCAGCGCCCCGGGGTGTCAGCCCCACCACTTATACAATTTTGAGTTCCCACTCAATGGTGATGCTACCAGGCAAATATGAGCCATATCCAATGCTCGGTTTCAGAGAAGAAGTCGTTTATATCAATAGAGCCCAATTGACCACATTTGGCCCCGCCCCTCAGGCCCCTGGGGAGTCAGCCCCATCATTTGTACAATTTTGAATCCCCACCACATAGTGATGCTACCAGGCAAATATGAGCCATATCCAATGCTCGGTTTCAGAGAAGAAGTCGTTTATATCAAAATAGCTAAATTGACCCCTTTTGGCCCCGCCCCAGAGGCCCCCAGGGGATCAGCCCCATCATTTGTACAATTTTGAGTCCCCTACCCATAGGGATGCTTCTGACCAAATTTGGTGAAATTCCAATCAGCGGTTATGAAGAAGAAGTCAAATAATTCAATTGTTGACGGACAGACGGACGGACGGACGACAGACGGACGGACGGACGACGGATGACGGACGCCACGGTATGGCATAAGCTCACCTTGGTCCTTCGGACCAGGTGAGCTAATAACTGCCAAATTCTGCTTTACCAAATTTAATGACTGCCAAATTCTGCTTTACCAAATTTAATGTCTGCCAAATTCTGCTTTACCAAAGACTGCCAAATTCTGTTTTATCAAGACTGTCAAAAATGCGCTGCTTTACCTATGACCACCAAATTCTGCTTTACCAAATTTAATGTCTGCCAAATTCTGCTTTACCAAATTCAATGACTGCCAAATTCTGCTTTACCAAAGACTGCCAAATTCTGTTTTATCAAGACTGTCAAAAATGCGCTGCTTTACCTATGACCACCAAATTCTGCTTTACCAAATTTAATGTCTGCCAAATTCTGCTTTACCAAATTTAATGACTGCCAAATTCTGGTTTACCAAATTTATTGACTGCCAAATTCTTCTTTACCAAATTTTATGAGCACCGAATTCTGCTTTACCAAATTGAATGCACAAGCTTTGCATATGACAGTCTATACTAATGCTGCTGCTTAATCAATGAATGGAAATATATCACTTACCTGGAACTCTGCCAAGTGATATTAAGCCATGCCTAGCAATGTCTCCCTTAGGGAGAGGATGGCATACTCTAATTCACATCCAGTCATATCAAGTTGAAAATAATATCATAGCACACTCATTTAGTGTTTTCATTTGAAAATTGGTAAATAAAGATTGAACATTACAATTTATATGTCTTTAGAATTTTTCATTATGAAGAAAAGTTGATGTAATAAATGTAGACATTATACATATGTGTATATAGGTGTGATGTAGACAGCAACAGTGAGCTATGTACTTATTGGCGATTACCGGGGTACCAATGTAACTGAGCTTTTATCTCCAGACATTACAATGGGGTTTGTCTACCACATAATTACTTTTGCAGTTCTACACATGCAGTAGTGACCTCCGGTAGGGAGACTAAACAGCGATGACCATCATGTCTTGGTTACGATGTTTTCCAGCATCATTAGCCCCGATATTACAGGACTGATGTCTACAGCACACATTACTGAAGGCAAATTTATCTCTCATCAGTAAAATATCTCAATATGGCTGTCGGACATACCAAAATTTTATCTCCACAACATTAAAGTATTGATAGAATCAATGACATAATTTGGTTATCTGAGCATTACAAAATAAATGATACATTTTTTTGTACCCTTTTTTATTATCCAATCATGATAAAAACGATATATTTCTACAAAACAAAATTGATCACATGCACTTAAATGATGAACATACATGTTTAATAGACCTGCAAAGTTGCCTGACATTTGAATGATGCTGATAAACAAATATGTGACCTTGATAGTGAGTCAAGGTCACACATATTTTAATTGGATAATAAGCCTATGCTCAAATCATTCATTCATTTTTTGAATCTTTGTTGAAACATTTGTTTAAACACCTGGGGCCGCGGTGGCCGAGTGGTTAAGGTGTACCGACACTTTATCACTAGCCCTCCACCTCTTGGTTGCGAGTTCGAAACCTACGTGGGGCAGTTGCCAGGTACTGACCGTAGGCCGGTGGTTTTTCTCCGGGTACTCCGGCTTTCCTCCACCTCCAAAACCTGGCACGTCCTTAAAATGACGTTAAACAAAAACAAACCAAAGTTTAAACACCTGATCTGAAAAATGGGTCAAGGTTCTGCCTTTAAACACTGGATCTGATAGGACTTTCAGTAAGTTTCTCAAAGAAACATTTTGACAAAGACCCATGGACAAGTGTTATAGTAATGATTACCGTTGCATAGCCACTGCCAAGTAAGGTGAGCTAGACAAATATTGTATTTCAATGGATGCAAAAACAAATTTGAATTAAAATATATTTTTCACAGCAATTTAAAAACTGATTATAATTTTTTTCACTTTCATCATTTTTATTTTTTGCAATCTTAATTATACTGTATATATATATATATATATATACATGTATATATATAAAATCTTCCATCAGAAATAGCAACAAACTGAACCACTCTAAAATAACACTTTACCAGAGCTAAAATAAATTGGCTTCAAATTTGTATTGATTCCACACATACACAGCACACATGTACACTGTACTTACTAGTACACTGACTCTACAGAGCCCATCACACTACATACTGGATACACCAATATTTACAGGGTCATTGAGAAATCTCCTGAGAAATCCACAGTATTGTCAGCCAATTATAGAGGCAGCCAATTACTGGATGTCTTATAATGGATAACTTGTATAGATCTATACAGGCATTCATAAATAACCAATTATCCAAGTCTCTTTACCCTCATACAGGGGAAATCTCCAACAAAATCCCACAAGACTTTTCATCAATTACTGAGACATCCTATTATGTTTACTAGTTCCCTGTGATCTATTGTGTTGAGACATCCTATTATGTATACTAGTTCCCTGTGATCTATTGTCATGAGACATCCTATTATGTATACTAGTTCCCTGTGATCTATTGTCTATAGACATCCTATTATGTATACTAGTTCCCTGTGATCTATTGTCATGAGACATCCTATTATGTATACTAGTTCCCTGTGATCTATTGTCTATAGACATCCTATTATGTATACTAGTTCCCTGTGATCTATTGTCATGAGACATCCTATTATGTATACTAGTTCCCTGTGATCTATTGTCTATCACAGTGGTGAACCAGCTAACTTACTTGTCACAACCATGGATGGTGCTTATTTCCTTTTAGCTCAAAAAAAATATATAGCGTATCTTGCATTTAGTATTTTCATAGAGTCATAGTTTCAGTCCTAATGAAGGCAACTGGAAAGTTATTGTCATCAAAATGAACAATGAGGATAAGACACAATTATACTCCTGCTGTAAGTTAACAACATTAGCAATCTAAATCATTAATTTGTGTACAAATGTAAGAAAATATGAGTAAGGGAATTATGTAAAATATATCACAAGATTTGTTATTCCAAGCATCAAATGCTTCACTTTAGTACATTATATACAACATTTTACATTCTAGAAAATAAAGATTAAATAGGATGGTTATAAAAGTATTTCCCAAACATATATATAAAAATAATAAAGCAACATCTCTTGTCTGAGCACTTCTGTACATCACATTCAAGAGGCCCAGAGAGAGGCCTGTATCACCTGGTTGATTTGAGCAAACGTCAAAATAATGTTCATGTTCAATTCGTTAATAGCTTTATCAAAGTCCAGACTCAACATGATTATGTTTAAAGAAACTCAGTCCCTTGGGGTGGGGAAAGACCCCTGGGCCTATTTTTACATCAGGATTGTGTTCATCTTTTATTGCCCAGCAATGTTATATATGGTTATAGGGAGGAGATCTGAACTTTTCAAAGATTTAACAAAGGAACTAAGTCTTCAGGGGTGGGAATGACCCCTGGGCCTATTTTGAAAACATGAGCATGTTTATCTTTTGATACCCATATAGGGCTAGGGGGTGGAGATCTGAACAGTTTCAAAATTATAAGAAGTCATTTATAGCAATTAGAGTTAAATTGCTCCCTTTTGCCCTGTCTGTCAGGCCCCTGGAGGTTAGCACCATCATTTGCATAAATTTGAATCCCAGCCATCTAGGAATGTTACCGCTGAAACATACATGTCATACATTGCTTAGTTCCAGAGAAGAAGTTAATATAAATATGTATAGCCCCCCCTCCCCCTCTAACTCTCTCAACTTAGACACATATTGTTTGATTAAGTTAACTTCTAATTTATCCATTTTGAAACACAATGGAAATAAAAATAAGTATATTAGATCAGAGAGTACATGTAAAATCACTAGTGCAAACTATTTGACATTAACAAGTTAAGTTTAAAAAACACTTGTATCCATGACTGTACTCTGGAATACTCAGCTTGAATTTCCATAATTAGTGATAGATTATCTCAGGTAGATATTTTTCTTCAGGAGTAGAGAGCCAAACTTCATTTGCATAGTTTATATAGAGGTTACACAACGAGTGGTTGTTGGATATGGAATTTATTTCACACGAGTAAGTTATTTTTTAAAAGTTACAAAAGACACGAGCTTTAGCGAGTGTTTTTTGCAACTTTTAAAAAATAACTTACGAGTGTGAAATAAATTCCATATCCAACAATTTCGAGTCGTGTGACCTGTTTCTACCACAATAATATCGGCTTGAATCAAAGGGAAACGTGGCCAAGTATAATTTCGCGTATGCAAATAAAGTGTACCGGTGACGTACGGGACCCTGTGATGTGACGTCATTAGATTATTGATGACGTCAATAACAATTGCAGCTTGGGTCAAAGTTCACCGTGTTAGCCAATCGAAATGCGTACAGAGTTTATACCACGTGTGGTATAAACAGATTGTTAATCAACAGCTGTGATGATTAAATGATGGTCTGAGAGTTGAATAACACGGCGTATTGTGGTAGAAACATGTATAGTCAATGAAAGAAACACTGGTTTTATAAAATTGCCAAAAAATCACTTCAAAAATTTGCCCTTGAGAACCTGGCCATATAACTTTTACAAAGCACCTCAAAGCAAACGGAAAAATAAAGCACTTACATCAAAATCTTTGTAGTTGTTGATGATTTAAACAGCCGTCTGCTCACTATGGTTACACTAAATTTACTTGTATTTATTACATAACAAATAACTATTTTTCAATCACAAAACATGGCATGTTGGTTCCCTTTATCTGTCATTAGTCACATACAGTAGTTGTATTTGTGTATCACGTCGTGATATTACAAAATGACGGCATATCCTGTTGTCTTTTTGATGCCTTTCTAATGCCTTTCATGATACATCAGCCCAAAAGGAAGGTAATTAATTCATAAATTAAAGACTACCATATACAACAACGACGAGTTTGTGTGACCTGTTTCTACCACAATAGAAAAGATATTCTGAGGATGAATTGACCTTGTCTGTTCTGTATTCTTCTACAATACCAGGTAGGTCGTAAGGATATGACCTAAAGTGAAATGCTACTAATTAATATGCAAAACTGATAATTTCGGAAATACATGGACAATTATGATCTATTACAAATCATAACAAAATAAATGTAAGTTTATTCTTTTCAAAGCAATAAATTGATAAATTATCTCTATATTTTAAAAATTTGACAAAAATAACTGAATTTCTTCTTGTACGTGTGCTATCATTTCCGGGACCTCTAAATAAATAGTCTCAGCCAAAGGTCACTGTATCAACCAATCAAATCACATTTAGAGTTTATTTTACATGTGGTATAAACTGAATCTTTTTCAACAGTTATAATGATTATTTCATGCCTTGTAATGGGACTTGAATAACACCCACCTATTGTGGTAGAAATAATCTGTTACCTATATGTGTTAAAGATCAGTTATCTCACTCTCTGGCCCATATTCTGTGAAACTGCAACTGAATTAGATCTGGTTACAGAATATCAGCCAAAAATTAAGATAATTCAATTTTGAAATAATACAGATATAGATTATATAAGTCATGTAGGCCTAGTGGAGATGCCAACAAACTTTGTCACTCAGATGCTTGGCCCAAGATCTTTGTCGCTAGAAGTCTTGCCGGAGGAGATGGACGTAGGACTAAAGCCTGCTGGCGTTTATATGAGTAACCAGGAGACATTTTGAAGTCAAACTCCTGAATAAGGCGGGCCAGGACTGTCTTCATCTCCAACAAGGCAAATTTGTAACCAATGCACATATATGGTCCAACAGCAAATGGCAAAAATTTCCTGGATTCATTGTCAATATGTTCCATAAAGCGTTCAGGCTTAAACGAGTCTGGATCCTCCCAGTTTAAACTGAAATGACACAAAAAAAGGACCTGTAATCAAAATTGTTCAGGCCGTCAACCAAATTTTAATGCTAGGAATGGGATATATACATATATAAAGAATGAATCTGAAAGAAATACACAAGAGATATGAATACATCATGGTGAATAAGAACAGGAAATATGACTGTTTATCAGAAACTGAATAATTGTCAATGTATATTTACTTTACAACTATTATAACCTTTTTACATCTTTCTGACTTCTCTTCCAGATATCCAGACTTTGGCCCCCTAACTTCACTGCCAAGTCTTCAAAGGACTCAACAGCTGTATGGTGTCCCTTACACCACCATGGAGTCCTAGAAGGACAAACAGCTGTATGGTGTCCCTTACACCACCACGGAGTCCTAGAAGGACAAACAGCTGTGATATATTCTTAGCATCACCTCCCAAATCCTAGAAGGACAAACAGCTGTGATATATTCTTAACATCACCTCCCAAATCCTAGAAGGACAAACAGCTGTAAAATGTCCCTTATAAGCATCAACACAGAGTCCTGGAAGATCAAACATCTGTATGATGTCTCTAACATCACTGATGTGTCCTAGATAGATTAAACAGCTGTATGATGTCCCTAACATCACTAACTTGTACTAGAAGGACGAAACAGCTGTATGGTGTCCCTAACATCACTAACATGTCCTAGATAGATCAAACAGCTGTATGATGTCCCTAACATCACTAACTAGTACTAGAAGGACGAAACAGCTGTATGGTGTCCCTATCATCACTAACGAGCACTAGAAGGACGAAACAGCTCTATGATGTCCCTAACATCACTAACTAGTACTAGAAGGACGAAACAGCTGTATGGTGTCCCTAACATCACTAACGAGTACTAGAAGGACGAAACAGCTGTATGATGTCCCTAACATCACTAACTAGTACTAGAAGGACGAAACAGCTGTATGGTGTCCCTAACATCACTAACGAGTACTAGAAGGACGAAACAGCTCTATGATGTCCCTAACATCACTAACATGTCCTAGACGAAACAGCTCTATGATGCTGTTTTATATTCATTTTCAGCCTAATATTGCCTCATTAGTAAATTGTGTGTCTTTTGTAAACATAAACAATCCTTCCAGGTACACTCAGTTAACAAAATATTATGATCACCACAAAATTCTGGAGCAATGAAACGTTGGACAATTAATTATGTGTTAAGTTTAGAAAATGAGATGATAAAAAATTATATAGATTACTTTTCAAAGGTTTTGTTTGAAATTAAATTTTTACTTCTTTTTTTACTTCTAAACAAGAAAGCAGTCTATTTTAGCTACCAATCTTACGGGGGAGAAAAAAGCAATGAAGTGATTTATATAGCTGAGCTAACATAAAGTTTGTTATATCTTTCTGCTTCCTGTTTATTATCTGTTTTCTTTGTGGATTTTTTCCGGATCATTTATCGACAACATTTAACGTTGTTATAATGTATTTACTATTGGTTATAACAAAGAACAAGACTTGTAGTAACTGGTGCCTGTGTCACTGAACAAAAGAGGTCTGCCATATACATTTGTATGTCATCCAGAGTAATTTGGGTGACAAAGTGATCATGAGTTTATAGCTCAAACAGCTTTTTGTGCATGACCCCAAACAAAGTATCTACAGTAAGTACCATCTAGGTATGGAATTTCTAGAAATAAAGATGATGATTACATAATTGATATCTATCATTCTAGGCCCTAATACCCAGCTGCTCGAGTCGGGTTCCCCTCTTTACCATAAGAAAATTCCATTCGAAACAAGCATATAATACACCCAAATTATCTTCATAATAGACACTATTGTTAGTCCACTTACATTTCCCTAGCATCACTGCCGAGTTCTCAAAGGACTTAAATGGTGCATGATGTCCATAGTATCATGTCAAGTCCTAGAAGAACGTACACCTGTATGATGTCCCTAGCATCAAAGAAGCACATACAACTATAAGATATGACAGACAGTGCTGTTCATTTCCATATAATATACCAGTACTGTGGTAAACTTTGACCCCTTCCTTGGGCAAACAGGCCCTTCCTCATCAAGGTATAAAATGAAAATTTACGGTGGAAATTACCCACTTCGTACCTGAATATGATATCCTATAGCCCCCTGGGAGATCAAGTTACCCCAACCTCATTTGCTATATCAGAGAATCCCATTGGTCCAAAACTCATAATACATCTATATATTATGGCCCAGATACATGTATACTGACATGTAAGATTAAAATGTGACAAATTTACAAACTGCACACAATGAGACAATGAAGAATGAACAAGAGACCCACAGGGCCTGCATCACTCTCCTTGATATTTCAGTATTTATGGTAAAATTTTCTAATATGTGGACTAAATTCTGTCATTCTTGAAAAAGAGAGTGTTTTCATCAAACTTGGTAAATTCATTTAAGTTATCACGTTCACAAGGTAATTGTTGACAATGGCTGGCTGGATGGACGGATGGACGGACGGACGGACTGACAGATTGACAGGGAGGAAACATATAGACCCCCCCCCCTCCCCCAAGTAGGGGACTAAAAATACCAGGTGTGGCCATTACCATCAGAGGATCAGCTGTTAAAAGACGTACTTCCTTTAATGTCAACATTTATGTGTACATCTGGTACCCCAGTATAATTACTACTGAGGAATCTACGCTGTACTATCACAAACGATGTCCTCCCTATACCGATGGAAAACTATAAGCAGAGAATCTGTATTATATAAAGGAAAGAATTGGAGAGCTACATGATGCCTAATTACAGCTTTCAGTGAGCCGATGGCCTTCCCATTAACTTGGTTTCCGGTAAAAAAAATAAAAGGCCAATAAGGCCTGTAGCTGCTTACAAAATTATGAGACCTTGGCTACCAAAGATGGCTGTGTATGCCATAACCTTTTTTTTAATATATATATTTCACTTCTTAGATAACAAAAAACATATAGTCTTCAGATGACATGAAACATCTAGTCTTCAGATGACACGAAACATCTAGTCTTCAGATGACACGAAACATCTAGTCTTCAGATGACACGAAACATCTAGTCTTCAGATGACATGAAACATCTAGTCTTCAGATGACACGAAACATCTAGTCTTCAGATGACATGAAACATCTAGTCTTCATATGACATGAAACATCTAGTCCTCAGATGATTATAAGACTCTTTCATATGTGTATATGTAGGATAGGGATATTCCACCCGAGGGTCACAAAATGTGGTGAAACCTCGGGTTTCACCACATTTTGTGACCCCTCGGGTGGAATATCCCTATCCTATACATACACACATAATGAAAGAGTCTTTTTCTCTCATATCACTACCAAATTTCAGGCGAAAGTGTCCTTCAGCCATCCATTTTATCAATTCTTTAATTTTTTTATTTGATGTTTTTACTAAAAATACTTATGCTATTCTGAAAGATCATACCTGATTTTTGCAAACAAAGTTTGCACACAAATTTCATTCCTTTTGTGGTTAAGTGATGAACGAATGAACAATTCGCCGATAAAAATTGCCATAACTGACCGAATTTTGACATGGATGTGATCAAATTGTCAACATCTGAGAAAAAGAAGTTCTATAAACAATACTTTGAAAAATCCAACGCTGAAATGAGTCATCCAATTTAACATATGATTTGATTTGCACCTCGACATATTTGATCGTTTCACGGAACAAACTGTACTTTTTATTGCCAAGTCACATTTTTTATAAAATACTACGTCACTGCATGACGTCACGACTGTCATTGGAATTCCATTCATAGTTCAAGGCTATTGAGAGTGATGTCGATCGCCATGACACGGCGATGTTTCGTGGGTGGTAATTTTAAATTCACTGTGATTTAATTTGGCAACTTCATGTGTGAACTGGCCAGCGAACAGTGACTCTATAAGAGTATTCGATCTTTTCTGTGACACAGGATTACAGAGCAACCCACTTATTTGCATAGCCCTTTTTCCATGACAAAATATGCAAATAACCGGAGTATTCGTATAGGCGGAGTTGGGTTTTGGCCCGTCTTATACACATGTAGAGGGGGACGTTTCTAATATGTGAATATGTGTTAATGTGTTGAATGAAGTTCCTGTGCTAGTTAGGTAAGAGTGGCCGTGGTGTGTGTTTGTCCACGTGTACCTGTCATGCATTGTGCATTGTGTCGAGACCCTATGTGAGTGTACTGTGTTTGATTGGTCGGTCGTGTGTGCATTGTTACCGGGGTGTATATATACGGGTGCTGCGATCTTTTACATCGGGCAGTTTGGAGGGATTGAGTTCCTGAAACCGTCACATTTAGCAGTAGGTGTTACTAGCAGTAGCGGGGTGCATTAGGTGGGATGGGGGTTGAGCTATAGCTGATAGAGGGTAGGGTAAAGGATGTTATGTATGTTGTAAACGTTGGGCCCAGTATGCGATTGTGTTGTGTACTTTTTGTGGAAATGTAATAAATATTGTTAACTGTTTAATTGTGTCGAGTCTCCTTCACCAGCATTAACAAGCAGACCCAACGAACCTGGGTTGACGTGCGATTCAGGGTAGTGTGCCGGGTGCAGTTTGTACATAACAAACTGGGCCCGACACGCTCCTGTTACACACATGTAGATCGTCAGGTAGGTACTCAAAATGGGCGCTATATGATTGTTTACGTTATTTGCATTAAAAATTTATTTTAAAAAAATACATTATTTAAAATATAAGAGTAAATACGAAATACATGGGTTGTTATTCTTTGTAAATGTACAAATATTTGCATACACTTCATCGTTTACTACTTGTCACTCCGAGTCTCTGGGTCCGATATCGGTCATACACGCGTGGGTTGCCACTACGATCAGAGACATATATACAGAGATTGGCAGCTCTCTATTTGCCCTTGTGTTTACAAAGTGGCCCCTGACCTTCCCACAATCCTTTGCGGTCGCTCGGTTCAGTCTTCACCAGACGCCATATTGGAGAAAACTTGAAAACCAGACACATAATTATCGATAATTTCTATTTGAAATCATCACCAAGATCCAATTATGTGAAATTTGAGAAAGATCCCTTCAGCACTTTCTTAGAAATAGCGATAACAAGTTTCAATTGTCAAAATCTAAGATGGCTGCCTGCCGAGCAGGTTGTTTTACGATTAGTCTCAAAATGCAATATGCATAACTAGGCACCAAGGGGAACCTACATATGAAAATTTGAGAAAGATCCCTTCAGTACTTTCTGAGAAATAGCGATAACAAACTTCAATTGTCAAAATCCAAGATGGCTGCCTGTCGGCCATGTTATTTTCCGATTGGTCTCAAAATGCAATATGCATAACTAGGCACCAAGGGGAACCTACATATGAAATTTGAGAAATATCCCTTTAGTACTTTCTCAGAAATAGCGATAACAAACTTCAATTATCAAAATCAAAGATGGCTGCCTGTCGGCCATGTTGTTTTCCGATTGGTCTCAAAATGCAATATGCATAACTAGGCACCAAGGGGAACCTACATATGAAATCTGCGAAAGATCCCTTCAGTACTTTCTCAGAAATAGCGATAACAAACTTCAATTATCAAAATCCAAGATGGCTGCCTGTCGGCCATGTTGTTTTCCGATTGGTCTCAAAATGCAATATGCATAACTAGGCACCAAGGGGAGCCTACATATGAAATTTGAGAAAGATCCCTTCAGTACTTTCTCAGAAATAGCGATAACAAACTTCAATTGTCAAAATACAAGATGGCTGCCTGTCGGCCATGTTGTTTTCCGATTGCTCTCAAAATGCAATATGCATAACTAGGCACCAAGGGGAACCCACATATGAAATTTGAGAAAGATCCCTTCAGTACTTTCTGAGGATAAGCGATAACAAGAATTGTTTACGGACGGACGGAGGGACGGACGGACGGACGGACCACGGACCACGGACGCAGGGCGATTTGAATAGCCCACCATCTGATGATGGTGGGCTAAAAACCATGTAGCCCTATTGGTTTATTGCTGATATGAAATATATTTATCTCAGAATGTATGTATTTTTATAGTTAAATCCAACGTTTCAAAACCGACACCGACGATATAATAAATCTAAGGACTGTCGGATGTAAACACAAGCACACAACGTTGTAAGAGTTGTCCCCCTTGAACGCAGATTACTCCGCGCACATGAAATGCTATGTAAGATAGATTTATCTTACATGGCTATCTTACATGGGCAAACTCTATCCAACATGGCGAGATATGAGAGAAATGAAACATCTAGTCTTCAGATGACATGAAACATATAGTCTTCAGATGACATGAAACATCTAGTCCTCAGATGACAAAAAACAGTCTTCAGATGATATGAAACATATAGTCTTCAGATGACATGAAACATCTAGTCTTCAGATGACAAGAAACCTATAGTTATATGTTGTTAGCTTTGCCTACAATCTGACAAAGAAACATGTAAATAGTAATCCTGGCCTCATGTAACAAAGGAACTGATATCAATTGTTAGCTTTGCCTATAGCCAGTTAAGTATCATATGAACTATAAGCCTGGAACTGATATTGTAAGCTTTGAATATAGCCAATAAAGCAACATATAAATTATTAGCCTGGCCTAAAATGACAAAGAAACATACATAGTTAGGTCTCCCCTATAGATGACAAAAGAAGACCTACATTTGAGTGTGGATGTAGGTAGAATTGAAGCTACCTGGCTAAATGAGCTGTCTCATTACCGGAAGATAGAAAAGGCTGTCAACAAAGGCATGGATATTAATTAACTCAAAACACACTGATTAACAAAATATGATCACTCTGTCATCCTCTGCTATCAGAAATCTAATTATATGAAACAAGTTTCCATGGCAACTCCTAGATATGATTACCAACTCAACAGACACAAAGCTTGATGTAGTCAAAGCATGTAAAATTAATCTATAAAATATGATCATCAACACTGGTTAAAATGATTCACTGCACTACTTCTGAATACTAATGTTTTGGTAAAAATAAAGAGCTTTGTCCTACATGTTTCTTTGGTGGAAATACACATGTGGTCAGCTCATTAATATTCATAAAATGTATCAACATATAATTAAATTACTGGGGAAAATCTGGCCAGAAAGAACTTTCAGATCTTAGAAAAAGGACACATATAACAAGAGGTCCAGAGGGCCTGTATCACTCACCTGGTTGGATTTGACCATACATCAAAATATTTCCATGTTCCATTCGTTAATACATGTAGCTTTATTTGTTAATGTCAAACAATGCTATATATGGTCATGGGGTCGGGATCTCAACTGCTTCAAAGATAAACCAAAAAATTAATTCCAGCTAGACTCCCACGGAACATGAAAAGACCCCAGGGATTGCTTTTACAACAGGATTGTATTTAAAGAAACTAAGCCCCTTAGGGCCTATATTTACATCATGATTTTGTTTATCTCTTTATGCCCAACAATGCTATGGCTATAGAGTGGGGATTATATGGTTTCAAAGATTTAGCAAAGAAAATAAGCCCCTAGGGGTTGGGAAAGACCCCAGGGCCTATTCTTACAACAGGATTGTGTTTATCTCTTGGTGCCCAATAATGCTACATATGGCTATGAGGTGGGAATTGCAACAGTTTCAAAATAAAAAAAAGTCTTTTATAATAGTATAGCCCAATTGCTCCCTTTTGGCCCTGCCCTAAGCCCCTATAGGTCAGCCCCAAAGTTTGTAGCTTTTTGAATCCCCACCCACTAGGGATGCTACCAGCATTATATGAGTGATACCCATTGCTAAGTTTCAAAGGAGAATTAAGTTGCTTATAGCAGAATAGGCAAATTGCTCTCTTTTTGCCCTGCCCGTCGGGCCCCTAGAGGAACAGTCCCAGTATTTGTATTAATTTGAGTAACAAATTGTAACTTGTTGCGAATTTGTATGTGTAGGTTATTGATGACATGATTAATTTGAGATGTGATTACCCTACATAAAATGATGACATCATGCTATTGTGAGTAGCATCAAAGCAGGTGCCAGCTGACTTTCCCTACCCTGTGTGAGATGAATTTTTCTCTTTCTCTGAACAGGGATATCCACAAATTTACCGATGCGAGATTTTTTTTATCACACCCTAGGATTGAGACAAGCTACACATGCTCTTTGTACGTTCTTAACAATTGTATGATGTCGCAGCAACAATACAATGACGTCACAGCAACAATATAATGCAGGTGAAAGATCCTATTAATCCAATCCCTATTAACCTGGGGATCACCCTGTGAAGTAGGTGTGAAATGACAGGTACTAGATCTCACCAACAATCACACAAGATATATAATCACAAATGTGCCAACATTGTATACTGTATACTATACTGTTTTGATGTCACCGCACTTTCAATATGTATCATCACTATATGCCAAAAGTTTATAGAACGGGCTATTTACGGACAAGTATTTTCTTTGTCATAATGAACATTAGTCTGTCAAATAAAGTCAGTGACAGAAGAAGTGGACATTAGTGTAGACAAAAACTATTGATGATGGAAATAAGATGACAAAGTTTTGAATATCTTATGATACGAGGATGATTATTCTTAAAGGACTAAATAGTCAGCTATAAATAAGTTGGTTGTTTGAAATAAACACAGTAGACACTAACAACTTGTGGACATGAGGTGTCCAGTCTCTTTTCTCTCCAGACTGAATCCTAGTGGAAATGAGGTGTCGAGTCTCTTGTCTCCAGTCTGAATCCTAGTGGACATGAGGTGTCCAGTCTCTTGTCTGCAGTCTGAATCCTATTGGACATGAGGTGTCCAGTCTCTTGTCTGCAGTCTGAATCCTCGTGGACATGAGGAGTCGAGTCTCTTGTCTGCAGACTGAATCCTAGTGGAAATGAGGTGTCGAGTCTTTTGTCTCCAGTCTGAATCCTCGTGGACACAAGGTGTCGAGTCTCTTGTCTGCAGACTGAATCCTTGTGGACACGAGGTGTCCAGTCTCTTGTCTCCAGTCTGAATCCTAGTGGACACGAGGTGTCCAGTCTCTTGTCTGCAGTCTGAATCCTAGTGGACACAAGGTGTCCAGTCTCTTGTCTGCAGTCTGAATCCTGGTGGACATGAGGTGTCCAGTCTCTTGTCTCCAGTCTGAACCCTCGTGGACACGAGGTGTCGAGTCTCTTGTCTGCAGACTGAATCCTAGTGGACACGAGGTGTCCAGTCTCTTGTCTCCAGACTGAATCCTAGTGGACATGAGGTGTCCAGTCTCTTGTCTCCAGTTTGAATCCTGGTGGACATGAAATGTCCAGTCTCTTGTCTCCTGTCTGAATCCTAGTGGACATGAGGTGTCCAGTCTCTTGTCTCCTGTCTGAATCCTAGTGGACATGAGGTGTCCAGTCTCTTGTCTCCAGTCTGAATCCTGGTGGACATGAGGTGTCCAGTCTCTTGTCTCCAGTCTGAATCCTGGTGGACATGAGGTGTCCAGTCTCTTGTCTCCAGTCTGAATCCTAGTGGACATGAGGTGTCCAGTTTCTTGTCTCCAGTCTGAATCCTGGTGGACATGAGGTGTCCAGTCTCTTGTCTCCTGTCTGAATCCTAGTGGACACAAGGTGTCGGGTCTCTTGTCTCCAGTCTGAATCCTGGTGGACATGAGGTGTCCAGTCTCTTGTCTCCAGTCTGAATCCTGGTGGACATGACGTGTCCAGTCTCTTGTCTCCTGTCTGCATCCTAGTGGACACAAGGTGTCCAGTCTCTTGTCTCTAGACTGAATCCTGGTGGACATGAGGTGTCCAGTCTCTTGTCTCCTGTCTGCATCCTAGTGGACACAAGGTGTCCAGTCTCTTGTCTCAAGACTGAATCCTGGTGGACATGAGGTGTCGAGTCTCTTGTCTCCAGACTGAATCCTGGTGGACATGAGGTGTCAAGTCTCTTGTCTCTAGTCTGAATCCTGGTGGACATGAAGTGTCCAGTCTCTTGTCTCCTGTCTGAATCCTAGTGGACAGAAGGTGTCCAGTCTCTAGTCTCCAGACTGAATCCTAGTGGAAATGAGGTGTCGAGTCTCTTGTCTCCATACTGAATCCTGGTGGACATGAGGTGTCCAGTCTCTTGTCTCCACACTGAATCCTGGTGGACATGAGGTGTCCAGTCTCTTGTCTCTAGACTGAATCCTGGTGGACACAAGGTGTCCAGTCTCTTGTCTCCTGTCTGCATCCTAGTGGACACAAGGTGTCCAGTCTCTTGTCTCTAGACTGAATCCTGGTGGACATGAGGTGTCCAGTCTCTTGTCTCCAGTCTGAATCCTAGTGGAAATGAGGTGTCCAGTCTCTTGTCTCCAGTCTGAATCCTGGTGGACATGAGGTGTCCAGTCTCTTGTCTCCAGTCTGAATCCTAGTGGACACAAGGTGTCCAGTCTCTTGTCTCAAGACTGAATCCTAGTGGAAACGAGGTGTCCAGTCTCTTGTCTCCAGTCTGAATCCTAGTGGGCACGAGGTGTCCAGTCTCTTGTCTCAAGACTGAATCCTGGTGGACATGAAGTATCCAGTCTCTTATCTCCAGTCTGAATCCTGGTGGACATGAGGTGTCCAGTCTCTTGTCTCCACACTGAATCCTAGTGGACATGAGGTGTCGAGTTTCTTGTCTCCAGACTGAATCCTGGTGGACATAAGGTGTCAAGTCTCTTGTCTCTAGACTGAATCCTTGTGGACATGAAGTGTCCAGTCTCTTGTCTCCTGTCTGAATCCTAGTGGACACAAGGTGTCCAGTCTCTAGTCTCCAGACTGAATCCTAGTGGACATGAAGTGTCCAGTCTCTTGTCTCCTGTCTGAATCCTCGTGGACACAAGGTGTCCAGTCTCTTGTCTCCAGACTGAATCCTGGTGGACATGAGGTGTCCAGTCTCTAGTCTCCAGACTGAATCCTAGTGGAAACGAGGTGTCCAGTCTCTTGTCTCCTGTCTGAATCCTAGTGGAAACAGAGTGTCAAGTCTCTTGCCTCCAGTCTGAATCCTGGTGGACATGAAGTGTCCAGTCCCTTGTCTCCAGACTGAATCCTGGTGGACACAAGGTGTCAAGTCTCTTGTCTCCAGTCTGAATCCTAGTGGACATCAGGTGTCCAGTCTCTTGTCTCCAGTCTGAATCCTGGTGGACATGAGGTGTCCAGTCTCTTGTCTCCAGTCTGAATCCTAGTGGACATGAGGTGTCCAGTCTCTTGTCTCCAGTCTGAATCCTGGTGGACATGAGGTGTCCAGTCTCTTGTCTCCAGTCTGAATCCTAGTGGAAATGAGGTGTCCAGTCTCTTGTCTCAAGACTGAATCCTGGTGGACATGAGGTGTCCAGTCTCTTGTCTCCACACTGAATCCTAGTGGAAATGAGGTGTCCAGTCTCTTGTCTGCAGTCTGAATCCTGGTGGACATGAGGTGTCCAGTCTCTTGCCTCCAGACTGAATCCTAGTGGACATGAGGTGTCGAGTTTCTTGTCTCCAGACTGAATCCTGGGGGACATGAGGTGTCAAGTCTCTTGTCTCTAGTCTGAATCCTGGTGGACATGAAGTGTCCAGTCTCTTGTCTCCTGTCTGAATCCTAGTGGACACAAGGTGTCCAGTCTCTTGTCTCCAGACTGAATCCTGGTGGACATGAGGTGTCCAGTCTCTTGTCTCCAGACTGAATCCTGGTGGACACGAGGTGTCCAGTCTCTTGTCTCCAGACTGAATCCTAGTGGACATGAGGTGTCGAGTCTCTTGTCTCCAGTCTGAATCCTGGTGGACACAAGGTGTCCAGTCTCTTGTCTGCAGTCTGAATCCTAGTGGACACAAGTTGTCCAGTCTCTTGTCTGCAGTCTGAATCCTGGTGGACATGAGGTGTTGAGTCTCTTGTCTCCAGTCTGAATCCTGGTGGACACAAGGTGTCCAGTCTCTTGTCTGCAGTCTGAATCCTAGTGGACACAAGTTGTCCAGTCTCTTGTCTCCAGTCTGAATCCTAGTGGACATGAGGTGTCCAGTCTCTTGTCTCCAGTCTGAATCCTAGTGGACATGAGGTGTCCAGTCTCTTGTCTCCAGTCTGAATCCTGGTGGACATGAAGTGTTCAGTCTCTTGTCTCCAGTCTGAATCCTGGTGGACATGAAGTGTCCAGTCCCTTGTCTCCAGACTGAATCCTGGTGGACATGAGGTGTCCAGTCTCTTGTCTCTAGTCTGAATCCTGGTGGACATGAGGTGTCCAGTCTCTAGTCTCTAGACTGAATCCTAGTGGAAACGAGGTGTCCAGTCTCTTGTCTCCTGTCTGAATCCTAGTGGAAACGGAGTGTCAAGTCTCTTGCCTCCAGTCTGAATCCTGGTGGACATGAAGTGTCCAGTCCCTTGTCTCCAGACTGAATCTTGGTGGACACAAGGTGTCCAGTCTCTCGTCTCCAGTCTGAATCCTAGTGGACATGAGGTGTCCAGTTTCTTGTCTCCAGTCTGAATCCTGGTGGACATGAGGTGTCCAGTCTCTTGTCTCCAGTCTGAATCCTGGTGGACATGAGGTGTCCAGTCTCTTGTCTCCAGTCTGAATCCTAGTGGACATGAGGTGTCCAGTCTCTTGTCTCCAGTCTGAATCCTAGTGGACATGAGGTGTCCAGTCTCTTGTCTCCTGTCTGAATCCTAGTGGACACAAGGTGTCCAGTCTCTTGTCTCCAGTCTGAATCCTAGTGGAAACGAGGTGTCCAGTCTCTTGTCTCCAGTCTGAATCCTGGTGGACATGAGGTGTCCAGTCTCTTGTCTCCAGTCTGAACCCTCGTGGACACGAGGTGTCGAGTCTCTTGTCTGCAGACTGAATCCTTGTGGACACGAGGTGTCCAGTCTCTTGTCTGCAGTCTGAATCCTGGTGGACATGAGGTGTCCAGTCTCTTGTCTCCAGTTTGAATCCTGGTGGACATGAAATGTCCAGTCTCTTGTCTCCTGTCTGAATCCTAGTGGACATGAGGTGTCCAGTCTCTTGTCTCCTGTCTGAATCCTAGTGGACATGAGGTGTCCAGTCTCTTGTCTCCAGTCTGAATCCTGGTGGACATGAGGTGTCGAGTCTCTTGTCTCCAGTCTGAATCCTGGTGGACATGAGGTGTCCAGTCTCTTGTCTCCAGTCTGAATCCTAGTGGACATGAGGTGTCCAGTCTCTTGTCTCCAGTCTGAATCCTGGTGGACATGAGGTGTCCAGTCTCTTGTCTCCTGTCTGAATCCTAGTGGACACAAGGTGTCCAGTCTCTTGTCTCCAGTCTGAATCCTGGTGGACATGAGGTGTCCAGTCTCTTGTCTCCAGTCTGAATCCTGGTGGACATGAGGTGTCCAGTCTCTTGTCTCCTGTCTGCATCCTAGTGGACACAAGGTGTCCAGTCTCTTGTCTCTAGACTGAATCCTGGTGGACATGAGGTGTCCAGTCTCTTGTCTCCTGTCTGAATCCTAGTGGACACAAGGTGTCCAGTCTCTTGTCTCCAGACTGAATCCTGGTGGACATGAGGTGTCGAGTCTCTTGTCTCCAGACTGAATCCTGGTGGACATGAGGTGTCGAGTCTCTTGTCTCCAGTCTGAATCCTGGTGGACATGAAGTGTCCAGTCTCTTGTCTCCTGTCTGAATCCTAGTGGACAGAAGGTGTCCAGTCTCTAGTCTCCAGACTGAATCCTAGTGGAAATGAGGTGTCGAGTCTCTTGTCTCCATACTGAATCCTGGTGGACATGAGGTGTCCAGTCTCTTGTCTCCACACTGAATCCTGGTGGACATGAGGTGTCCAGTCTCTTGTCTCTAGACTGAATCCTGGTGGACACAAGGTGTCCAGTCTCTTGTCTCCTGTCTGCATCCTAGTGGACACGAGGTGTCCAGTCTCTTGTCTCCAGTCTGAATCCTAGTGGACACAAGGTGTCCAGTCTCTTGTCTTCTGTCTGAATTCTAGTGGAAATGAGGTGTCCAGTCCCTTGTCTCTAGACTGAATCCTGGTGGACACAAGGTGTCCAGTCTCTTGTCTCCTGTCTGCATCCTAGTGGACACAAGGTGTCCAGTCTCTTGTCTCTAGACTGAATCCTGGTGGACATGAGGTGTCGAGTCTCTTGTCTCTAGACTGAATCCTGGTGGACACAAGGTGTCCAGTCTCTTGTCTCCTGTCTGCATCCTAGTGGACACAAGGTGTCCAGTCTCTTGTCTCTAGACTGAATCCTGGTGGACATGAGGTGTCCAGTCTCTTGTCTCCAGTCTGAATTCTAGTGGAAATGAGGTGTCCAGTCCCTTGTCTCCAGTCTGAATCCTGGTGGACATGAGGTGTCCAGTCTCTTGTCTCCAGTCTGAATCCTAGTGGACACAAGGTGTCCAGTCTCTTGTCTCAAGACTGAATCCTAGTGGAAACGAGGTGTCCAGTCTCTTGTCTCCAGTCTGAATCCTAGTGGACACGAGGTGTCCAGTCTCTTGTCTCAAGACTGAATCCTGGTGGACATGAAGTATCCAGTCTCTTATCTCCAGTCTGAATCCTGGTGGACATGAGGTGTCCAGTCTCTTGTCTCCACACTGAATCCTAGTGGACATGAGGTGTCGAGTTTCTTGTCTCCAGACTGAATCCTGGTGGACATAAGGTGTCAAGTCTCTTGTCTCTAGACTGAATCCTTGTGGACATGAAGTGTCCAGTCTCTTGTCTCCTGTCTGAATCCTAGTGGACACAAGGTGTCCAGTCTCTAGTCTCCAGACTGAATCCTAGTGGACATGAAGTGTCCAGTCTCTTGTCTGCTGTCTGAATCCTCGTGGACACAAGGTGTCCAGTCTCTTGTCTCCAGACTGAATCCTGGTGGACATGAGGTGTCCAGTCTCTAGTCTCCAGACTGAATCCTAGTGGAAACGAGGTGTCCAGTCTCTTGTCTCCTGTCTGAATCCTAGTGGAAACAGAGTGTCAAGTCTCTTGCCTCCAGTCTGAATCCTGGTGGACATGAAGTGTCCAGTCCCTTGTCTCCAGACTGAATCCTGGTGGACACAAGGTGTCAAGTCTCTTGTCTCCAGTCTGAATCCTAGTGGACATCAGGTGTCCAGTCTCTTGTCTCCAGTCTGAATCCTGGTGGACATGAGGTGTCCAGTCTCATGTCTCCAGTCTGAATCCTAGTGGACATGAGGTGTCCAGTCTCTTGTCTCCAGTCTGAATCCTGGTGGACATGAGGTGTCCAGTCTCTTGTCTCCAGTCTGAATCCTAGTGGAAATGAGGTGTCCAGTCTCTTGTCTCAAGACTGAATCCTGGTGGACATGAGGTGTCCAGTCTCTTGTCTCCAGTCTGAATCCTAGTGGAAATGAGGTGTCCAGTCTCTTGTCTGCAGTCTGAATCCTGGTGGACATGAGGTGTCCAGTCTTTTGTCTCCACACTGAATCCTAGTGGACATGAGATGTCCAGTCTCTTGTCTCCAGACTGAATCCTGGGGGACATGAGGTGTCGAGTCTCTTGTCTCTAGTCTGAATCCTGGTGGACATGAAGTGTCCAGTCTCTTGTCTCCTGTCTGAATCCTAGTGGACACAAGGTGTCCAGTCTCTAGTCTCCAGACTGAATCCTAGTGGACATGAGGTGTCCAGTCTCTTGTCTCCAGACTGAATCCTGGTGGACACAAGGTTTCCAGTCTCTTGCCTCCAGACTGAATCCTAGTGGACATGAGGTGTCGAGTCTCTTGTCTCCAGTCTGAATCCTGGTGGACACAAGGTGTCCAGTCTCTTGTCTGCAGTCTGAATCCTAGTGGACACAAGTTGTCCAGTCTCTTGTCTGCAGTCTGAATCCTGGTGGACATGAGGTGTTGAGTCTCTTGTCTCCAGTCTGAATCCTGGTGGACACAAGGTGTCCAGTCTCTTGTCTGCAGTCTGAATCCTAGTGGACACAAGTTGTCCAGTCTCTTGTCTCCAGTCTGAATCCTAGTGGACATGAGGTGTCCAGTCTCTTGTCTCCAATCTGAATCCTAGTGGACATGAGGTGTCCAGTCTCTTGTCTCCAGTCTGAATCCTGGTGGACATGAAGTGTTCAGTCTCTTGTCTCCAGTCTGAATCCTGCTGGACATGAAGTGTCCAGTCCCTTGTCTCCAGACTGAATCCTGGTGGACATGAGGTGTCCAGTCTCTTGTCTCTAGTCTGAATCCTGGTGGACATGAGGTGTCCAGTCTCTAGTCTCTAGACTGAATCCTAGTGGAAACGAGGTGTCCAGTCTCTTGTCTCCTGTCTGAATCCTAGTGGAAACGGAGTGTCAAGTCTCTTGCCTCCAGTCTGAATCCTGGTGGACATGAAGTGTCCAGTCCCTTGTCTCCAGACTGAATCTTGGTGGACACAAGGTGTCCAGTCTCTCGTCTCCAGTCTGAATCCTAGTGGACATGAGGTGTCCAGTTTCTTGTCTCCAGTCTGAATCCTGGTGGACATGAGGTGTCCAGTCTCTTGTCTCCAGTCTGAATCCTGGTGGACATGAGGTGTCCAGTCTCTTGTCTCCAGTCTGAATCCTAGTGGACATGAGGTGTCCAGTCTCTTGTCTCCAGTCTGAATCCTAGTGGACATGAGGTGTCCAGTCTCTTGTCTCCTGTCTGAATCCTAGTGGACACAAGGTGTCCAGTCTCTTGTCTCCAGTCTGAATCCTAGTGGAAACGAGGTGTCCAGTCTCTTGTCTCCAGTCTGAATCCTGGTGGACATGAGGTGTCCAGTCTCTTGTCTCCTGTCTGAATCCTGGTGGACATGAAGTGTCCAGTCTCTTGTCTCCAGTCTGAATCCTAGTGGACACGAGGTGCCCAGTCTCTTGTCTCAAGACTGAATCCTAGTGGACACGAGGTGTCCAGTCTCTTGTCTCCAGTCTGAATCCTGGTGGACATGAGGTGTCCAGTCTCTTGTCTCCTGTCTGAATCCTGGTGGACATGAGGTGTCCAGTCTCTTGTCTCCTGTCTGAATCCTGGTGGACATGAAGTATCCAGTCTCTTATCTCCAGTCTGAATCCTGGTGGACATGAGGTGTCGAGTCTCTTGTCTCCAGTTTGAATCCTGGTGGACACAAGGTGTCCAGTCTCTTGTCTCCAGACTGAATCCTGGTGGACATGAGGTGTCGAGTCTCCAGACTGAATCCTGGTGGACATGAGGTGTCCAGTCAGAATTCTGGTGGACATGAGGTGTCCAGTCTCTTGTCTTCAATTCAGTTTGAGCTATGAAACTAGAAACTGACATTAAGTGTCCAGCTGCAATTATGTCTAGATAACCTGATTTAGATTAATTAGTCAGACAATCTCAGTTCAAATGACTTGGCAGGACTTCAGATTTTATAAGAACTGATAGGCTTTATGAACATGCAATGAAACAAAGTGGATTAGTGTGTACTCAGGCCAGGATTATTGTGTCTTCAGCTGAATGTTTTTTTTATACAAAGTTGTACTAATATGTTTATAAACATGTCACAAAGCTCTTTGACATAAATACATTCTATGAAGTCAGTAATAATATTTCCTCAAACATTTCAATATTAAACATACTCTTTGTTAAATCCAAAACCAGGATATCAGACAAAAATAGCTAAATATGACCTGCAGCTGAAAACGATAATCAAATACATGAGGCCCATGGGCCTTAATAGTCTCCTGAGTTCTGAAGTATTTCAGCCAATTTTACCCTTTTTGGCCCTCGCCCATCAGTCCCTAGGGGTCAGTCTGGCCAACATGTGCATATACCATCAAACTGTCCTCCCATACTGATAAGTCTAACCAATTTAGAATGAATTCCAATGGAAATTCAACAAATGATATTCAAAAGTAAGATTAAGCCCCTCCCCAGGGGCAAACATGAGATCCCAGGGTCATGAAATTCCAAATAGGGTAACGCACCTAAAACAACCTTGACCGATGACCACAAAAATCATCAGGTATAGAATTCCATGCTGTGATGTTATGGTGTGAATATGAACTAAATCTTTTCAGGGGTTCAAGACATAATTTTTATCTTGTAAATAACCTTTTATATTTCAGAAGTGATCAAGTGTGACCTTTGATCTTTAAATTTGACTGATGACCACAAAACCTAATCAGGTGTAGCACCTGATGGCTGATGTTATGGCGTTAATAACTAAATCTGTCCAGGGGATCCTGAGATAGTGAGTACACATAGTTATCACGGATGGAAACACACACACAAGGACAAACAAACGCAGTGATTATACCCTCCCCCTCTTAGAAAAGTGTTGGATATCAATATGAATTCTATCAAGTTATGGAAAATCAGTATATCATAGTAGAAGAATGTAGCTTTGGAAACAAAGGAATAAGTTTAAAAATAAATTACAACCATGAAACTTATGATGAAACATACTCATCACATTATGGGGAACAAGGAAATAAATGTGTGTTCAGTGGGTGAAAACATGTAAAAGACACGAATTCCAGAATACAATAAAATGTCCTTATTGTACCAATGCAGTGTAAGGATATTGAAGTGAACCTAGTTTAAAAACTGGTAGGAATTTATTTCAGAGACTTCTTACTGGAAAAGCAAAGGGGCATAACTCCTAGAAATTTGGAGTAAAATAGCATGACCACGTGTCCTATCAGTTGAAGAGCTCACGAAAAAAAAGGAATTGAATAGATAAACAACATCTTATAATACGAAAATGAAGGGGGGGAAAATTGGAAGTAAATAAATGAATAATCGTGCATGAACTTAAAGGAAAAAACTTGCTAAGGAGTATATACTTTGGTAAGAGCAATTGGACTCACCGATGAAGAGCTCCTACATGAAGTCCCACTATCGTACCAGCAGGAATGTGGTATCCTTTTAAAGTGTCATCTCTCTTTGCTTTACGAAACATTGTGACGATGGGTGGTAACATCCTGGAACAAAAACACTGACATTAATCAAAATTAGTTAAAAAGGCAACACCCCTAAAACAAACAATATATAGATGTTATCAGTCAAATCCTAAAACACATATAACAAAAAAATTACTGGTTTAAACTACTAGCAGGGGTGGCATCCTGGAACAGATAATACACAATGGTTACCAGTCATTGTTACACAAATAACATTTTGAAACAGCTACAATTGAGGTCTCCAATTGAATCTAGTAACATGAATGATACCAACTTTACCTGAAAATATGGTTAAACATTGACTGTATCTAGTAACATGAATACACAGACTGTATTTAGTAACATAAATACACAGACTGTATTTAGTAACATGAATAAACATTGACTGTACCTAGAAACATGAATACAGACTATACCTAGTCACATGAATGATACAAATTGTACCTAGTAACATGGTTAAACATTGACTGTATCTAGTAACATGGATACACACACTGAACTAGTAACATGAGTAATACAGACTGTACCGAGTAACAATAACACAGACTGTACCTAGTAACAATAACACAGACTGTACCTAGTAACAATAACAGACTGTACCTAGTAACAATAACACAGACTGTATCTAGTAACATGGATACACAGACTGTATCTATTAACAATAACACTGACTGTACCTAGTAATATGAGTAACACAGACTGTACCTAGTAACAATAACACAGACTGTACCTAGTAACAATAACACAGACTGTACCTAGTAACAATAACACAGACTGTACCTAGTAACAATAACACAGACTGTACCTAGTAACAATAACACAGACTGTACCTAGTAACATGACTAACACATACTGTACCTAGTAACAATAACACATACTGTACCTAGTAACAATAACACAGACTGTAACTAGTAACAATAACACAGACTGTATATAGTAACAATAACACAGACTGTACCTAGTAACAATAACACAGACTGTACCTAGTAACAATAACACAGACTGTACCTAGTAACAATAACACAGACTGTACCTAGTAACAATAACACAGACTGTACCTAGTAACAATAACACAGACTGTACCTAGTAACAATAACACAGACTGTACCTAGTAACATGACTAACACATACTGTACCTAGTAACAATAACACATACTGTACCTAGTAACAATAACACAGACTGTACCTAGTAACAATAACACAGACTGTACCTAGTAACAATAACACATACTGTACCTATATATTAACAATAACACAGACTGTACCTAGTAACATGAGTAACACAGACTGTACCTAGTAACATGAATAACACAGACTGTACCTAGTAACAATAACACAGACTGTACCTAGTAACATGACTAACACAGACTGTATATAGTAACAATAACACAGACTGTACCTAGTAACAATAACACAGACTGTAACTAGTAACAATAACAGACTGTATATAGTAACAATAACACAGACTGTACCTAGTAACAATAACACAGACTGTACCTAGTAACAATAACAGACTGTACCTAGTAACAATAACACAGACTGTACCTAGTAACAATAACACATACTGTACCTAGTAACAATAACAGACTGTACCTAGTAACAATAACAGACTGTACCTAGTAACAATAACAGACTGTACCTAGTAACAATAACACATACTGTACCTAGTAACAATAACAGACTGTACCTAGTAACAATAACACAGACTGTACCTAGTAACAATAACACAGACTGTACCTAGTAACATGACTAACACATACTGTACCTAGTAACAATAACACATACTGTACCTAGTAACAATAACACAGACTGTACCTAGTAACAATAACACAGACTGTACCTAGTAACAATAACACAGACTGTACCTAGTAACAATAACACAGACTGTACCTAGTAACAATAACACAGACTGTACCTAGTAACAATAACACAGACTGTAACTAGTAACAATAACACAGACTGTATGTAGTAACAATAACACAGACTGTACCTAGTAACAATAACACAGACTGTACCTAGTAACAATAACAGACTGTACCTAGTAACAATAACACAGACTGTACCTAGTAACAATAACACAGACTGTACCTAGTAACAATAACACAGACTGTACCTAGTAACAATAACAGACTGTACCTAGTAACAATAACACATACTGTACCTAGTAACAATAACAGACTGTACCTAGTAACAATAACAGACTGTACCTAGTAACAATAACAGACTGTACCTAGTAACAATAACACATACTGTACCTAGTAACAATAACACAGACTGTACCTAGTAACAATAACACAGACTGTACCTAGTAACAATAACACAGACTGTACCTAGTATCATGACTAACACATACTGTACCTAGTAACAATAACACATACTGTACCTAGTAACAATAACACAGACTGTACCTAGTAACAATAACACAGACTGTACCTAGTAACAATAACACAGACTGTACCTAGTAACAATAACACAGACTGTACCTAGTAACAATAACACAGACTGTACCTAGTAACAATAACAGACTGTACCTAGTAACAATAACACAGACTGTACCTAGTAACAATAACACAGACTGTACCTAGTAACAACTAGAACTGTCGTCCAGAGGGCTAACTCATACCCCCCGCTCCTGCAACCCCCATCGTTACTATGTGTTCATTTATACAATAAACGAGATATACAGTTAAATCTCACTTAGTCGTATTCAGTTTTCTTGGTTACCCTAATTCTTTTTTTATCTATCTTTGGGGCTGTTCATTTGTGTCTATACAAGCTGTGTACCATGTATTTTATCGACACTGCATTCTCTTTTGGCATTGAATTCTTTTACCCCAAATTCAGCATGTATATTTTTTGGCTATTTGTGTTTGTATATATATATATCTGTATGTAGTTACGTATACACCATTAGTGATATTGTCTAAGTGAGGCTGTATCTATGTACCTACAGATGTAGTTCCCCCTTCTGTCACGGTTTCATGCTTAGGCCTGCATATAGGGGAACACCTCAAGTAACGTACATGCTTTACACTCACTTCTCTTTACTACAGCGAGATCGCTCGCATTCGTTTGAGATCCCTCAAATGACTCTGTATTGGTGGACTGATTCCTCCTCTCTGTCAGTACTGCGTGAGTCTTTGTACCTGCAGACGTAGCCCTATGTTAAGCCACGTATGACTTCATTCATACCTGCTAAGGGTTACCTCCTATGCCACGTACCTACATTCATGCTGCTGACTTTGCCACAGTGGATCGCTCACGTGGCTACTTGCTTGATAGTGTATGTTAATATTGTTTGTTCTAAGGTATCTTGTATAGTAGTTTTAACTTGAGGATAGTTATATATAAGCTTGAACAGCCCCAAGAATGCCAAACTTTAGTTATAGTGTATACTACCTGGATAATCTGAACAAGTCACTACTTTTTGAATCTTAAATAAATTTTTATTTGCTGTATTTACTTTGTTTGTTTTGTATAAAACAAAGAAAAAATTAAAAAGGTTATGAGAAAGGTAAAGTGTGAATGGGATTTATTAACAAGAGATCCCAGAGGGATCTTGGCGCCCACCATTGAATGATCTTCATAGGTTCCATGTCAGATTGATCTTTTCTCTACTTTTCCCTTCCTCTAAGTCTTACTTATCTGTGTAAATTCAGAAACAGCCCTCTATAGCTAGTACTTTTCAAACAAGGGTAACCAATATATGAAATTTAAGATTTAGCGATAATGGCTGTCTGTTGACCATGTTGTTTTTGGATTGGTCCCAATATGCAAAACTAGGCACTGAGGGGAACCTACATATGAAATTTGAGAAAGATCCCTTCAGTACTTTCTGAGAAATAGCGATAACAAACTTCAATTGTCAAAATCCAAGATGGCTGCCTGTCGGCCATGTTGTTTTCCGATTGGTCTCAAAATGCAATATGCATAACTAGGCACCAAGAGGAACCTACAAATGAAATTTGAGAAAGATCCCTTCAGTGCTTTCTGAGAAATAGTGATAACAAACTTCAATTGTCAAAATCCAAGATGGCTGCCTGTCGGCCATGTTGTTTTCCGATTGGTCTCCGAAAGCAATATGCATAACTAAGCACCAATGGGAACATACATATGAAATTTGAGAAAGATCCCTTTAGCACTTTCTGAGAAATAGCGATAACAAACTTCAATTGTCAATATCCTAGATGGCTACCTGTCGGCCATGTTGTTTTCTGATTGGTCTCAAAATGCAATATGCATAACTAGGCACCAAGGGGAACATATGTATGAAATTTGAGAAAGATCCCTTCATTACTTTCTGAGAAATAGCGATAACAAACTTCAATTGTCAAAATCCAAGATGGCTGCCTGTCAGCCATGTTGTTTTCCGATTGGTCTCAAAATGCAATGTGCATAACTAAGCACCAAGGGGATCCTACATATGAAATTTGAGAAAGATCCCTTCATTACTTTCTGAGAAATAGCGATAACAAACTTCAATTGTCAAAATCCAAGATGGCTGCCTGTCGGCCATGTTGTTTTCCGATTGGTCTAAAAATACAATATGCATAACAAGGCATCACGAGGAACCTTCATATGCAATTTGAGAAAGATCCCTTCAGTACTTTCTGAGAAATAGCGATAACAAACTTCAATTGTCAAAATCAAAGATGGCTGCCTGTCGGCCATGTTGTTTTCCGATTGGTCTTAAAATACAATATCCATAACTAGAAACCAAGAGGAACCTACATATGAAATTTGAGAAAGATCCCTTCAGTACTTTCTGAGAAATTGCGATAACAAACTTCAATTGTCAAAATCCAAGATGGCTGCCTGTCGGCCATGTTGTTTTCCGATTGGTCTAAAAATGCAATATGCATAACTAAGCACCAAGGGGAACCTACATATGAAATTTGAGAAAGATCCCTTCAGTACTTTCTGAGGATTAGCGATAACAAGAATTGTTTACGGACGGACGGACCACGGACCACGGACCACGGACGCAGGGCGATTTGAATAGCCCACCATCTGATGATGGTGGGCTAAAAATTATGACGTGATATAGATTACGCACATCTACAATGTATAAGGATTATTGTCATGAAGTTTCGTTGAAATCAGATAAGTAGTTTAGGAGAAGTAGCCGGTACATCGTTGCGTCAAACTTGTCCAAAAAACTAAGTTTTGTGCCCTGGTTACCATGGTAACCAAAAAATTACGACGTGATATAGATTACGCACATCTACAATGTATAAGGATTATTGTTTCGTTGAAATCGGATCAGTAGTTTAGGAGAAGTAGCCGGTACATCGTTGTGTCTACAGACGGACGGATGGACGGACAACCTGATTCCAGTATACCCCCGCCTAACTTCATTGCAGGGGTATAATAACACAGACTGTACCTAGAAACATGAATAACACACTGTACCTAGTAACATGAATAATACATATTGTACCTAGTAACTTGAATAACACACACTGTACCTAGTAACAAGAATGTAATTCTGAATCACCCAAAATAAGGTCATATTTCAACACTAGTAACATGGAAAACATTCTGGAACAAGTCGAACGGGCCTGCAATGTGACTGGCCCTGCTTACCTGAGAGTTTCCTTGATGACACATGTGAGGTATTTGAGCTTATCCAGAGTTTCATTGTTGATGACACCATTGTGTTCCTTCAGTACTTGATTGACCTCTTCCCTGACCTTGGCCTGGATGTCTGGGAACTGTGCCAGTTGTAAGAGGGTCCATGTCATACCAATACTGGTAGTCTGCATAACAAAATGAACAGAGTATCAGTAGAACTGATAAATATTCCCTGAAAACAACTTTATTGGAGGATATGCCTGTCTGTAGATTTTATACTAGGTTATATCAATTAGAAATACCTGTATAACCTTGTTGAAATGTAGATGTAACCTTGAGCTATGAAAGTAGGCAAATTTCACTCAATCTGAGACTGAATGTACATTAAGGGGCAATAACTCTGTAAATAAGGAGTTAAAGGCCTTGAATCCAGTACACTGCACTTTGCCTTAATGTTACTAATGTACAAATCAAATTTCATGATTCTTGTTAACTGTGATGATGTAGTATGATACAGTACACATCGGTGATTGGTATGGTCCCCAATTACTGCCACAGTGGTGAGGTCTAATCCCTTTCACTCGCTCAGTCAGTTGCAATTCGGTTGAAACAACGGCTGACACGGGCTCAAAACCTGAGTGGTCACCTGTTAACTGACATATTGCGACATGGTGTGGATGGGTGTTGAAGATTAGCGGAACTAAGTACGTGACTCATGATTGACAGGTGCATTGCATGATACCATGGTGTATTTTACCTGTTGGAACCTGGGTTGTCGTATGGTACATAATGTACTTCAGCTGGACTTACATTTTGTACTAACAATATCCCAGACCAGTGTGAGCTGAGAATTTGTGGGGATGTTAAGGAAAGGTAGCCCACCATTTTTAGTCTTGTTTCTGTTTCGTAAAAGCTTTGATATGACAGCTACAGTGGTCATTTTGTAACATGCTTGTGCAATCATGGTTTTCTTGAACAACACCTTTTATAAACATCTTCTCAAGTTTTACCAGTGAGATTCAGGTCAGACTTGCCTGAAATGATCCTGAAATAGTCCTGACCAAGCATTGTTTTTCGGCATAGCCGTCTAATTTTGTTTTGGCCCCGGATATGACGCGACAGGTGGCGTTACTGGTCAAGATGAAGTATGTGATTGGTCAATGTAGCGGTCAATGCAAAATGCAGATATGTAGTTAAAAACGAAACACAGTTAAGATTGAATGCAAGCTAAATAAGTGGATGTATCTTTTCAAATGACACATTAATAAAATCATATTCCTGATTCAAATGCAGTCTTATTACCAAAAATGATTCAAACTGATCTAATTTGTTATCGGTGCTGAAACGCATTAGTTCATTGATTTATTTCACCAGCAGTATTACATTATAACCACCAGCATTAAAACTATGCCATTTATTTTTTTAAAAGATATTTCTTGTTTGTTTGTTTTTGGTCTGTCTGAAATCAAGGATGACCACCATCTTGAAAATTTTAAACTTTTTGTCTAGTTCCAGTGGTGCCATTGAGCTGAAAATTGTTGGGGATTTTGATGAAGACAAGATGATAAAATGTTGTTATTTTTCAGACTCAAACAACTTCAACATGGCAGGCACAGCAGCTATTTTGTAACAAGATTGCCCGATCTTCGTTTTCCTGAACAACACCTGTTTCAAACTTCTTCTCACGTTCCATCCGTGAGATTCAACTCATACATGCCAGAAATGGTCTTAAGATAGTCCTGGCCAAGCCATGTTATTTTTGGGTCAGTCCAAATTGAAGATGGCTGTAATTTTGAAAAACACATTCTTAACTTCTCCAGTTCCACTGGTGTCATTGATCTGAAAATTGGTGGAGATGTTAAGAAAGGCAAGCCAAGAAAGAGTTGTTATTTTCCTGACTTGTAAAATCCAGCAGCCATTTTGTAACATGATTTCACAATCACGGTTTTTTCCTGCTTCAAATTTTACACGACATGTACATAATATCTCTCCTCTTCCAACTCCTTTGTTGACAAGTAATATCTCTGATGCTAGCTTTATACAACTTGAAACAAAATTAGGATTTGGGAGGATGCCTAAGAAATATTATGCATTAGCTTATATGTTTGGGAATATTTAGCCTATAGGTCTTTTGTGAAAAGCCCGTCAAATTGTCTATGACAGTTTCTAGTTACATATTGTATTGTTCAAAAAATTTCTGATTTCAACCAAGAAGTTTCTCTTCTACATCGGAAAGAAATAGGAGCTCCTGGAACAGATTGTACTTTTACTAATAGAGGTGAGAAATTAAGCTGCAATACCTTTTTAGTGTCAGACTCATAGATGACCAACATTTCCCTGTCAATACCTTTCTCAGACTGTCGATGAGATATGAGGGTACTTTTGTTTACACTCCACTCCAAGCTGTATGCTATATATGCAGTTATGGCCTTTAACCATTGGTATGTACTCGCAGTCCCATTCATAATTATAGACACATTTATTGGGACACCATCCAAGAAGTTTCTCTTACCAAGAGATATCAAGCAATTTTCTTTCCCTTAGTAACACATGCTGCTTTCATGTTAGACACTTGAATAATTTCGAATTGCGTCATGTTAGTAAAGTGCTCAAGTGGCTCTGTCTAATACATAGCATTAACAGGAATCAGGACATTATGGAAAATTAAATATCAACTTTGATGGTCAATTGTTTGTTGGGTTTATTACCCCAAAGGTCATTTTGAGGCAGGGTCTCCTTGTAGCATTTGGTGACTACCTCACAAAACAACATATATAGGAGGCCTGTCGTTTGCCATCCAGAGCAATTAGGTAAAGTGTCTTGCCCAAGGACATAACTACGACAACACAGACTGGTCCCGTTTTTCAGCTTCGCTAGATACACAACCCAACACAGGTAGGGATCAGCGAAACACGTACCTCAAATCCTCACCTGAGATTACGTGGCTTGCACTCAACCAACTGAGCTATCACCGCTCCGGTCGATGCTCAAAGTATTCTTATAATTTTCTTTTGCTGAATACATTTTTTTGTATTTCATTTTTTAAGGAATCTGATTTGTTTTAAATATTTATATTACAGCAAGTCTATATGAATTCTAGCACTTTCAAGCACTTGAGAGCAAATTCCAGCACTGACCTGAATTCCAGCACATTTTTCCATCACTGACATCAAATTCCTGCACTTTCCAGCATTGACACAGAATTCCAGCACATGAAATGGAAACTTTAAAGATCCTCTAAGTTTACCTCATGAGATTGTGAAAATCTTTACCTCAAACCCAGCAAACAGGAACCCAATCACCTCTCCAAATAAGTCCTTGTTAGACATAGCTCCGCCCTCCTGGTCCCGTGCATTCAATAACGAGGTCAACAGGTCTTTTCCACGATCTGAAATGCCAATCATATTACAAGAAAATCCTTAGTGGATTTGTTCACTTAGGTGAATTTATTTGTAGATGTGCACATGTATTTCATTTTACTTTGTTTGAACTATGTATTTTATCTGATACTTTAAATTTGGATGTAAGATAATTTCTAACCCAATAGAGCTGTGAACATATTATACCTCTACTGACTGTATGACTTCAATAAAAGGATCTACATACTGTTTGTCCCCAATCATCTGCTTCTTTTGTTGTAACACCTTATCTGCAAGTTCTTCAATAATCTTTGAATCCATCCAGACCTGTCTGTTTCTCTTGGTAGGATACCATTTGGCAAATGGCAAAAGGTCTAAAAACCTTTAAGTTGAAAATAAATTGAGCATCACTGATATTTCCAGGGTCAGGGCAAAGGAACATCATTCCATGTAACCATGCTTTAGCCAATGAGAATTGAGGAAAATCAGATTGTATCTAATGATGAACTCCTTTAAATATGTTTTGAATGGAATTTTGTACACTGCAAGTGCAAAATCCTTAGAACTCCCAGAAGAACCGCCTGTTTTTTTTTTTTAGTAAATTGTCTGCTTAATTTGCTTTAACAATGGGTACCTTAAAGAGGCACTAGGACCCAGTCTCCTTAGAGGTTGTACAAGTGGTGTGTCTGGATTCTCAATGGTGTACATGTCATAGCCAAATCCACACTTACAGATTACATCACTCGTCTACAAATAGATATATAATTTAAACAAATGAACATGGACTCCTTTTTGAGAATAACTTGAAAACACTAACATGCCCACCCCTACTTCTACATCATAAGAGGCTACTGGTCATTGCAATATTGATATTAAGTGAGATACCTGAACAAGATGCCCATGGGCCTTAACGGTCACCTGAGACATATAACTATCTTCTATGTATTTACAATGTATTTCTAAACAGTTCATCAATAAATAAATGTAGTAGTATAGTTTTGCCCTCATAATTCTAAAAGTTTTAAATCATTTCCATCAAAATGTGATTTCCCTGCATGAATTATAGTGAAGTTTAGCACCTCTTCAGAGAGTAATATGAAACTTATGGGCCATGAAATTTACAATTTTGATAAATCACTTTAAGATCTTTCCATCCATGTATTTATGGATAATTTTGTATTTTGTCGGGAAACATTCTTCAAGGGGCCATATCTGCGACATTTTTGATGATTTGACCTAGAAATCTTGCACACACCTTTATAAGAGAAGGTTTTTCAAAATGTGACAAATCATTTTGAAAAGAATTTTTATTTTTTTTATTTTTTTCATCATTTGACCCCTTTGACCTTGAATAGAGGTCAAGGTCAAAGATAAACATAACAGTTGTTACCAGTCACACATGCTATCTGTGTGCCAAACATCCAGCCTTTATGTGGATAGATAAAAGAGCAGAAACCTTTTATCTGCAATTTTGGATGATTTTTTGCTTCAACAAGGTCCAATAATAATATTATTACAATGGGCATTAACTCGTCAAAAATCTTATTGAAATTACACTGCATACAAAGTTTCAACAAAGTTGGTTGATATTTACTCAAGTTATCGTGTTCACGAGGTCCAATAAAAATATTATTACAAAGGGCAATAACTCTGTAAGTTAAAATGGAATAATTCTGATTTTCAAACTCGTTCGAGATCATGTTGGTATCAGGCAAGTTTCATCAATCTCTATTAACATTTACTCAAGTTATTGAGTTCACCAGGAAAAGTTAAAGGATGACGCACGACGACAGACAAAAGACTATTGCAATAGGTCACCTATGGTTAGGTGACCTAACAAGATAAAAATTCTGGAAAAGTGCCAGTAACTCTTCAAAATACTAAAATAAAAATGGTCCTCAAGAAATGTGCCCTACATATCATGATCATAAAACCTATAGCACTCAAAAAATATGTTGGAAAGTGAGAAAGATTTCTGAACATCTGCACAAGACATTGTGATGCTGACAGCTGACAACATGAGACATACACGAATTTGAGAAAAATTAAGACAATTTCTGGAGAGATCTAGAGCATCTCATGTTCAACCTCCGGAGTATTAGTCAGCCATCTTGGCTCTGTAGCCAGGATGGCTGACTAAAACTCTCGAGGTTGGTATTCAACATGGCTGACTGATATCCCAGCTCCCCAAATCACCTGATTCCCACTCAGTACCCAGGATGGGTGGCTGATACCCAAGCTCCCCAAACCATCCCGAGTCCTATTTTGTAACCAGGATGAGCGACTGATTCCCCAGCTCACCAAACAATCTCAATTCCGCCCTTCTGTAGTCAGGATGGCTGACTAATACACCAGTTCCCTAAACTATCCCAACTCTATAGACAGGATGGGTGACTAATACCCCAGCTCCCTAAACCACCCTGATTCCCACTCTGTAGTCAGGATGGCTGACTAATACCCCAGCTCCCTAAACCACCCTGATTTCCACTCTGTAGTCAGGATGGGTGACTAATACCCCAGCTCCCTAAATCATCCTGATTCCCACTCTGTAGTCAGGATGGGTGACTACTACCCCAGCTCCCTAAACCATCCTGATTCCCACTCTGTAGTCAGGATGGATGACTACTACCCCAGCTCCCTAAACCACCCTGATTCCCACTCTGTAGCCAGGATGGATGACTACTACCCCAGCTCCCTAAACCATCCTGATTCCCACTCTGTAGTCAGGATGGGTGACTAATACCCCAGCTCCCTAAACCACACTGATTCCCACTCTGTAGTCAGGATGGCTGACTAATACCCCAGCTCCCTAAACCATCCTGATTCCCACTCTGTAGTCAGGATGGGTGACTAATACCCCAGCTCCCTAAACCACCCTGATTCCTACTCTGTAGTCAGGATGGGTGACTAATACCCCAGCTCCCTAAACCACACTGATTCCCACTCTGTAGTCAGGATGGGTGACTAATACCCCAGCTCCCCAAACCGTCCCTGATTCCCACTCTGTAGTCAGGATGGATGACTACTACCACAGCTCCCTAAACCACCCTGATTCCCACTCTGTAGTCAGGATGGCTGACTACTACCCCAGCTCCCTAAACCACCCTGATTCCTACTCTGTAGTCAGGATGGGTGACTAATACCCCAGCTCCCTAAACCACCCTGATTCCCACTCTGCAGTCAGGATGGTTGACTACTACCCCAGCTCCCTAAACCACCCTGATTCCCACTCTGTAGTCAGGATGGCTGACTACTACCCCAGCTCCCTTAACCACCCTGATTCCCACTCTGTAGTCAGGATGGGTGACGAATGCCCCAGCTCCCTATACCACCCTGATTCCCACTCTGCAGTCAGGATGGGTGACGAATACCCCAGCTCCCTATACCACCCTGATTCCCACTCTGTAGTCAGGATGGGTGACTACTACCCCAGCTCCCTAAACCACCCTGATTCCCACTCTGTAGTCAGGATGGGTGACGAATGCCCCAGCTCCCTATACCACCCTGATTCCCACTCTGCAGTCAGGATGGGTGACGAATACCCCAGCTCCCTAAACCACCCTGATTCCCACTCTGTAGTCAGGATGGGTGACGAATGCCCCAGCTCCCTATACCACCCTGATTCCCACTCTGCAGTCAGGATGGGTGACGAATACCCCAGCTCCCTATACCACCCTGATTCCCACTCTGCAGTCAGGATGGGTGACTAATACCCCAGCTCCCTAAACCACCCTGATTCCCACTCTGTAGCCAGGATGGATGACTAATGCCCAAGCTCCCTAAACCATCCTGATTCCCACTCTGTAGTCAGGATGGCTGACTAATACCCCAGCTCCCTAAACCACCCTCATTCCCCTTCTGTAGCCAGGATGGCTGACTAATACCCCAGCTCCCTAATCCATCCTGATTCCAACTCTGTAGACAGGATGGGTGACTAATACCCCAGCTCCCTAAATCACCCTGATTCCCACTCTGTAGCCTGGATGTCTATTTGCTAACATTACAATAATCTAACATTACAATAATCTAACTTCAATAATCTAACACTACAATAATCTAACACTACAATTATTATTCTCTTTATTTCCTCCACAAATGAAGATTCACAAATAGAATAATTACATCATACAATCAACATATAAACAAGAATAGTCTGAATATACATATACAAAGTTATTTCACACACAAGTAATTATATTGAAACATCAATTGTTAGCAAATTGGGTTATATTTTTAAGCATTTCATTCAGAAAATTTACATTTGCTAATCTTACATATTCGTTGTCTTCGTTAGACATGTCATAGTCTAACTTGCTTCCTAATAAAGCATTAACTAGTTCAAAATCTGATAAATTGTGAAGGTACGCAATAAAATCAATACCCAACATATTAAATAAAAAACACCATAATTTATCACGAATAGCAGTATTCTTTTCACAATGTAGAATTATATGCATTAAAGTATCGTTGTATAAAATACCACAGTAGTGGCATAAAGCCATATGGTCCAACATACGAGATGTTGTACATAATTTTATGATACAGTGTATAGATTTATAATACTGAGGATATTTAATAGCCAATTTCCATAAATAATGTGGTTTAATCTTAGAATGAATAAATTTAAATCTGAAAAAGTCATTGTGGTTATGCATACGTTCTAACCATGCAGTTTCCTCTACTCTATATACATTTTCATAGACACTTTTTTTTCCATTGTAGTTTCCCCGGAAAATACCCTAGCTTTATATAGTCAACAAAAGTCTCATACAATGAATATTTTCTTAAAATAGAAATAATGTCGGGTATAAATCCCTGTTGTTTTTCGTTGTTTACAATGAACATAAAAAATCTAGTAATAAATATCTTGTGTACTAGCATACTATTATCGATATTATAAATTCGTCCCAGAAATAATAATTTCTTGATATTAATATAAGATTCAATACTAGTCCAGCCAAGCAATGATACACACATGTCTGTCCTAGTTCTCTTTTCAAACCTTTGAATACTTTTCACAATAAAATTTTGTGCCTTTTCTAATAATAATACTTCAGTTTTGGAGAGTAACCATAGTTCACATCCGAAAAGTGCAGAAGGATACACTTTAATTTTGACTATTTTAGCAACAGTGAGAGGGTTAAGTGCGTTGGGATGAGCCCCAGATTTTAGAAGAGACATAACACCAGTTTTTAATTTACAACATGCTCTAGTAGTTCTTTCAACTGAATTTCTTCTGCCGTTTAACAATATTCCGACATGTTTAATTTCTTCAACTACAGGCAGTACAAATTTGTATAGGTAGACATTTTGTATATTATGGGATATGCGTTTTTCAGAAAACAATACAATTTTACTTTTTGTAGATGAGAAAGTGAATCTCCACTTCTTACTATAGGTTTCACATATATTAACCATTTTTTGTAGGCTTTGAAAATTTGTACTAACAAGACAAATGTCATCTGCCTGAGTTGGGATGTTAACTTTTAAATCTGCAATAACTGCGCCGTTTCCACAATTTTCCATTTCATTCAATAATTCGTTTATGAAAATTAGGTACAGTTTGGCAGACAAAGATCCCCCTTGCAAAATCCCTCTCTCCATTTTGATCAAAGGTGATGTTAAGCCATTAAATAAGATTGAACTTTCTACATGTGTATACATTTCTTTAAGAATAACCCATATCTTGCCTCTCAGTCCAATTTCATGTATTTTAAAAAGAAGACCTGCGTGCCACACTGTGTCGAACGCCTTGTTGCTGTCTAAAAATGCAACATATACATTTGATCCATTTTCTAAATTATAATTAATACATTCTTGTAAGTTAAAAGATGTGCATAGGCTACACAGATTACTTTGGTATGCAGACTGCTGCTTATTGGGAAACGTATCAGAACATATGACTGGGCTGATTCTATTTGATATAGACATTTCAAATAACTTAAACATGACTGGCAGTAGGGTGATGCCTCTATAATTCTTGGGATCATCTTTTACTTTCCCTTGACCTTTGTGCAACGTAACAATTAATCCCTTTTTCCACTGTTTTGGGATGTATTCATTTTTTATTATCATATTGAACAACGCAGCCATATGTTCGAATAGTTTATTACTTCCGTACTTAAAATGCTCATAAACTAAACCATCATGCCCTCCAGCTTTATTTGTGCTGAGTTTCTTGCATGACGTCGATATCTCTACTGACGTAATGACGTCATTCAGGAAATTATCCTGTTCAAACTTAACATTGGACTCAATATTGTCAATATGCGTGTTAATATCATTTTCAAAGCCTGTTTCAAAACATTCATCCGATTTATCTTGAAATATCGTACCAAAATGTAACGCCCATGCTCCCTAAACCATCCTGATTCCCACTCTGTAGTCAGGATGGGTGACTAATACCCCAGCTCCCTAAACCACACTGATTCCCACTCTGTAGTCAGGATGGGTGACTACTACCCCAGCTCCCTAAACCACACTGATTCCTACTCTGTAGTCAGGATGGGTGACTAATACCCCAGCTCCCTAAACCACACTGATTCCCACTCTGTAGTCAGGATGGGTGACTAATACCCCAGCTCCCCAAACCGTCCCTGATTCCCACTCTGTAGTCAGGATGGATGACTACTACCACAGCTCCCTAAACCACCCTCATTCCCACTCTGTAGTCAGGATGGCTGACTACTACCCCAGCTCCCTTAACCACCCTGATTCCCACTCTGTAGTCAGGATGGGTGACGAATGCCCCAGCTCCCTATACCACCCTGATTCCCACTCTGCAGTCAGGATGGGTGACGAATACCCCAGCTCCCTATACCACCCTGATTCCTACTCTGTAGTCAGGATGGGTGACTACTACCCCAGCTCCCTAAACCACCCTGATTCCCACTCTGTAGTCAGGATGGGTGACTACTACCCCAGCTCCCTAAACCACCCTGATTCCCACTCTGTAGCCAGGATGGGTGACGAATACCCCAGCTCCCTATACCACCCTGATTCCCACTCTGCAGTCAGGATGGGTGACGAATACCCCAGCTCCCTAAACCACCCTGATTCCCACTCTGTAGTCAGGATGGGTGACGAATGCCCCAGCTCCCTATACCACCCTGATTCCCACTCTGCAGTCAGGATGGGTGACGAATACCCCAGCTCCCTATACCACCCTGATTCCCACTCTGTAGTCAGGATGGCTGACTACTACCCCAGCTCCCTTAACCACCCTGATTCCCACTCTGCAGTCAGGATGGGTGACTACTACCCCAGCTCCCTAAACCACCCTGATTCCCACTCTGCAGTCAGGATGGTTGACTACTGCCCCAGCTCCCTAAAACACCCTGATTCCCACTCTGCAGTCAGGATGGGTGACTACTACCCCAGCTCCCTAAACCACCCTGATTCCCACTCTGTAGCCAGGATGGATGACTAATGCCCAAGCTCCCTAAACCACCCTGATTCCCACTCTGTAGCCAGGATGGCTGACTACTACCCCAGCTCCCTTAACCACCCTGATTCCCACTCTGCAGTCAGGATGGGTGACTACTACCCCAGCTCCCTAAACCACCCTGATTCCCACTCTGCAGTCAGGATGGTTGACTACTGCCCCAGCTCCCTAAACCACCCTGATTCCCACTCTGCAGTCAGGATGGGTGACTACTACCCCAGCTCCCTAAACCACCCTGATTCCCACTCTGTAGCCAGGATGGATGACTAATGCCCAAGCTCCCTAAACCACCCTGATTCCCACTCTGCAGTCAGGATGGGTGACTAATGCCCCAGCTCCCTAAACCACACTGATTCCCACTCTGTAGTCAGGATGGGTGACTACTACCCCAGCTCCCTAAACCACCCTGATTCCCACTCTGTAGCCAGGATGGATGACTAATGCCCAAGCTCCCTAAACCATCCTGATTCCCACTCTGTAGTCAGGATGGCTGACTAATACCCCAGCTCCCTAAACCACCCTCATTCCCCTTCTGTAGCCAGGATGGCTGACTAATACCCCAGCTCCCTAATCCATCCTGATTCCAACTCTGTAGCCAGGATGGGTGACTAATACCCCAGCTCCCTAAATCACCCTGATTCCCACTCTGTAGCCTGGATGTCTATTTGCTAAAGATGAAATCCTTATTGAGTATGCCTAATGTCATTGTAAAGGGCATCGATTCATTATTATCAAAACCAATAAATCACAATCCTGAAAATGAAATGTTTACCATTCAGAACATTTTTTTTAAACCACCGAATAATCTAACACTACAATAATCTAACATTACAATAATCTAACACTACAATAATCTAACATTACAATAATCTAACATTACAATAATCTAACACTACAATAATCTAACATTACAATAATCTAACATTACAATAATCTAACACTACAATAATCTAACACTACAATAATCTAACATTACAATAATCTAACATTACAATAATCTAACATTACAATAATCTAACATTACAATAATCTAACTACAATAATCTAACACTTCAATAATCTAACACTACAATAATCTAACACTACAATAATCTAACATTACAATAATCTAACTACAATAATCTAACATTACAATAATCTAACATTACAATAATCTAACTACAATAATCTAACACTACAATAATCTAACACTACAATAATCTAACATTACAATAATCTAACACTACAATAATCTAACTACTATAATCTAACATTACAATAATCTAACATTACAATAATCTAACTACAATAATCTAACATTACAATAATCTAACTACAATAATCTAACTACAATAATCTAACTACAATAATCTAACACTACAATAATCTAACACTACAATAATCTAACATTACAATAATCTAACACTACAATAATCTAACATTACAATAATCTAACTACAATAATCTAACTACAATAATCTAACATTACAATAATCTAACATTACAATAATCTAACATTACAATAATCTAACTACAATAATCTAACATTACAATAATCTAACATTACAATAATCTAACATTACAATAATCTAACACTACAATAATCTAACATTACAATAATCTAACATTACAATAATCTAACACTACAATAATCTAACTACAATAATCTAACACTACAATAATTTAACACTACAATAATCTAACTACAATAATCTAACATTACAATAATCTAACACTACAATAATCTAACATTACAATAATCTAACATTTACAATAATCTAACATTACAATAATCTAACACTACAATAATCTAACACTACAATAATCTAACTACAATAATCTAACATTACAATAATCTAACTACAATAATCTAAACTACAATAATCTAACTACAATAATCTAACACTACAATAATCTAACACTACAATAATCTAACATTACAATAATCTAACATTACAATAATCTAACATTACAATAATCTAACATTACAATAATCTAACTACAATAATCTAACATTACAATAATCTAACACTACAATAATCTAACACTACAATAATCTAACTACAATAATCTAACACTACAATAATCTAACTACAATAATCTAACATTACAATAATCTAACATTACAATAATCTAACACTACAATAATCTAACATTACAATTATCTAACATTACAATAATCTAACACTACAATAATCTAACTACAATAATCTAACATTACAATAATCTAACCCTACAATAATCTAACACTACAATAATCTAACTACAATAATCTAACATTACAATAATCTAACTACAATAATCTAACATTACAATAATCTAACACTACAATAATCTAACTACAATAATCTAACATTACAATAATCTAACACTACAATAATCTAACACTACAATAATCTAACTACAATAATCTAACATTACAATAATCTAACACTACAATAATCTGACATTACAATAATCTAACATTACAATAATCTAACACTACAATAATCTAACACTACAATAATCTAACATTACAATAATCTAACATTACAATAATCTAACATTACAATAATCTAACATTACAATAATCTAACTACAATAATCTAACACTACAATAATCTAACTACAATAATCTAACATTACAATAATCTAACACTACAATAATCTAACACTACAATAATCTAACATTACAATAATCTAACATTACAATAATCTAACATTACAATAATCTAACTACAATAATCTAACATTACAATAATTTAACACTACAATAATCTAACTACAATAATCTAACATTACAATAATCTAACACTACAATAATCTAACTACAATAATCTAACTACAATAATCTAACATTACAATAATTTAACACTACAATAATCTAACTACAATAATCTAACACTACAATAATCTAACACTACAATAATCTAACACTACAATAATCTAACATTACAATAATCTAACTACAATAATCTAACTACAATAATCTAACATTACAATAATCTAACTACAATAATCTAACACTACAATAATCTAACACTACAATAATCTAACACTACAATAATCTAACATTACAATAATCTAACACTACAATAATCTAACACTACAATAATCTAACATTACAATAATCTAACATTACAATAATCTAACTACAATAATCTAACTACAATAATCTAACACTACAATAATCTAACTACAATAATCTAACACTACAATAATCTAACATTACAATAATCTAACATTACAATAATCTAACTACAATAATCTAACACTACAATAATCTAACACTACAATAATCTAACTACAATAATCTAACATTACAATGATCTAACTACAATAATCTAACACTACAATAATCTAACATTACAATAATCTAACATTACAATAATCTAACATTACAATAATCTAACATTACAATAATCTAACACTACAATAATCTAACTACAATAATCTAACTACAATAATCTAACATTACAATAATCTAACATTACAATAATCTAACATTACAATAATCTAACTACAATAATCTAACACTACAATAATCTAACATTACAATAATCTAACATTACAATAATCTAACTACAATAATCTAACACTACAATAATCTAACATTACAATAATCTAACTACAATAATCTAACATTACAATAATCTAACACTACAATAATCTAACACTACAATAATCTAACATTACAATAATCTAACTACAATAATCTAACACTACAATAATCTAACATTACAATAATCTAACATTACAATAATCTAACATTACAATAATCTAACTACAATAATCTAACATTACAATAATCTAACATTACAATAATCTAACATTACAATAATCTAACTACAATAATCTAACACTACAATAATCTAACATTACAATAATCTAACTACAATAATCTAACATTACAATAATCTAACACTACAATAATCTAACTACAATAATCTAACTACAATAATCTAACACTACAATAATCTAACTACAATAATCTAACACTACAATAATCTAACTACAATAATCTAACATTACAATAATCTAACATTACAATAATCTAACATTACAATAATCTAACACTACAATAATCTAACTACAATAATCTAACACTACAATAATCTAACATTACAATAATCTAACTACAATAATGTAACATTACAATAATCTAACACTACAATAATCTAACACTACAATAATCTAACTACAATAATCTAATATTACAATAATCTAACACTACAATAATCTGACATTACAATAATCTAACTACAATAATCTAACATTACAATAATCTAACATTACAATAATCTAACACTACAATAATCTAACATTACAATAATCTAACACTACAATAATCTAACTACAATAATCTAACCACTTACAATAATCTAACATTACAATAATCCTAACTACAATAATGTAACAATTACAATAATCTAACACTTACAATAATCTAACTACAATAATTCTAACATTACAATAACTAACATTACCAATAATCTAACTACAATAATCTAACACCACAATAAGCTAACACTACAAATAATCTAACATTACAATAATCTAACTACACTAATCTAACTACAAATAATCTAACATTACAATAATCTAATACATTACAAGAATCTAACCATTACAATAATTCTAACATTACAATAATCTAACATTACCATAATCTAACACTGACAATAATCTAACAGTACAATAAGCTAACAGACAAAAGCAGACACTACAAGAACTAACATGACAGAATCTAAACTCTCAATAATCACATAAAGCTAACAGTACATATCAACACAATAACTACATTGACATACACACTCAATATCGAACGACAAATCACATTACAATAACGAACATTATCAAGTACTAACATTAGCAAAATCTAACACTCAAGAATCTACACAATAATCTACACACTACAAAATCTAACAGTACAAGAACTAACTACAATAATGGAACAGTACAAGAACAACACGACAAGAATCTAACATACAAGAATCGAAACTACAAAATCTAAATTACAATAATCGAACACGACAAAACTGACAGACAAAACAACGACAATAACAACTACAAGAAAAACAAGAAGCTAACACACAAAAGCAACAGACAAGGAAATCTAACAGAAGTGAAACAGAACAACAACGGACAAGAAGCGACAGACAAGAATCGAACGACAATGAAGCGACAATTAAGAGCAAACAACAAACGACCATATTAACAGTACGACGAACAGACAAAAGCGAACGACAGAAGCAACACCACAAAGAGCGAACCACGGTACAAAACAACGACAAGAAGCGAACACAAGTAAGTAACTACAATATCAACAAATAACGAACAACAAAGCGAACAGACAATACGAACATACAAGAATCTAACAAAAATAATCGAACACTACAAACAAAGCAGAATCAACGACAATAATCAACATACAATAATCTAACTACAATATCGAACTTACAAAATCTAACACGACAAGAAGCGAACAGACAAAACAACATTACAAAATCTAACTACATAACAATAAGAATCTAAACTAATAATCTAACTACATAATCAACATACAATAATCGAAAACATACAAACATAACAACTGACAAAACACAACAAAATCAACATAAATATACAACAAAACAACAACAATAATCGAACATACAAATAACTAACAAGTACAAGAACTAACAGTACAATAATCTAACAATATACAATACATAATCTAACACTACAATAATCTAACTACAATAATCTAACATTACAATAATCTAACACTACAATAATCTAACACTACAATAATACTGACATTACAATAATCTAACACTACAATAATCTAACACTACAATAATCTAGACACTACAATAATCGAACATTACATAATCTAACATTACAATAATCTAACACGACTACAATAATCTAACATTACAATAATCTAACTACAATAATCTAACATTACAATAATCTAACTACAATAATCTAACATTACAATAATCTAACACTACAATAATCTAACATTACAATAATCTAACATTACAATAATCTAACATTACAATAATCTAACACTACAATAATCTAACACTACAATAATCTAACATTACAATATCTAACACTACAATAATCTAACTACATAAATCTAACATTACAATAATCTAACACTACAATAATCTAACACTACAATAATCTGACAGTACAATAATCTAACTACAATAATTCTACATTTACAATTATCTAACATTACAATAATCGAACTACATTCTAACAGTACATAATCTAACACTACAATAATCTAACACTTACTAATAATCTAACATTACAATAATCTAACACTTACAAGAATCTAACACTACACATAATCTAAATTACAATAGCTACCATTACAAATAATCAACCCTACACTAAAAATCTAACATTACAATAATCTAACACTACAATAATCTAACATTACAATAATCTAACATTACAATAATCTAACTACAATAATCTAACATTACAATAATCTAACACTACAATAATCTAACTACAATAATCTAACATTACAATAATCTAACACTACAATAATCTAACACTACAATAATCTGACATTACAATAATCTAACACTACAATAATCTAACACTACAATAATCTAACATTACAATAATCTAACATTACAATAATCTAACACTACAATAATCTAACACTACAATAATCTGACATTACAATAATCTAACATTACAATAATCTAACACTACAATAATCTAACTACAATAATCTAACTACAATAATCTAACATTACAATAATCTAACATTACAATAATCTAACATTACAATAATCTAACACCTAACTTTATAAGATATGGATATAGTGGCAAACTGTGACTTGTGTCCTTCATTTATTACTTAAGCACATTTGCATGCATGTATTGAATTTGATCTTTATGACTTTCATCTTTTACCATATGACCTTGACCTCTTACTATGATGATAGTGGCAGCAGTCTTCATGATAATGATTATGTTTACTAGTGTTGTCACTGGACACTTGTTAAGTTAAGAATATGAGACAGAATTGGTCACTTACAAGCTTGGCTAGGTCTGCTTGTACATTTATATCCCCAAATGTTTTTCCATCCTGGGTCTGCATTCCTTGTGTCCAAAGCTGAATCAAGGCATCAGCTCTCTCCTGGAATATTGGCACCATTCCTGAATAGGTTATGCCCAACAAACAAAATTATTTCCGATGTATTGTCAGCTAGTACAATTTTGACTTGTGACATATGTAGTTGATTAGTCTCCTCACATTACTAAAAGAGGAAATAAATGTTTTCCTGTCAGTCACAAGTCCCACAGCTAATATGTGTAACCGTCAGTCACAAGTTCCCCAGCTAATATTTGTAACCTTGTCCAGAGTGTATACATCAGTATCATAACATAATCTTTGGCCTGTAAAAACATGGGTAGATTTTTTTTTACCTTGTATGAGCTTGAGAGAAAAGCCAGGGTTACAAATCTTCCTCACAATATGATGATGTTCTCCACTCAACACAAACAGGGGCCTTCGCAGCAAGTCTGCAAGTGGTCTGCAATATCCAACAATACTTTATTGTTGTTTCTCCAGTGTAATTAGGAATTGTTCTCACTGTAATTGAATTCTTTTTTTTATTTTCTCTGCAGTTTTGAATTATCAACAACATAATATTTTTCACTTTAAGTTTCTTTCAAAGTTTGATTTACAGAATTGTCCTGATTTTGACATCATTTTGATTTTCAGCAACCTTAACTAATACACTGAAACTGTTTTTTAAAAGTCAGATTTCTTGAATATTTACTGGTTTTCTCTCACATATCTACATTATTTTGATTATGTGAAAATTCTCAAAAACATACATGAAACATTAATAATTTTCAATGGAAAATATATTTTTTTTATGATGTGAAGACATAAACATATCACTGGTAGTATGTTTCTATTAGACAGGGATCTAACGGCCACAGTATTTACTGTTAGTGACAAACATACCCACTTAGACAAGTCTCCAACTCTGTCATAGTATTTACTGTTAGTGACAAACATACCCACTAGACAAGTCTCCAACTCTGTCATAGTATTTACTGTTAGTGACAAACATACCCACTAGACAAGTGTCCAACTCTGTCATAGTATTTACTGTTAGTGACAAACATACCCACTAGACAAGTCTCCAACTCTGTCATAGTATTTACTGTTAGTGACAAACATACCCACTAGACAAGTGTCCAACTCTGCCATAGTATTTACTGTTAGTGACAAACATACCCACTAGACAAGTGTCCAACTCTGTCATAGTATTTACTGTTAGTGACAAACATACCCACTAGACATGTGTCCAACTCTGTCATAGTATTTACTGTTAGTGACAAACATACTCACTAGACAAGTCTCCAACTCTGTCATAGTATTTACTGTTAGTGACAAACATACCCACTAGACAAGTCTCCAACTCTGTCATAGTATTTACTGTTAGTGACAAACATACCCACTAGACAAGTCTCCAACTCTGTCATAGTATTTACTGTTAGTGACAAACATACCCACTAGACAAGTGTCCAACTCTGTCATAGTATTTACTGTTAGTGACAAACATACTCACTAGACAAGTCTCCAACTCTGTCATAGTATTTACTGTTAGTGACAAACATACCCACTAGACAAGTCTCCAACTCTGTCATAGTATTTACTGTTAGTGACAAACATACTCACTAGACAAGTGTCCAACTCTGTCATAGTATTTACTGTTAGTGACAAACATACTCACTAGACAAGTGTCCAACTCTGTCATAGTATTTACTGTTAGTGACAAACATACTCACTAGACAAGTGTCCAACTCTGTCATAGTATTTACTGTTAGTGACAAACATACCCACTAGACAAGTCTCCAACTCTGTCATAGTATTTACTGTTAGTGACAAACATACCCACTAGACAAGTCTCCAACTCTGTCATAGTATTTACTGTTAGTGACAAACATACCCACTAGACAAGTCTCCAACTCTGTCATAGTATTTACTGTAAGTGACAAACATACCCACTAGACAAGTCTCCAACTCTGTCATAGTATTTACTGTTAGTGACAAACATACCCACTAGACAAGTGTCCAACTCTGTCATAGTATTTACTGTTAGTGACAAACATACTCACTAGACAAGTCTCCAACTCTGTCATAGTATTTACTGTTAGTGACAAACATACCCACTAGACAAGTCTCCAACTCTGTCATAGTATTTACTGTTAGTGACAAACATACTCACTAGACAAGTCTCCAACTCTGTCATAGTATTTACTGTTAGTGACAAACATACTCACTAGACAAGTGTCCAACTCTGTCATAGTATTTACTGTTAGTGACAAACATACTCACTAGACAAGTGTCCAACTCTGTCATAGTATTTACTGTTAGTGACAAACATACCCACTAGACAAGTCTCCAACTCTGTCATAGTATTTACTGTTAGTGACAAACATACCCACTAGACAAGTCTCCAACTCTGTCATAGTATTTACTGTTAGTGACAAACATACCCACTAGACAAGTCTCCAACTCTGTCATAGTATTTACTGTTAGTGACAAACATACTCACTAGACAAGTCTCCAACTCTGTCATAGTATTTACTGTTAGTGACAAACATACCCACTAGACAAGTGTCCAACTCTGTCATAGTATTTACTGTTAGTGACAAACATACCCACTAGACAAGTCTCCAACTCTGTCATAGTATTTACTGTTAGTGACAAACATACCCACTAGACAAGTCTCCAACTCTGTCATAGTATTTACTGTTAGTGACAAACATACCCACTAGACAAGTCTCCAACTCTGTCATAGTATTTACTGTTAGTGACAAACATACCCACTAGACAAGTCTCCAACTCTGTCATAGTATTTACTGTTAGTGACAAACATACCCACTAGACAAGTCTCCAACTCTGTCATAGTATTTACTGTTAGTGACAAACATACCCACTAGACAAGTCTCCAACTCTGTCATAGTATTTACTGTTAGTGACAACTCTGTCATAGAATTTACTGTTAGTGACAACTCTGTCACAGTATTTACTGTTAGTGACAAACATACCCACTAGACAAGTCTCCAACTCTGTCATAGTATTTACTGTTAGTGACAAACATACCCACTAGACAAGTCTCCAACTCTGTCATAGAATTTACTGTTAGTGACAAACATACCCACTAGACAAGTCTCCAACTCTGTCATAGTATTTACTGTTAGTGACAAACATACCCACTAGACAAGTCTCCAACTCTGTCATAGTATTTACTGTTAGTGACAAACATACCCACTGGACAAGTCTCCAACTCTGTCATAGTATTTACTGTTAGTGACAAACATACCCACTAGACAAGTCTCCAACTCTGCCATAGTATTTACTGTTAGTGACAAACATACCCACTAGACAAGTCTCCAACACTGTCATAGTATTTACTGTTAGTGACAAACATACCCACTAGACAAGTCTCCAACTCTGTCATAGTATTTACTGTTAGTGACAAACATACCCACTAGACAAGTCTCCAGCTCTGTCATAGTATTTACTGTTGGTGACAAACATACCCACTAGACAAGTCTCCAACACTGTCATAGTATTTACTGTTAGTGACAAACATACCCACTAGACAAGTCTCCAGCTCTGTCATAGTATTTACTGTTAGTGACAAACATACCCACTAGACAAGTCTCCAACCCTGTCATAGTATTTACTGTTAGTGACAAACATACCCACTAGATAAGTGTCCAACTCTGTCATAGTATTTACTGTTAGTGACAAACATACTCACTAGACAAGTCTCCAACTCTGTCATAGTATTTACTGTTAGTGACAAACATACCCACTAGACAAGTGTCCAACTCTGTCATAGTATTTACTGTTAGTGACAAACATACCCACTAGACAAGTGTCCAACTCTGTCATAGTATTTACTGTTAGTGACAAACATACTCACTAGACAAGTCTCCAACTCTGTCATAGTATTTACTGTTAGTGACAAACATACCCACTAGACAAGTCTCCAACTCTGTCATAGTATTTACTGTTAGTGACAAACATACTCACTAGACAAGTCTCCAACTCTGTCATAGTATTTACTGTTAGTGACAAACATACTCACTAGACAAGTGTCCAACTCTGTCATAGTATTTACTGTTAGTGACAAACATACTCACTAGACAAGTGTCCAACTCTGTCATAGTATATACTGTTAGTGACAAACATACCCACTAGACAAGTCTCCAACTCTGTCATAGTATTTACTGTTGGTGATGAGGATATGCTGGAAAATCTCAGGATCTGCCACCAAAACTCTCTCCTGTCCTCCGAAGAAATAAAATCGAATAATCTTGGAGTCCAGCTTTTTCATCCACCTGTAGGACCCAAAAATGATAATAATAGAAAGTTCATCTTATACAAAGTTAAACCATTTTTGCAAAAGGTTTTGATTATGGTCCATGAAACCTACAGAATCATAAATTTGCCCAGCACCCTATCATTCACATACCCTTTTATGCCTTGGAGTACACTATTAGAATTTCCCCTGCTTTGAGGGTTTGACCAAGGAATCCCAACCCTTAGGGGGTCTGGTGGCAGAGTGGAAAAACACTTCCATCCGGGCCAACATTAATATAAGTTTTATTTTGTTTAACGTACCATCCTTTTAACAGCTGGAGTCATTTAAAGACGTGCCGGGTTTTTGAGGTGGAGGAAAGCCGGAGTACCCGGAGAAAAACAACTGCCCTACGATCAGTGCCAGGCAACTGCCCCACACTGGTTTCGAACTCACGACCCAGAGGTGGAGGGCTAGTGATAAGGTGTCGGTACACCCTCTTAATATAAGTTGATATCACATGCTTCGCAATTATTGTAAACTATAACTAAAGCATACATACATCCCAACCCTTTATCTAGGTAAGCTGAAGTAAAGGTATACTTAACCTTATACAGTTGGTCATGGCCTCATATTTGCGAGCCTCCAGCATGTTACCAAAAAATGGTACATAGGGAGTTCCAGGTATCTGTAAGGGTGAGAAATGAAAAACCATTTTACCTGCTGTCAAACAAATAGAATAGGAAATAAAAAAATCCACTCAGCTAGTAAAAAATTACATGTAAATGATAAGAACTATTTTTTTTTTTTTCATTCAATCTCGTTTGACGTCCGAGAATAAACACAATTATATGTAGTTCTTTTTTGTAGAAGTACTTTGTAATATATTTTTACCATAATTCATGATGAAACTGACAGTGAAATATGTGATGCATATTTTGGTGCAATATTGTGCTGAAATGGTATTAAGTGGGAAACTTTTCCGACAATATAAACCCAATGTACTATCATCTTTCTAAATGAATTATTCTGATATTGTTTTCCAAATATGTGTTGGTGTTACCTTCCTGAGAGGAGACAGGAGGGGCTTGATGAGGATTTTGTACATATACCAGGAGAAGACAGCAAGGCCGACATACAGTACCACGTCCCTCCAGGAAACAGAAAAATATGCCATATCTGATGAAGTGTATACTTGGGTTCCTTAAGCTACACTATATTGTACCTTGGGTATGGTTAATTTGTACCATAAACCCCAGTATCTTCAAGTTGTGTCCAGCTAAAGAACCTGAAATGAAAATTGAAATAAAAGTTTATATAAAATGAGATTTATAAATAAATGATAATAAAAAAGTCAAAGTAGTTAAATACTGGAGGAGGCATTAATTAGTAAAGTATTTGGACAAAATTATGACCTTTAAAAAGTGACATTTGAAACAATAAGCCCATGGGTCTTATCAGTCACATGAATTTTGAAATATTTCAATTAATTTGACCCTTTTTGACCCTGTTCATCAGCCCCTAGGGTCAGTTACGCCAACATTTACATACCATATCAAATTGGCATACAAAACTGTTCATTCTAACCATCAGTTAGAATTAGTTCTAATAGAAATTGAACAAAAGATAGTCAAACATATAATAATTTCTTGATATAAACTACAGTTAAGTTTATACCTTCCCCAGGATCATGAAATTCACAATTTTGGTAAAGCACCTAAGGACCCTTACATCTATGAAGAGTATCTGATTTTACTACAGTGTATGTCTGGGCCTTGAAAAGAAGATTTTTGAAATTTCGGTTAATTAGACCCTTTATGGTCCCACTCATCAGCCCCTTGGGGTACGTTAATCAGGGCCAACAATGGCATACTATAAAACTGTCATGCCATGCCGATAATTGTAATCAATTTACTAAGCATAAACTTAATTCCCATGGAAATTCAACAAATGATAGTCCAAAATGTGATAAACTATAGTAAAGGTTATCCCTTCCCCAGGGGCAAATGTCAGACCCCAGTCAAAATGTCCTCACATAAATGATTAACCATTACCAGGTTTATCAACCCATAGTCACAGTGGACCTCCTTGTATAACATCAATTGGAGTGAAGAGGGTACCCTAACGAAATGGTAGAAAAATTCCACAGGCTAATGTAAATTTGAAAATCAACTATAACAATTTACAGTGTATATATTCACTTTTTTATACCAATATGTCACATGCAAAATTTTCACAAAATTTAAAATGTATCCAACATTGTCAACTTGAATTAGTATAGTTGTAACCACCGCCTATATTTTATACTTCTTGAAAAACTTTCCATAGACACTATATATACTTTCTACATAATCAATTTGAGAAAATTTCTATACCAGTATATTACTTTTTTGAAGCGAAGCCTAGCTAGTGGAGAGTAGAAAAACTACGTCAGGTAACTATATATAAACTAGTCTAGTAGTAACCATTTTGGACTACCTTTGATCACACGACACAAAAGATGGCGGCACCCATGTTTGGTAAAACAGCAAAATTCAATGAGGATCATGATGTGAAAAAGGTAGGTTGTACCCTTTGCAATGAAACAAAATGGGATGTAAAAGGTTCTCCAAATAACGATTGCAGTAATTTGTTATATTGCGATCATTAGGAAGTCGCTGTTTTACCTCCAAGTAAATACTTTTCTAAAATTCTCAAATGGTAATGTTTTGTTTTGCCAACTTTGTTTTAGGTGGCAAGTGGGGCATTTCTGCTACTATCTATGCGTTCCTTTATCGGGTTTGAAAATTGTGACAGTTGTCGCGGTAAGAATCTGCTGTACTCATAATGGAATGCATGTACCAGCAGAACCGAACCGATTCATATAGTTCGTTTTTTTGAAAAATACCACTTTTATCCAAAATGGCGGTTACTGCTTCATATACCTAACCTGGATTTTACCGTTCTGACACATGACCTGGATTTTACCGTTCTCCCATCCCCACATGACCTGGATTTTACCCGTGTTCTCCCACATGACCTGGATTTTACCTGTGTTCTCCCACATGACCTAGATGGATTTTACCTGTGTTCTCCCACATGACCTGGATTTTACCCGTGTTCTCCCACATGACCTGGATTTTACCTGTGTTCTCCCACATGACCTGGATTTTACCCGTGTTCGTACATGACCTGGATTTTACCCGTGTTCTCCCACATGACCTGGATTTTACCCGTGTTCTCCCACATGACCTGGATTTTACCTGTGTTCTCCCACATGACCTGGATTTTAAATGTAATCTCCTACATTACATGGTTTTAACCTGTATTTTACACAAACTTTGAATTCATCTCATTTCATCAATATTCAACCAATTTTCACATACCATATATAATCATAAGCTACAAATGTAGATGCAGAAGACAGTACATAGCATTTATATTGAAAATATTTCACTGTTTTAAATGATTAAATACTGTGAAACAAAGTCATATAAGGCCATTATTTTGGAAGAACTATAATTTAGTAGATATGATTAAATCATAACTACGAAATTATGATAAATACCTTGTAGATTTCTATATCTTTTATATATTTTCAATTTGATTATAAGAGCGCAGCTCATCGCGCCCAAAGGGCGCGAGAGCGAAGCTCTCTTTAAGACAACACGTGTATAAGCTATATTTCCAATCAATTCTATATATATACCCCTTCAACTTTGAAATTGTGTCCCGCGGGAAAAGTCGCGCGCCTCCAGTAGAGGCAGCCATGTTTGAAATCTCGTTCCCTACACGACGAGATCTGAATGATTTCTCTCTCGTGGAAACAAATAACTGAAATATAGTTCAAATCACTTAATTCTTGAAATATTCACACAACCCATGTCAAAGGCCTGATTCATTTAAAAGTTACCATTTCTATTTTTCTTTTGTCTGGCAAATTTGATTGGCTTGAGCTCATGATTTCTTTGGTTACCTGAATCGGAACCTTCCCAGTTTCGGTGCTGATCAATATTGGATGCGAGAGTAGAATAAGAGGTTATTTTGCTTCATATGTTCATGATATAGAACTGTTTTTAATTGTATTATTATTGGATAACAGCATTATAAGCTCAACTTTCTAAGTTACAACCGAAAACCCTGAAATATTACTGAGTTGAACACCCCATTCAGAATAGTGCTGTATTGTCGTCAAGCGTGACGTCATAAGAATTCAACGTCAAAGATTATGCCATGGATTCCCGCGCTTTCTCAGCGCATATATTTTAAGAGTTTTTCGTTTTCCAGATGTCTGAAATATGTGATATTTTACAGGAAACAATTCAATATCTTCTGTATTTTCTTAGTGGGTATAGACTGTATTAACTGCAGTAGTTGCTGCAATTTTTTTTCATAAAATTTTATCAAAACTTGTATTTAAATAATAAAATACAGCTCATAATTTTAAAAAAATCTGACTGTGTCGATCTCTTTACACCTTGAACTTAAATTACTGGATATTATGATTAACAAGGCATCGTGAAAAAGAAAGGATAAGTTATCATAGTATAATGTACAGTGTGTATCAAAGCATTTATGTGAATGAGGAGATTCCATTCTGTTTGTATTAGTCTAACTTTCCAAAATCTATGTGATGTTCAATTACAAACTTCCACATTATAGTTCTCATTGTTTTAGTATACAGTGAGGACGTTAAGTATACTAAACATTCACAGGAGAAAACAGACTTTGTAATTTGTTTCTTTATGTGGAAAATTAAGCCCTTTTTTCATTACTTATCCAATATGCACTCACCTTCAGATTAAAAAAAAACATACATGTTTATAATATATCTCAAATGATAGTCTAAGCGAGTAATTTTGCTTCTTGTTACTTCAACCACGGACTAGATATACATACTTATATATGTCCATGCTTTAACCTAAAAACAAAAACAAAACCTAACACATGCACAAAATAAAAGAATACAAGTATACGTCGCAAGTTTTATTGTAACTAGTTGATATAGTGATACGGTTGCCTTCTAGCTTCGCGCTAGTTCGCTTTAGCTCAGTCTGTAAAGCGGCTGTCCAGTAACAGTAAAGCCTGGGGTCGCGGTTCGATGACGGTGGAGGCACACTACTTGCTTTTCTGTTACATCGGTTGACCACTCCAAGTGCAAGCTACAATGTATATGAAAATGAGAGGCTTCGTTGGGGATAAAACCTGGGTTAATGTGTGTTCGGGGCGAACTCGTTTGAAAAGTGAGGAATAGTGAGGCAGGTTTTAATTGTAAATAGGGTACATAGTGATTTCAGGTGGGGGAATTTCCATTAAGTCAGTCGGTAGAGCGACGGAGCAGTAAGCAGAGGGTCGCGGGTTTAACCCCTTGTGGAGGCACTAAATTCGCTTTCCTGTTATATATATCATGAAAATATTGTTGTATCGTCTGCCCTTTTACGTTGTTGGTAGCAAAGAAATATGGCAGTAGAATACTGGTGCCATTATTAAGTGCACGATCATTTGGAATCCAACAATGCAAAGTAAAGACAATGAAATTCACATACAAGCAATAAACAATTCTGTCTTATTTCTGTTAGTGTTCGAAAGTAAAGGTGGTCCGATGGCCAGAGGCTATAGAAAACCTGGTCAGTCTATATAAAATTTCTTAGTGTTGGCCCAAATGGCTATGAAAAGTTTGAGTCCTGACATACATTACAATTCATGTAAACAACATTCCAATATTTTCTGACAAATGATATGAAATCAGAGCTTAAAATAGAGTTTTTTTTAACCCATAATAGCGTGTTATTACTGGATGATGCAAGCGTTTGCGTGACAGTTATGCTACTTTCAACAATATGTTTACAAAATGGGTCTATGGAAAAATGACTTGGGCTATGGGATTTCAATTTTCTGTAGACATATTGTCTAAGGAATTTTCATATATACTTTCATGAATAGATGTTTACTTGTAATACATAGTTTATGTTACAATGTGTTTACATGTTTAGATTTAGATTTTTTAAAAAGGGGTGTATAATCACCTGTTAATATTTTGGCCTAGTTTGTAGCATTTCTTGTGTGTCATTCTTTTAAATTAACACCCACCCCCCCCCCCCCCCCCCCCCCCCCCCCCCCCCCCCCCCACCCCCCCCCCTCAAAAAAAAAGTCTAAAATCTGAAAATGTGATAGTCTACATGTTACGGTGGGTGATTACTGACTGTCATAGCTGCGCTCTTCTAAGGCTTTGCCTTCATTCATATTAAATGTCATGTTTTTCTATCCGATAACCCTTATCAACATTGCTTGGTATCCTCTTGATACGTTCATGTCTACTTAACGTCCAGGTTCAAGTATAAACCATCAATCGGTACCTTCATAGAAATATTGGACTGAAAAGTATAGGTCTATAGTATACCAATAAACAGCTGATAAACACACCTAACTTACATCCAACTTCTACATCCCAGATCAATGATCGAGGTCACACACACGTTTTGTTTACCTGTCAAAACCCCAAAACCCACCAGCGGTTAGACGATTCACAGTATCGGGCATAAACGGGCAGGATCGGGCAGAATCGGGAAGGATCGGAGTAGAATCGGACCGTCTCGGCTATGCTTATGTATTGAGTTGATTTTAAACGAGCATATTTAAAACATTATGGCATAATTTTAACAAAATTATATGAATTATTGAGTATTTTCCCATAAACGGGCGAGTACAAAACCCGGAATGCACTCAGGCGTGAAGAGATTTATGTTGATTTATTGTGTTTATTAGGTCATAATTCTGTTATTACTGAATGGATTTTTGTTCGGATACCAGCAGTAAAAGGGTTGATTTATCCCCTTTAAACTGGTATAAGTTATATTTAACAGTATCAAAATTTAGAAGTAAAAGTGGTGGCCGGAATGAACCCATATGGAATAAAAATGTCGATATTTACAGCTGTTTTCGTTATAATAAATACCCATATCTCAAATATTACTGAACAGATTTTTGTTCGGGAACCACCCGAAAACGGAAAATTTAGTACTCTTTCACATGGTATAAACTGTTTGAATACATGTTCGATATTACTTTCAAAAGTGGTGGCCGGAATGAATTGATGTGGTGTGAAAAAATAGCAAAATCGTCAAAGTTACATGTAAATTTCCATCTTTATTGGTCCATAACTCTTTTATTACTTAACCGATTTCTGTTCGGGACACACTCTAGACAAGATAATTTTATATGCTTTAAGCTGATATAACTTTTATTAATATTCATTACAAATTCGGTGCAAAAGTGGTGGCCGGAATGAACCTAGGTGAAATTCACGGACGCCATTTTACAAGTATGTCCAAGCCGATAGCACACTACGTCTATACTAAAACAACAAATAGGCCTACACGGTACACCGGTCACCAGGACCAGGTAACGGGCGGCTCGTTCACACCTTGATGAATATAATTGTGCTAAATGATATCAAGAAAATGTCAGAAAATGGTTCGTCCCCTTCAGAAATTGTCGATAGACAGTGTACAAATAGCAACGTAGAAAGTGGCGAGTATATAGGGGTTCTTAATGCTAGGAATGTAAGACAAATCGAGTATGCCGCAGAAAAGGTAAGAGAAACTAAACAGCTTACTAGGGATGAAATCTATAATTTGGTTTTACTTGCTCATCACTTGGATGGGTTTGTCCACGAGATTAAGTGTATCCTGACTTAGTAACTATTCTTGGTTTACCAGAAATTTTTTGGGTTTTTAACCAATTGTTAGATTTAGACGATAGCTCAGTAACAATGTGTTTAGGGTCTGACACAACTTTTAATCTAAGTGATTTTTATGTGACACCAGTCCTTTTCCAGCATATCCTTTTTGAAAACAAACCTAACATTCCATTAGCATTTTTGGTACATGAAAGGAAATTTCAAAAATGTCATGAGCGATTGTTTGATTATCTTTGTGAAAAAGTTCCAAAACTTTTGAAAAAGAATATTTCAATTATAACAGATAGAGAAAAGGGTGTTTCTAATGCAATTAAAAAGGTGTTACCAAATTGTACTAATCTGTTCTGCTGGAATCATATTAAAAGAGACTTTAAATACTGGTTACAAAAGAATCACGCAGATAGTTCTGAGATAGCTATTTATTTACAAGATTTAACTAGAATTCTTCAGTCAAACGAGGAAGACTTTGACGACACGACGATTATGATAGGGATGTAATTGCGGCACCTGATTCTGTTACTCTTAATCAAGATAATGATACAATAATGGTAGATAGTACGCCACCTAAAACGCCAAAAACTACGAAAAAAATAGGTCCATCAAAAACTCCTATTCAACAAATAATAAAGACACAAATAACAAATCAATATATAAAAAAGGAAACCACGTGTTCCAAAAAGAAATTAAGATTTCAGTTAGAAGGTTCTGATACATGCAGTATTAGCGAAGATAATGTAAAACTTGTTAAAAAACGTAAAGTCGCTGATAGCACAGAGTCGCTACAAAACCCATGGTTAAATAACTTAAATGAAAGCCATCAACTTAAAATTTCCAATAAAGAATGGATTTGTTCTGATATTATAAATGAAGTACAATCAATAATGTCTAAACAATTTCCTGGTTTGAATGGTTTTCAGTCGACAAACTTAGCTCCAGTATATGATTCAAATAAATGCAAATGGAAAAACCAAATAGCTTTTCAATCTGTAGTTTCACCTTCTTGACTGGAGAACAGGTAGGGTACATTGCAAAACGTGGAAACATAAAGAGTGTGCAAATCTTTTTTTTTTTTTTTTTTAATTTTTGAAGACATTTTTAATACATGAATAGATAATAACCTCATGCACACATAAACACCCTCAAACATACACACATCAGTTCCAGAATGTATGGTTTGCCATTATATATCATCATGATCAGAATAACCTCAAGATCTTTCATTGTCTTAAAAGCAACCTCATCCGCATCATCATACTCATCATCACCATCGTAATCACATCATCATACAAGTCAACATACTCTCATCATCATAGTATCATCACCATAATCTCATCATACTCATCAGAATAATTAATCATCATTCTAATCATCTTCATAATATCATCATCATTAACTACAAAGGTAAATGCATGTACATAGGAAACCATACAAACTCCTATAAATGTGAATGTACTCTGATAGACATACATACACCCTCACACACATACATATTCAGTTTCCTGGTAGCCTGATCAATCCTGCCGCGGGCTCAGTTTCTGTGTTGGTCATATCAAAGAGTGTGCAAATCTTAGAGATTCAGAATAAAGCAAAAATATACTGACTCTATGAAAATAAAAGAATAAAAAAAAATGGCTAAAAGTTCTACAGGTAATTTTTCCTTGCTCGAGTTACTTCCCTTGTGTTAAAGAACTAGCATGTAGCTTGTGTTGTTTTTAGATTCACCTTTTGTTCAAAATGGCGTCCGTGAATTTCACCTAGGTTCATTCCGGCCACCACTTTTGCACCGAATTTGTAATGAATATTAATAAAAGTTATATCAGCTTAAAGCATATAAAATTATCTTGTCTAGAGTGTGTCCCGAACAGAAATCGGTTAAGTAATAAAAGAGTTATGGACCAATAAAGATGGAAACTTACATGTAACTTTGACGATTTTGCTATTTTTTCACACCACATCAATTCATGCCGGCCACCACTTTTGAAAGTAATATCGAACATGTATTCAAACAGTTTATACCATGTAAAAGAGTACTAAATTGTCCGTTTTTGGGTGGTTCCCGAACAAAAATCTGTTCAGTAATATTTGAGATATGGGTATTTATTATAACGAAAACAGTTGTAAATATCGACATTTTTATTCCATATGGGTTCATTCCGGCCACCACTTTCACTTCTAATTTTTGATACTGTTAAATATAACTTATACCAGTTTAAAGGAGATAAATCAACCCTTTTACTGCTGGTGTCCGAACAAAAATCCATTCAGTAATAACATAATTATGACCTAATAAACACAATAAATCAACATAAATCTCTTCACGCCTGAGTGCATTCCGGGTTTTGTCCTCACCCCCCATAAACGCACTGCGCGCACCGGACCAAAAGACGATGTACAGGATCGAACAAAATCGGGCGGCTTACGGATAGGATCGGGTCTGTGAACTGTTGATTACGCTTGTATTTTGTTATCAAGTAGCCAAACTAAAAAGATTATTAACTAGGCCTAATTTTAATAAATAATACCAAATACTGACATGTTTTCAGATGATTGTACTTCTAAGCACATGTTTCAAACAAGACGCGTCGGAATTAACAAGAGGACACAACAAAAACCTAAATAAGAAACCTTTCGCTCGGAATGTTTTCAGCAATAGAATCGCTGATACCTGGAATGCCCTCCCTCAAGAGGTGGTTGAAGCCGAAAACCTAAACATAGGCTAGATTTTAATAACCACTGGAAGAAATGCTCGCTTTCGGGCGGCCATGTTTGTAACCAGCTGCAAATTCTTCCAAATATGGTCAGAGATGCAAACATGGATGCCGAAATTAGCCTTTTTTTTTTACACCAACCCGGAAGAATCTTCCGCGGAACTACGATCAGATAGTTCCGGAGTAAATTGTAAAAATATGCTACTAACTTTCAATAAATACAATCTGTTAACTACATTATTAATTAATTATATTATATTAACAATATTATTAATATCTTATTAGCATTCTCCACTTTCTTACTACAATAATCTCACATCGCAAACATAACTACTTTTCCATTCGCACCCGAAGCGACAACTTGGCCCAGCTCACTCTGGAAAGTTACGAGAGGGAATGACTCAAATATCAAATACAGGAATTTAGCGAATAGCATGCGTTTAAACCTGGAATTATTACGTGCTGGATGTATTATGTATTCAAACAATCTGGAACATCACCGCTTTTATAAGGGTAATGTCTAAATAATGATACGTTATTAATTACAATGTCTTGAGACGCTGAATGCCTATGACGTAAGGCTGCAAACATGGCGGCCGTAATTGAATAATGTACAGTGTGGTGCCCTGACCAGCCATCGTTCTGAAACTACTAGCTTTCATGTGATACTTTTAACTCGCTGAAACAAACTATACGTAATACATCTCTATTACATAATGGTTGTACAATGAACAACAAAATCAGCTGTTGTAATGAGCATGCCCGTCACGATCTTTACACTAATATCCAACCCCCCACCCCTAAACTCGCTTCAATATACATATACTCACTCACTGTGACAAGGTGAATACTACCTGATAAGTATCAGGACACACACATGTTCAACTTAGCCTAATTTATTTTTATTATACAATGTCATTTTGAGAATGGTATATGTGTTTGTTAGCCAATTATAAGTTCTTGAATTGAGGTGACCATGGTGTTTTCTGACATCTTCAGATGTTTTGACGAATATCCACCACTCACGTGTCCAGAAGAAATAAATTTTGCGTTCATGTCTCAGTTTATCATTTACTACCTGTTGGCGCCTCTTCGTCACTGATTCTACTATCATAATTTTAGCTTTATTTTCTTTTAATTTCTTCTGACATGCAAACACGTCTTCACGGTCAACATACCTAAGAAATCGTATGATTACGGACACTTTTCCTTCACTAATACAGGTAAGAATACTAGTAAGAAATAGACAGAGCAACAGCACCATTAAAAATCAAAAGGAATAACGTGTACGGTAACGATTTTCGAAACCCAGCTGGCAACACAATCCGTCCTGTCGACAAGACTTTTTCTGTTCTTCTTTCAATGTAACGTCCAGGAAATTAGCAACTTTTCTTCATTATCGTGGCCATTAAGATAATCTACCAATGATGTTTTTGAAATTTGCGTATTCAAATACCAAGGAGACGCAACCGAAGGCTCGTATAAGACTATTTGTCATTGGTTGACTATTGACGTCATTGGTCAGTTTTCATTGGCTTATATTTGAAGCTCATAGGTCATACTGAGATGATCTTCAACGGGGTATTGTTAGATCTTGTACTGGAATGGAAACTACAAGTCTAATTTTAATTAGATTGGGTCAAACTGCAAGAATTAAGGTAGACAAGCTGTACATTGGTGGGATGTTATACATTCCGCCACATCAATCTTATAAAAGTGGGGGAAAGAATCTGTTGGTATAATCATTGTATTATCATTGTATTATCATTGTATGTACACTCTGTGCGAACTCAACTGTACGGCTACCGGATGTTGCGATAGCTGAAGCGAGGCGGTAAGGTAAAAAGCAGAGAGCAAGATAAGTTTTAAAGCTGAAATTAGGTAGTTATATTATGTATTTTACATACCCAAGCGTTACGGTGTCTCCTAAATAAACTCTTGATATTATGTAGATTTATAAGTTAAAAATTCACATGGGAAATGATACCTTTATATCAAAACTCAGCTGTCGATGTGACTGTCGTATCAAATTTGCACATTTTACAGATAAACACGGATAATATATAACTTTCTGACTGTTTGAGTAGAAATATATACGTCTCGTGCATTGACAATGACATTCAGCATGATTCTGTCTTGACTACGTTTTGCAAAATATCGAAATAAAGTTAGCATAGACTGTACGGGTTGTAACACAAACAAATCTAGGATTGTGTACGGTCTATAGCGATGTGATTGGACGGTGTGTTGTGATTTGTATATGCACCAAGATTTTGGCCTGGTAGTGTACGTACAGCGTAACAGTGGTGCTGCATATGCTGTTTGTAACTTGGTCAACGTGACAACCTTCCTTTCCTTTACTGTTCGCAGTTTGCAAAAACGCTTGCTGAACATTTTTAATATGTCCCTTCCAATCTTGCGAACTTGCTCCTTCTGTTCTGAAAACAGTTCGGAAAGGTATGTCACACCCCTTGTATCAAGTGATTCCAATACATTTGCAAATGTTTCATTTAGCATTTTGTCTCTCTGTAGTTCATCTTTCCGTTGTGACAATGTAGGTTCTGTTTCATAGCCCCATACATGTACATCGCCTTCTTTCTGATCAATTGCACCTGTGTTGATTTTATTACCGTAGATACAGAGTTTGAATGTATTGTGCTGCTCCACGTCGTCCAGTTTTGCCATTTCTATCATCTCGTGCAATATTCATGGCTTTACATTTCTTAGTTTTTGTGAAAGCTCAATATCCTCTAAACATGAATGATGTGGAACAGCAAAATTTATTTTCCCATCCTGTGAACTGGTTTGCGCTTCTGATTTAAACCCTAATTCTTCCAACCTCCCATAAATCTCAGGAATTTTCCTTCGAACAGTTTCATTCCTGTTCTCCAAAACTGTTTCACCACGGCGGAATACCGCATAGCATGAGTATTGTCATGGGAGTACCAATCCGCAACATCAGAAAACAAAAGAAATGCGATGTTTTTCATTGGTACTAGTAATGCTTTACGATTTAACAGGTCGTTATATTTGTCATGTTGTTTTCCTTTCAAGTTTGAATAACGCCTGTGCGCATCTGTGTGATCTGTATATACAGCTCGTCATTCTCTTCTGTCTGTGTACAATCATCTTTAGACTGGTCACAATCAAGAAAAGAAATTTCTTGGAAGAAAGCGCTTAAATCATGTTCATCATCTTCATCCTCATCTTCAGAGGTGTTAGCATCAAACGATAACTGCTTGACATTCTTAAATGGCGTAGAAGATCTACAATGAACTTTGCTGCACGGAGAAGCAACGCCATCATCACTTTCCTGTAATGTGATAGTACAGGTGTCACTATTTACTTTTATCTTTTCCCCCTGTCTTCCTACTACATCTGGTACAATTTGGAAATTTTTGGTCTGAATTTTGGTGAGTGTTTTGCAGTTTTGAATTTAAGTATTTCATGTCCATGTAAAGTTTGACTGTGCTCAATTACGTCTTCAAACAGCAACCATTTGAAATCACAATAATAGCAACGGTACTCCATCGTGATCTGAAGCAGTAAACAAGAAATCTCATTAGAAACATTTTTTAATATTGAATGAACTACATTGAGAGTGTGGCTCAGACTACTTATAATACATCGATAACCATCACAATAGATATTACTCGTACGGTTCATTTTTCATAAATCGCTACAACCCTTACAGTGCTTTCATAACAACCCGTACATATTCCCGCATTCAACTCCGTGTATTTTTTCTCATAAAATGCAAGTTTGCATAATATTATATCGTGTAGGAATGGTGATATACAATAATCGGAGTTCAAACTTTCGTTTCATCACTAAAATAGAAGACATAACACATAACGAGAGGATATAAATGAAAATAATAACATCTTTCAGATGGAATTTTCAATGAGGAGCAAGTGATTTTTAATCCTTGCGATAGTTTGGTTTTAGTTAAAAGACATGTTGATAGTCTCAGGGCAAGATTGATATCTTAACATGTACCAAAACTTTTTCTTTGTATCAATTCCCTCTTTATCGGTACATAATTGTTATTTTCTTCTCACCTTTGCAATCAGCAGCCATTTTCAACCGCTTCAGCTATCGCAACATCCGGTAACCGTACAGTTCAGTTCGCACACAGTGATGTAGAAAAGGTATGATTTTAATAAATTAGAACCCTTAATGAGGACAAGTCAATGCAAATGTAGAGTTAGTAATTTTCAATTTGTTTTTATTTGTTTATTAACCTTGAACTTTACAGCTCATCAGTACAAGCATGTATAACAAGTCATACATTGTTCAGTTAAAGTATGGCTATGAATTACTTAATTTGTGTAAACAAAATAACATGTACATTGTGAATGGTAGAGTTGGAAAAGACAAACTAATTGGAAAAACTGCATGCAACGACACAAGTGTGATTGATAAGTTGTTGCTGTCATCTAATTTTTTGGACTTATTTCATTTTTTGATATTTTTGAATTAATCCCTTATTTTCTTATGTACATTGTAGACTTGAATTTTGTTTGAATAGCAAGAATAATATCCATTCGTTGCATGAAGTGGATAATTCTTACAGCTGTATTGGTAATGATCACGTTAAATTGAGAGCAGATCAACAGCAATCTTTTTTATAAATATATACAAGAAGGATACAAGTGGACAATTAATGTCGAAATGTTAAGAACTTTAGTCGTAAAAGAGCATAGCATTATCACGGATAACCACATAAATAATGTTGTAAATAATTATTTTTAAAACATCAGCAAAGAAGGTATTCGGCCCTTAGTTTACAAATGAAATGATTTTCATAAAAAGAGAAAAGAATTTCACGTTGCAAAACGTAAATATGATAACTGTAAATCCGTGCCAAATAAAATAGCGCTTAAATATGCAAGTAAAACATATAGAAATACGTTAAATATAGACAGTATATGAATTATCAAGAAAAGAAGTAGAATGAAATAAGAAGAGTCAAGATGACAAAAATAAATAAAAATATAAAAAAAAAAAAAAGGAAAATGTTCAATGAAATTGAGGGATTGTCGGAGTAAAACAAGGCGAAAGTTTATCCCCTTTTTCATTTGCACTCTATCTAAATGATTTAGAAGATTTTCTCGAAGAGAATGATATTAATTGTCTTCAAACTATTCAACATTTGAGTGATGATATTAGGATATACATAACGTTATTTCTTATTTTATATGCAGATGACACAGTTATCATGTCCAAATCAGCTGAGGGACTGCAATCTGCATTAAACATGTTTAAAATATATTGTAATGAATGGAAGCTCACAGTTAATTGTTATATTTTCAAAACGATTTTTTTTCCAAACGTGCGTTTTTCACTTTGCAATGAGGAGCTGGAAATATTGGAATCTTTTACATATATTGGTGTTATATTTAACTATAATGGCACTTTTGTCAAAGCAATGAGTACACTAGCTGAATAATCTAAAAATGCTTTGTTTGCTGTTTATAAAAAGATCAGGAACATTACATTACCAGTTGATTTACAAATAAAGATTTTTATTCTCTTGTACAACCATTACTTCTATATTCAGCTGAGATATGGGGTTTTAAAAATAAAAATGTTATTGAGAAAATTCTTTTGCAATTTTGTGAACGTATTTTAAATTTGAAACGTAGTACCCTAAATTTTATGGTCTACGGTGAACTAGGTAATTACCCTTTAAGAATTGAAATTAAATGTAGAATGATTTTGTTCTGGTATAATTTAATTTCTGTAAACAAATTGTATCACTTACATGAAAATGGAAACACGAGTTTTAAATGGATATATTATGTGAAAATTTATTTTGGATACTGGTTTGAACTTTGTATGGAATTCACAGGAAACTTGTACATCAACTAAAGATAATTCAACGTTTAATCTTAAGCTAGAGACTTAAGAACCAATTTATTCAGAATGGTTTAATGATGTAGATGTTGCATCTAGAGGACAAATGTACTCCATGTTTAAGAGAACGAAAAAATATTGTAAAATTCCGTACATTATTTTGGTGCTCTTGTTTAGTATATTAGTATTACTTGTTAGTGGAGTCCCGGTGCTTCCCTTCTGGTCATTTTTCCAATCTGCCGAGCGCGTGTTTCCTTTTTAAAGATTTTTCCAGAAGTGTCAGATGATCTTTAAAAAGATGGGTTAGTCATTTGTAGTTGTTAAAGGCGTAGTTCTCGCTTATCTTTACTCACAAAATAATGTTTTAATTCTAAAATATATGAAATATATGTTAAAAGTTTCAGTTTATAATAAAGAGCTGATCATTTTATCGAGGGATATGCCAAGATTTTACAGCAATTTAGATTGTTTGGTATTTTATATCATACTATTTTGGAGCAAACAGAGCTCGAGGATTGGACCAGTTTTTGTAGTAGATGCAGATGTAATAGTTTGATATTGTTTTGTAAACTTTAACTTTAGCAGGACAAACAGTTATTATTCCCTGTCTCTGTGTTATAAAAAAATGTCCTGCTTGATAACCTAAATCGATTAACCTTAGTAATTCCCCCAATTTTCTCCAAAACATTTGTTGTAAACCCATCTGACCCATGACTTTTATTATTTTTCATTAGCTCAAAATTGCATTGCCACATCAATAATTATGTCCCTTTCATTTTTAAGGTGACATGACTCAAAGTTTTTTCTTGTGGTTATTAATCTTATTGTTTATGATAGAAGACATAACTCCTCTTCGGTGGGAGGGAGGGGCCAAAAAGGGCAAATAGTCTAAACAACATCCCTGTTAAGTTGTTCTTATTCTGTACGGCTAACTTAAAGATCACGATGTTTTCAAACTTGGTCTGAAGTATTACTTGGCTAGACTAAATGGTGTTTGGGAGATTTGATTTTCTCTCGTAGCACTCTGTTGGCTCCCAAGGGGTAGGAATGGGACCCAGATGGGGGATTCTATCATTCAAATGAACATTTTTGTAGTTACGGTCCCAAATAATGAGATATGGTGCCCTAAAGTAAAAAGGTCTTTGTCTGTCTGTCTATTTTCAACCCAAATCACCCGCCAGAAAAGCTACCATGTTTGCTTGAATGAATGGCATTTTCCTTCATTAAAGATCACAGGGGCCAAACATACGAAAACCTTTGTTTGTTTAAATGAACGACCTTGACGTACACAGGCGTTTAAATATTTAAATGTTTATACACTCTTTTTCTCAATAGTCATGAGGTCCAGACAAGCAGGTGATTGATACGAGCCCAAAGGGAATCTTGTTTTGTTGCTGCACAATGCCTTAAATACTCTTTCAGGCGCGCAGGTCAAAGGCAAATGTCACTTTGTCTGATGTACAATATATTTTGAATTCTGCTGAGCTGATTGAACTTAAAACACTTTATCAAGTTCTGTCTTGTGCCGGCTTGATTGGAAAACTTATGAGGCCTAGTGGCCACGGTCGCTGTAACTAAAGAAAGTATTTGCTTGCTTGGAATTCTATATACATGTAGCTTCAGGTTTGGATGTTAAAGGTCAAAGATAATATTACTATAAATAGAAAAACACTTTATGCATATTACTTCTTAGTTCTGTTGGGTTGTATGCACTCAGACTTCATCTAGTGCTTTATCAAAGAAAGACTGCCTTCCCTAGATAAAAAAAAAATCAAATCAAATAAAACCCAATGCTAGCTTATTAAGATTGTTTTTTATTCTTCAAAGAACAAGGAATATAGATACGGTAGCATGTTAAATACATCAATATATGTATACTTAATACCGGTTAGCTTGTAATGATAATAAGAATGAAAATAATAATAAATTTAAATAGAACAGTTGGTGAAAAGCATTAATAACAACCTCATTTTATTTTAAATGTAGCCACGTGTGTATGCCTAGCCTTACTGAAGAAAAACATGGAATACGGTTTTCAGTAATTTGTTTGATTTCAATAGTTTATATTACAAAAGTAATAACAATATGGCACTTACAGGGGATCACAAACAACACATCATTTACATATACAAAAAAGTATAGATGATGTATTGTAAATTATATACTCTATGATGTACTACATGATAGACAACTATTGTGAAATATCACAGGCATAAAAAAAATCACAAAAAAATATTATCGGATTTCTTATCTGAACAATAAATTCACATTAAATAGGAAGATTGTAGGTCATTGTATTTAAAACAATCATCTGTTTGTGGATATATCATATGTTAATTCAACGACAAAATATAAATGAAAGGTATATATCTATACTGATGTCATATTCTAAGAACGCAGCAGACCATTCCTATCATAATTTAATACATATATAAGGTGCCAAGAACGTTATGATAAATTCCTTGGACGGGTAATCATAACAGATACAATGCGTTAGATGTGGGTTTTTTTTTTCAAATATTAAACGATACACCAATCTACCCTTCAACGCAATATAGTAAAAAAAAAATCCAAAAAAAAAAAAAAAAATCAGTTATCCAAATAACTTGTCGTATCTCTACTCAACAATAAAACACAATGAACAAACAAATATTAGACAATTCAAGTCACTGGTCATATCACTACTAAACAAAACACAATGACCAAACAAATATTAGACAATTCAAGTCAGTGGTCATATCGCTACTACAAAACACAATGACCAAACAAATATTAGACAATTCAAGTCAGTGGTCATTTCACTACTACAAAACACAATGACCAAACAAATATAAGACAATTCAAGTCAGTGGTCATATCACTACTAAACAAAACACAATGATCAAACAAATATTAGACAATTCACGTCACTGGTCATATCGCTACTACAAAACACAATGACCAAACAAATATTAGACAACTCAAGTCAGTGGTCATATCGCTACTACAAAAACACAATGACAAAACAAATATTAGACAATTCACGTCACTGGTCATATCGCTACTACAAAACACAATGACCAAACAAATATTAGACAAATCAAGTCAGTGGTCATATCGCTACTACAAAACACAATGACCAAACAAATATTAGACAATTCAAGTCACTGGTCATATCACTACTTAAACAAAACACAATGACCAAACAAATATTAGACAAATCAAGTCAGTGGTCATATCGCTACTACAAAACACAATGACCAAACAAATATTAGACAATTCAAGTCACTAGTCATATCGCAACTAAACAAAACACAATGACCAAACAAATATTAGACAATTCAAGTCACTGGTCAAATCGCTACTACAAAACACAATGACCAAACAAATATTAGACAATTCAAGTCACTGGTCCTATCACTACTTAAACAAAACACAATGACCAAACAAATATTAGACAACTTTTCCGTGTAAAAAGAGACCTTGGTTAATCATACAGGGAAAACCATATCACATGCCTCCATTTCACTTATTACCTTTCATGGTATATTTATCTTTACAAGGAATGTTTTGATAAAGAAATGTAAATTTTCTTGGTAGCATGATTGCATCTACACGTACGTCCGTTTCAGGCAACTATAACTGTAATGAACTTATACGCGTTAATCGGCGATTTCGTCTTGTTTTATAACATTTAGCGATACAGTCTTTCCATTAAAAAATTCTTGAAAATTACAGTATAGTCGTTCTAATTAGTGTATACACGATAGTATTTTTGATACTTTTGATATATGTCTTAATATATTTCTACATGAAGAAAAAACAATATAACTAAAACTAAAGTTAAAACAATCATCTGCGCATATTTATGAAGAACCGTTACCAAAAACAAACAAACAAGAAAGAAAAAGCAAAAACTAAATACAAAATATCGGATATGTCAAAAGGGTTAAGAATTCTAGACTTCTATATACATTTCATACATTACAGACTATAAAACATGATTTAAAAAGTATGATAAACAATGAAAGACAAAAGATTAATATCACTTGATAAAAATAATAATCGTCAAAAAGTCTGTATTTAACATGTTACATATAAATAGACAACCACACAGAAACCCCATATTCGAGTTACGTTCCAAAACATTATATTGTCGGTGGGAAGTTATTATACCATATACATTTTAATACTACAGTCGAAAACCTGGGGTGACATGGACTTGAGATAGAACAAACAAATTCAACTAGGCTTTTGTTGTGTACATGCCAACATATTATCTTAATAACCGTTTTCCTTTTTGGGAACTTATGATCAAATATGCTCTGAACCGTTTCATATGTAACATAAATTTCACGTAGTCACGGGACCGTTCTGTTGGTCTAGAAAATGTTTGAGAAAATTGCTGGAATTGAGTAAAAGGATTCATCAATAATTTCATTCTTGGACGTCAGTACGCAATGTCTTCCACTGGAAACATACCACCGAAGAACTATGCAAGTCAGGGAACTTTTGCGAAATTCAATAGGTTATGTGTCATCACGTTCATATATATTGTGGTCAGAAAATAAAATCAAAGAAAATGAGATCGAACGAAATGTAAAAGAACTGTGATAACGGCACACAGTACTGCCATTGATGAGCGCGTGCCTGTGTTAGTAATTGTGTCTGCAAACATTGCCCCTCTACTTAAAATATCATTGCTGGTCTGACTATATCCTGCATTGACCGTCTCCGTGACAACCATTGACGTCAGACGCGTCACAAAGCTGTACCTTAGAGACAGTGTCAGTGCTTTTTGTTCGTATCTTTCTCTGTCCTCTTCCTCCTCTGACTTCAGGGCAAGATCTAGATAGTCTTTTATTTTCTGATACGCCCAAAGTCTTCGTCCGAATTGTAGAGTCTCTCCCGTCTCGGGTTCGGCGGTAGAATGAAAGGTCATGTCTTGGTCCACACCAACAGCAACGATCGACGCAGTCAAAGGAGTTGATGTGATGTCAGCTTCCGGTTGAATGTTTCCCGCTACAACTATTTCGGACCCGTTGAAGAAATTAGCAAACGTAGTCTGTGTAAGGTCTTCTGCTATTACAAGTTCATTAGGATATTGGAACTCTACATACCTCAGTATCACGGATTGTATTCCTCTGTAAAAATCATCCAGTTGTTCACTCGCATCTTCTTCCTCGTAAATTTTATAAGCAAATCCATTATTTTGAAGTGAGATTTTTCTCAGAAATTCAAAATTCACTCCTCTCCCAAATCCCAGGCATAAAATTGAAACTAAACCGTCATTATTTAACCTTTGGACGTTTCTCAATATAGCGTCTTTGTTCTGTTCGCCAGCAGTTTGAACGCCATCCGTGAGGAAGACAACTAGATTCCCTGTACTTCTCGATGCGTCGTTGAGATCGCCAACTCCAGACAATAGAGCGTCGTTGATGTTGGTACTGCCTCCTGCTTCCAATCTACTAACATACGACTTGGCAGAAGATATGTGCTCATTAGTCACCAAAACTGGGCCCGATTGTTTCCACCGGTTCACATAACCATTGAATATGATGATGTTGAAAGAGTCTTTTTCTCCAAGTCGCATCAATATCGAGTACATAGCCACCTTTACTTGACTAATTTTGTCCCCATTCATGGAACCACTTACATCAATGACAAATATCACTGTTTTGCTCATATCCGGTAAGCCAACTGGCGAAAAATAATGAACAAACGAGCCATTGTTGACAATTAGTGTCCCTCCGTTCGTTACTGGGGGTGTCAAAGTATACCTTAAAGTAATATCTCCTTTCAACCCAACATGTTCACCAGAGGAAGTTAACTGTGCCTCCATCGAAGGGATGTAAACAAGCTCTCTCTTGGTTTCGGATGCGTGTACTACAGTATTTAGTGAGGCAGTAGAGCTTGACGAGTACACTTTGGAACCTGGAAGAGTGTACGAAAACATTTCAATACCCTGGGGTTCTTGAAGCGAGGCAACAACAGTGAGATTTTCAACAACTTGATTGGGTTCTATGTGTATGTTTTGTGTATACTCCCCCAAAGCTTTTTTGATGAGTTCTTGATACGAGAGCTTGAACATAGCTTCAGAGTTTGCTGCCACGTTCATATAAACGACGAAGTTCTTCATCGCACGTCCAGGAGGTGGGGCAGCTTCCGACACTCGCCCAGCTGTCTGTCCGTCATCACGGGCCGCCTCGTAAGCCTCGTCGGCTTCTTTCTTCTCTTTCACCACGCCATGGAGAATACGGCCTTCACTTTGCATCGAAAAACTTGTAATGAAAGCTTCCGTGGGTACTTGGATTGAAAACATTGCTGTTCTACTTTCATTTGCATTATTTTCAACTCTGCTTGTGATGTACACATTAGCGAATCGGGAATATACGTTCGATTCCAAAACAAGCGTCTTTATGGAAGGGTTTTTCACTATATCGTTAGCAACACACGTGCATGTCAGTATCGACATGGCCACACCAATTAACAGATACATTGTATACGTACGTTCTCTCCTTCCAGGAAAAACAGGAAGTAAACACATCAATATCGCGTGTTTGTTCGAGTTCTATTTTAGTAACCCGTAAATGTTTATCCACTCACAACAGATTACTTATCGACTGGATGTGTCTGCTGACTGAAAGACTGTTTTACCGCCATATTTTGTTTTCAATAACCTCTGGAGTTGCCGTTAAGATAAAGTAATAAAGTTACAGAGATTCCAAATAGAAACATGAGGCATTATAAGGGGAATCAGGCTAATTAATCTATAACATTAAGTTGGTAGAAAATTTGACCCTGAAATGTGGGATTTATAGAGTAGCAGTATACATTTTAAATGTAAAGCACAGTCATCTTCATTAAAGTCTCTTTTCTAGGATATATGTAATTATTTATTAAAGAAGTGTATTGATTATTAATGTTTAATTGAAGTAATTGTATCAATGTAAGTCAAAACAGCAAAAAAAATGAGCTTATTCACGATTTGTTTATATTAAACTGGAAACTTGGGAGTTTGGAGCGAATATAATGATTTATTTAGACTAACTGCGCCCTATGTGCTCTTTTGTCTTTGACAGTTAGTTTTGGTTGGATTGAAGACGATGTTGAAAGTGATCAAATGTATTGTCAGTATCAATTAATTATACACCTCTTCATGAGAAGATAACATTTCTAATTGGTTCTAGCCACTTGATTCAAATGATGAAATTCATTACTAGATAAAATGATATTATACAGTTTTTCATCAAATAATTTATTTATTTATTTATTTTTTACTTATTTATTCCAAAATTGCTTTAGAATAACAGAAACATTTTTTTCTCTCTTAATATTAATTGAGGTCAGAGTGTAAATGTCAAAACCGCATGTTTGGAAGTCATACGGAATACCCATATTGTGTGCACAATGTACAAAGTACAAATTCGACGATCTGTAAAAATGCTGGGGGATATTTTTAGCTATCACTAATTTGTTGGCATGTATTTGTTACTATTTGTTATACGTTATTTGTAAACTTTATTTATTTTACAAAAATTGCGAATCGTGTCATATAAACTTTTATTAATCACTCTTGTTGGCCCGGACAGAAGCCGAGCTAGGGTCTTACTGTGGTAGGAAACAGGAGTACCCGGACGCCATGTAATACTAATTATATATATGTATTATATTAATGATACTTAAGCATCATATTATAATATTTAATTATTATATCAATTATATCATGATTGATATTTCATATCGGCGATTCTATTCAAATACATGCGGTTCTGTTGTTGAGTACCGTCGAGTATTTAATCTGAAAGCTATTTCTAAAAAAAAATCAGCTTTTATATTCATTTGTTATTCCTTGTTAGTCATTGCTTATCAAGCATGCAACATCTGTTCAGTAAAATGTTAAACATCGATAAATGTGTTATTATCAAGAGAGGCGACTGATGCATGTTCAGTTGAGTTTCAGTCGTCTATTATGCCGGACAGCCTTAATTACCACGTTTTCTTATAATTATCAAATAATAAATAAATGATAACAACCAAATGATAATAAATATGGAGTAACAAATAAATAATAATTATCAAGTGGAAACTAGAAATGTCGCTCCATGATTTAACGAGTGACACCTTTTCACGATACCATAACACCAGGTTAACGTAGTCGATAACCTGATGCCGCACTGGTTTAGGTAGGAATGCCGTTCATAGAGAAGTTTACAACACGTACAACAATACTGACCACCAATAAGTTACGATAGCTTAAAAAAAACAATCAACAAGTTACGATAGCTTAAAAAAACAATCAACAAGTTACGATAGCTTAAAAGACAATCGAGATAGTCCATACACTAAATTTCAATTAAAACATTAAATTCCGGAATATATTCACCGATGGCTGGGTCGGAAACTGCCTTTTATCATAGAGTGCCTTGCATGAATAAGAAAGGAAAATGTCATCGTTAAAGCCATCTGTACCTCTATACATTGTGGATGCATTCACAGACAGACCATTTCATGGCAATCCTGCTGCCATATGTCTGCTGAAACAGGCAAGTAAAGGCGGTTTTAACACCTATCGTATCCTCAGCACGGTTACCTGGGGATGGTTACACTAAGTGTTGTAACGGAAAGCGAATGGAAACACGGAACATCTGTTTGTTAGTTTGAGGGATGGAGGGAGGTAGCAGGAGACATGCAAAGATTAAGTTACACGTTAATGTTGAATCTTCCAGCACATGTTGGCGATGCTTAAACATGCCAGGATATTCGACAATATCTCAAAATATTTATATGTCATATTAGAGAAATTTCACTGTAAATTCTGAACATTGTGTATGGTACTTATTTGTAATTTATGTTTGAAAGAATAGGTTATAATAGTGTTCATTTATTTATAAGTTTATTAACTTTAGTGATTTGAACTTTAACAGTCGTTGTCTGAGGACGATATGCAGAAAATAGCTGCCGAAATGAATTTATCAGAAACGGCTTACATTCAGGGAGTTGACGGTGGCGATTGTGACTTTGAACATGGTGAGATTATTAACTTTTTCTTCGTGAAGGCTTCTTAACTAAATATATATTTATGAATTTAAATAAACATTGTTATGCGTATAATTTATAGATATTCTACAGAATATGCATCGTATGTTCATGCAAATATTCTAAGTGCTAGCTTTTGTTTGTTACAATAGGTTGGTCATAAGTTTTTTCCTTCATTTTTTTTTTTGCTTTCTCTGGTCATCTAATCAAGGAGACAGGTTTGGTTTGAGATGGTTCACGCCGACCAATGAGGTGCCTTTATGCGGTCACGCTACCATGGCTTCTGCAGCCGTCATATTTTTTGTCTGTGGTGAGTATCTAGGTCATCTTGTCTGCCTGGGGCAATTTTTAACTTTTCTCCTACGTTGAACTTTTCGAAATAAAAATGTTTGAACCAGAGACTTGTATATCAGGTATATACGTCTCTGTTTGAACTATGTGTTTTAGGTCACTTTGATATAGCACAATAGAACGACGGGAAAAAAATGATTCGGATATTATGATCTTTTAGGTAATGCTTGTACATTGTATTTGTTTTTAGTAGTAGCTAACGTGACTTCGTCCTCTGTAGATATATTTTCTTACGTTAATAAAACCACGTATCTCACTCATCAAAAGACTATAATTGTATAAGTACACCGTAATGGATAATACCAGAGACCTATATACTAGTATATAGGTCTCTGATAATACATATCAAATATTTGTACTCTGACAAACAGATATAATAATAAAAAGTGATTGTGACAACACCAGAGTCTGCTACTGGCCAGATATATGTTTAAGTTAAATTGAATATCGTTTTAAATCATTATTGTGGTTTGTAGACAATCCGTCGCCTAAGGTAACGTTCCAGACTCTCAGTGGTGACCTGGTAGTCCAGAGACAGGGACGTGGGATCACCATGAATTTCCCTCTCAACACTCCACAACTGGAGGTAAGTTATAAATAGTCCAGAGACAGGGACGTGGGATCACCATGAATATATAATTAAAAACTAGTTTGATATGCTAGTATTCATTTGAAATTTCATATATAATGTCATGTTATGATGAGCCATGATCGATAAGGGTTCCTTACTTCATTATTTGTATCACAGTGTTTCCATTCTACATTTTGTCAAAAGGGGATAAAAACGGTCCAAACGTCAGTTAACAAACTAGGTTCGATAGAGTATACATTTGAATACCGTCCATCCGCAGTTCAATGTAAAATATACCTTGATAAACGCCTGTTTCTTATTTAACATTAGAAAACGCCTGTATTACGGCTGTCTTTGCCCGGATTAAGGAAGTCAAGTGGCGTTTTGTTGATAAGATTAATAAAAGTTTTATCATGTAGACATCTGTAACAGATTGTTGTTAAACTGTTTATAGAAACAGGAACCTAACACCACCTGTTCCTGACGGCTTTCAGTAACAGGGCTTCATTGTGGAGGAGGCTCCAGATTATTCTACTTGTCTTTCACAAAACAACTGTACACATTTGTGTGTAATTATTGTCAGCTGCTGAATCAACATGGTGCTGTTTTTGACAGTTGTGTGGTTGAGGTATCATGTTATATTTTCTTTCTTTTTTTTTCATTCCAGAATTTTGAAAGTGTCGAAAAGTTATTAAATGTGAGTAAATATACTTATTCATATCTGCCTTGAAGTCCAAAATTTATAATATAAAATCTGAGTTGCCTAGTTTTCTTTTCATTTCAAATATACCGTGCACGTGCAATTTAAATCAAATGCTCTTCTGCTGCACTCGGTTAATTGTGAATGAAAAGGAATTGATGCACAGCATTAGAAGTGTTTGCGTGTGAAAACGAATATCATATCTTATGGTATTGTCTAGGTTATAATGTTAACACAAACATATTTCATTACCTTCTTTGTATATTACAGTCCGTCCTGTAATATACCTTGATTCTGTTATTATTTACCGTGATTATTAAAGGGAAAATGTTTGGTGATATCCGCCTGATTAAAGGTTAAGAGATTATTACATTCCCTCCCTAGTCGTTTGGCCGATTTTAATAATCTTTGGTCGAACGTTGTAAATGAACAAAGCATATAACTTGGCATATTAGTTAGGGTTTTTGATACAACTATCCCCATGGCAACACGATCTGGGTCTCTGATTGGTTTAAATTTAGATATTGTCTGATTTTAACCAAATTTGAAATATGAGGGTATTAGGATATGCCGAACAGCACTATATAGGATTTGTTGCCATGACAACCATGCTAAGGCAAATGCTGGCCTCTGATGGGAGTGTCCGATTTCGACCAAATTTGGTACATAAGGGAATTAAGGAATGACGAACATTACTGCATAGGCTTTGTTGCCAGGACAGCCATGCAAAAATAAAATAAAAAATGGTTGCCTTATGACCAGAGTAGTAATATACAGGATTTTTTTATCAAAAGTTTTGTCAGGTCAACTTAACCTAAACTAGTGGGTTAGTTTCAGTGAAATTACAAAGTGATAGTAGCCACCATGTAGAGATGAACATGCATCATTTTTTTCTCAAAAAAAAGTAATTGCCATAGGAACTGTACTCCTTGGTAACTGACCAGTATAAACAGGGTTATCAATCAACGGTAATAAGTTTTCTAAAAAGAAGAGGAAACAAAAATGAAACAACAATAAAAAAAAAAACATTGCAGAGATAAAAGTATTATAATACACTGTATATAGCCGTTTTAATGGTAAAGTATTAACACCGGAATCACATATGCGATGCGAGTCTCATGAGTCTCGAGGAACTTTATTTTCTCATTGTAGTTGGTTATCAAGAAGGAACTGATCGACAGCGTACATTATTCCAGTGACACAAAGAAACTGTTAGTGAGACTCAACGACACTTGTTCAAGGTATGATCGGAGACCCTTCAACATATCATCTTCTCTTGATTTACACAGACCCTTCAACATATCATCTTCTCTTGTTTAAGTCGCGAAAACAATCTCCCGATTTCCAGTTTAACGCTACCCCTGCTTCTAATATCACATTTTCTTACACCAGAAATTTCTTTGTCGTACAATTATCAATTACACCTTGTAAAATGGTTCATAACTACAGCTTCTTTTTACCACCATTTTTCTTTACTAAGAGATGACCTGGAGAGCATCCGGCCAGACATTACGAATTTTCAAAATGTGGAATCTTCAGGACGAATTCGAGGTGTCATAGTGACTGTGAAAGGTGATAACGGAAAGGCGGACAAACAACAAAATACATACGACTTTCTGTCCAGATATTTTGCTCCGTGGAACGGAATACGGGAAGACCCGGTCACAGGTAGGAACCGTTTCCAAATAGAAAACGGAATTGTGGTGCATGACCTTTAAATATCAACAGTTTAAATAAAAAAGCATGTTGTGTATCACCCGACACCGTCACTACCATTTCACAATTCTGTTAATTGTTAATTAGAAAGCTAAATAATTCTAAAGATGTTTTCAGGAATCCAGACATGCTTTTATTTTTAGCTACATGTAGTATCAGGAAGCCATGCTCATTTTAAATCTTTCATGCGGATTAACCCCACAAAAAGCATTTCTGCATCTGGTTAGCATTTGAAACATACAATATCAACACCACATATTTCAAAATAGACCATAGACACAATTACTAACCTGATATATGATACTATTAAGATGGTTTACCTATGAAATTAAATTTCAGGGTCCGCCCACACTGTACTGGCCGGCTATTGGTCGGGGGTTTTAGAGAAGAAGACAATGCACGGTAAGATAAACTGCTATTAATTCTGTTAAGTTTGTAAATAAATCAGTTAAGTGGTGTGTTTTTATAATGTGTTAAATCCCGATAGCTTACTGGGGCATGTTCTGTCTCCTTCAGCCCGTCAATGTTCAGCACGAGGCGGTGACGTCACTGTTCATATCCGGGACGATGGGAGAGTGGACCTAACAGGAGAGGCAGCAGTCGTGCTCCGAGGGTTCTCTGACGATCTAAGAGTTTTCTGCTGGTTACGGATAATAAAAAAGTATCTGTGGTCTGAGGGGATCATTGAATGATAAAATTAATGTTTAGCTGGTTCACTGGGTAAATGTTTTGGTCACGATGAGTGACCTAATGTACTCCCTGTAGGGATACCATCAGCCCCTAGAATATGTCATGGTAAAACAAAGGCACAGACTCGCCATTTGATCGGTACCATGCCAAAAACTGAGCAATCACTAAGCTGGTGACAACATATCCCAGATTCCTGTACACCAGGATATCCAAAGAATCGTCCTTAGGTAGCAGTGACTGCGCCTTCGATTAGGCCTTGGCATATTCCAGAGGGTGCAGAAAGAAAAAGTGAGCAAAACTTCTCGAGTATCAAGGATGACTAATTTCTTATGAAAATGACAAAATCGTTGTTTTTGAACACATGCATCGGGTATAGAGGCATCACCAACCATCTCCGACATGGAATCGGGATTTGCCAATTCAGCATCACTAACCACTTAACAAAATTCCTAGGGGATACTATTGGCTACGTCCCCTTAGCAGTTAACGACTGCTCAAGACTAGACTTCTGGAAGGCAAGTTTACCTGTACAAATGAGTTTTCAAATATCCTTAGCTGCATCATTTTTGAGTTGTTTTTTGTTGTTGTTTTTCCACATTTATATTTTTAAATGTTACACAAATGTTATAAAGTTCCTGTACTTTATTGTCAGGGGCATACATTCTGAGATTTGTATATAATAATACTTTTATTTAACATTGAAGGAATCAAAATAATCGTTAACAGATTAGTAAGACTATTACGGGTGTTCAGTTGAAATTTTAACTAAAATGGCACAACTTATTAATTTTCACTTCAAAATAAATCTTTTATATTTTTTACGAAGTAATGTAAGAATTGATTATCAGAGGCATACATTTTTTAATTATTTTAAAAACGCTATATCAGGTTTTTCCTTAATACCACTATGATCTGTATAAGAAAAGTGTTCACCTTGAGCGAGAACCCGCGGTATATCTCCAATGGCTGCATACGCGAATCTTGTATTTTGTCATAAGAAGGCCAAAGAGTATTCAGTGATATGTGGTGTGTTCACAGTAATTATGTTGAAAGATGTATACACAAATATTATTAAAAATGTCTATAAGTATTGACGATACACTTTATTGTTGTTACACTAGTTTTTCATTAACATTCCATGTTGAGTGTTGAGAAGAAAGGATTCAGAATAATGTCTACTTCCGAGTCTTGTGTATTATATGGCCTTTGTACATTTTGTATATATGTATAATATGGCCTTTGTACATTTTGTATATAATTATGTATAATATGACGTTTGTACATTTTGTATATATGTATATGCATAATATTCAAGATATTACTAACTTTTTATTAGTATTACTTTTTTTTTTAATTATATGAGAAAAATGTCTTTCGGGTAATTATTTTCACTAAAGGTATATTGATTTACAGTGGTGTGTAGAGAACGATCATTTGTTTGACCAATAATTATGAATGAGTGTTGTTAGCAGTAATGATCAGTGCTGACTAACACTAAATAAAATATATATTTTTTACACTTTTAACTCGAGTTATCGTTCTTTGAATGCAACTAAGCCATGATGAGGTAACGAGTTCACAGAATATACTTACTACTTTTATTTTTCATTTCAAATATATTCAATAAACATACAATAAACAAGACGATATTGTAAATAGGAACAGGTGTCACAGACACTAATGTCAACCTATCGCCATTACTAAACTGTAACCTAAAACTTCGGCACATGGTAACACTATTAATCAATACAGCAACACTCGCCTTAGTGAAAAACTGTAAGCTATACATACTTCGGAATAGACTGAACAACATAAATCACACATGGGATTTATCAAAATGTCGCTATTCATCAGAAGCATTGTTTATTTTTTTTTTTCTTTTAATTTTTCTACATATTCGAAGGTATCCTATTGGTCTGTAATTGTGCAAATTAAACGGTACTGATATGGTAACCATGGCTTTCAGGTGGCCATGTTGGAACCGTTAAGTGTTTCTCGCTACTATTTCTCAAAAACAGCACCAGATGGATCTAAAGTCTTATACACGTTTCCTAAGGTTATATTTGTTAGTGGTTGTCATGTAATTTTCAGACTGATCTGGTACATACAATGTAGTTCAAAAGGAAAATACGACAGATAAATATCCGGAATATCTCGCATTACATCCTGCCAATGTATCGAACGACCACCATACTTCTGAAACGGCCATTTATATTCAAAAGACAATATAGATCTTTGAACATGCTTGATTCATGAATCCTAGTCATGACTGTTCATATTACAGATACATTCATTTGGCAGCAAGATCACACTATTGCGGACAAGACCTAATGATTAACAAGTTATGTTAATACTACAGATAGATTAATTTGACAGCAAGATTGTGGACAAGACCTGTTGGGCACCGAGATTTGTTATATTAGTGTGTAAAATTCCCTATAAAACTTTAAAAAAAAAAAAAAACAGTTTTGCTATTATATTTTGCAAACAGAAAACAGGTTCCCTGGCCCGGTCTTTTAAGTTTTACTGTCCGCCCTCGCGTGATTACGAAGGTAGCATTTCGATTTTCCTGCGATCCGGGGTAAACTTGCAATTTGATTGGCTGATGTTTCAAGAGTGTCCGGGACCTTCCACGTAAAGTTGACGTCGGTCAGCTGGTTTCTGTTTCCGGTGTAAACAAACATGGAAGGATCAGCCCGATTTGCTTCTTACGATGAAGAACAGTTGACAAAAATATTGAATGACAGAGACAACAAAAACCCTGCCAATGTAATCAAGTTGCTGTAAGGATCCTGGAAGAGTATTTAACCAATTCCAATAGTCTAAAACATTGGATGATCTGCGATCTTATAATGACGAAAAAGTTCCAAATTTGTTTTCGTTAAATAGTGACTTCTTCTCAATATTCCAGCTGATAGAAGTAAGTCTAATATAACAAAACAATTATTGACTGGGGCTGAGGGCAATAGACAGGATCTTTGGTACTAACAAAATCGCTGTTGCCCTCAGTCCCAGTCAATGATTGTATACTGTTAATACTACAGATAGATTAATTTGGCAGCAAGATCACACATTTTCGGACAAGACCTGTTGAAGATTGAGATATATTGTTCAACATATGACCTAAATTCAGCGAAACATCTAGCCATATTTATTTTCCCTACAACACTCTTATCGATGTACTAACGGGGTATAAAGGCATGCATTATGGATTTCTATTCCTAGTCAAAAATACACAATCGTTTTTATTCTGGGGGACTCCCCTGTAATAGAGGGGCAGCAACATAACAAAACATTCCTTGACATACGTTCAGATCCCTAGGAAAGTATCTTTAGGGGCGGGCTCATTACAAGACTATGGTTTATTTTCACAAAGTTGATTCCTAATGATGTCATACATTCTCCTAATCATAAATGGGAACATGATTGTTCATTAATACAGTTAAAGCTAGTTTCCCCGGAAGTATGCGATCGATGACACTAGTAACATGTCGAGAGATCTTTTCAGATTTAGGCACTTCTCACAGGCTCTTTTTCACAGTCACCCTTGGTCTGTACACATAGTTTACGTGTGTGAACAATGTATTTGTGAATGCGCCCATATGACACATCATTTCCTGGTAGTTCATAGAGACATGTCTATGGAAATGGAATATATCGGGAAAGCCGGAAGGGAATATAATCAGGGAAATACGTATTCTTATAGAATAATTACTATACATTATTAAGGGAATACCTGAGTGCCGAGTCATTGTAACTACTGGTGCGATAACTATATGTTATTGTAGTTGCCAATTTCAATAACAATAGTTGTTTTCAGATGGTGACTTGTTCTGTAAGTTACGCTCGTCAAAGAAATTCATACGACATAGAAACATATTCGTTTGCATCACCCCATACCCATATGTATTGTATGTAATGTCAATATTAGAAAATTCAAATATTTATAATTGTCCATCTGCAGTTACTTTTTTTCCCGGAAGAGATAAAGAGACCACGTTTGTGCAGTTCACGGGGCTGTAATCTTATTTGGTGGGTGGTGTTGATGCGGTAACGCTACGTTAACATGTTTAGGATAGCTGCAAACGCAAGCTACATGGCTCCTCTTTGATGCTTGTGGTAGAAAAAAAGGTTTGTAGTTAATGAGAAAGGTTGGTTAGTACCACACTCTCATTTTGTTTGTGACATACAATTGTTTTTACGCCAAACTTTTCATAGGGAATAGTGATTAAATATATAGTCTGAAAAAACAGTACATCAAACAGTGCCAAAAACCTCATTATCTTATCATAGAGGTCAGCAACGACCTAATTAGAACACGCGTAAGGTTTTACTGCAATCGGAACACCAATGGAACTTTATTACATAAGAAATATGGAAAAAGACTGAGGTGTTCTAGATAAGTATTAATATCAGCTTTGTTAGCGCAATTATTTGGTTGACTCATTAACAAATCAATTAAGGAAATAAGGAGATATAGTGTTAAGTGTGTTTGCCTAGCTGAGTGCAACGAACACACTCTTATTGGCACCATCTCGTATAGAACTCTAGTTTACACCGACCTATTAGCATTGTACAGAATCGGGCTGATATCCTATAATGGCATATGTATATATCATTATTTCTGTCTGCTATTCTCAAAGTTCAGGAAGTTTTTTTAATGAACACTTCAAACGATTAACTTTAATGTTCTTTACTCCAGATTTAACACCGTTATATGTCAAACGTCTATGTTAGTTATCATAGGAGGCTTTACTTAATAACGAGGTCGAATTACCTAACCATTGTCACGTAATTCTGGTGGTGGTGGTGGTGGTGGTGGTGTGTTTGTGATGGTGGTGGTAGTAGTAGTGGTGTTTGTGATGGTGGTGGTAGTAGTAGTGGTGTTTGTGATGGTGGTGGTAGTAGTGGTGGTGTTTGTGATGGTGGTGGTAGTAGTAGTGGTGTTTGTGATGGTGGTGGTAGTAGTGGTGGTGTTTGTGATGTGGTGGTAGTAGTGGTGGTGTTTGTGATGGTGGTGGTAGTAGTAGTGGTGTTTGTGATGGTGGTGGTATTCGTGGTGGTGTTTGTGATGGTGGTGGTATTCGTGGTTGTGTGTTGTGATGTGGTGGTGGTATTCGTGGTGGTGTTGTGATGGTGGTGGTAGTAGTAGTGGGGTTTGTGATGGTGGTGGTAGTAGTAGTGGTGGTGTTTTGTGATGGTGGTGGTGGTAGTAGTGGTGTTTGTGATGGTGGTATTAGTCATGGTGTTTTGCTTTTGTGTGGTCGTCGTCGTGTTGTTGGTGATGGTGGTGGTGGCTGTGTTTTGTGCTGGTGTGGTAGTATAGTAGTTTTGTGATGGTGGTGGTAGTAGTTGAGGTGTTGTGATTGGGTGGTAATTGTGGTTTGTGTTTTATGGTGGTGGTCTGCTTGGTGGTGTTTTGTGATGTGTTGGTACCTCTTGGTTGGTGTTTGTGATGTGGTGGTATATCGGTGTGGGTGGTTTTGTGATGGTGGTAGTAGTAGTGGTGTGTTTTTCTGGTGGTAGTTCGTGGCGTTTTGTGCATGGTGGTGTGTCGTATAGTGGTGTTGTGATGGTGGTGGTATAGTAGTGTGTTTGTGATGGTGGTGGTAGCTGGCTGTTTCTGTGTGAGCATTGGTGTTTGTGCTGGTGGTGCTGTGGTGTTTTGTGCTTGTGTTGATCTGGTTGTGTTTGTGGTCGTCCGATGTGTGTTTGTTGGTGGTGGTTTCTGGGTGTTGTGAGCGTGGTGAGTTGTACGTGGTTTGTTGTGGTGTGTGTAGTGTCTGGGTGTTGTGTGAGGGTGGTCGGTTGTGTTGTGTGGTGTGGTCTGGTGTTGTTTGGATGGTGGTGTCTGTCTGTGGGTGGTGTGGTGGGGGCGTGGGTTGGTGGTGGTGGTGGTAGTGGTCGTGGGTGTTGTAGTGTGGGTAGGGTGGGTGGGGTGTCGTTTTGGGGTTGTGGGTGTGGGGTCTTCGTGGGGTGATTGGCGGGTGGGTGTTATGTTTGTGCGTGGTGGTGTTGTGGTGTGTTGGGGTGGGTCTCGTTTGGTGTTGTGCTGTGGTGGCCTGGTGTTGTGGGTTGGTGGTGGTATGGTAGTTGGAGGTTGTTTGTGGTGGTGTTTGTGGTGGTGGTTGTAGTAGTAGTGGTGTTTGTGATGGTGGTGGTGGTACGTCGTGGTGTTGTGCTGTGGTGTAGTGGGGTTTTGGGTATTTTGTGGTGGTGGATGGTGGTAGTCGATGGTGTTTGTGATGGTGTGGTGTGGTGGTGTGTGGGGGGTGGCGGGTGTTGTGGGGGGGGGGTGGTTGGGTGGGTGGTCGTGTGGTGCGTGTGGGTAGTTGTGAGGTGGGTGTGGGGTGGTGTTGTGGGGTGGTGTTCGTGGTGTTTGGGGGTGGTGTTAGTGGGTGGTGAGTGGGGGGGGGGGTGGTTGGTTTTTCTGGGGTCGTAGTATTTTGTGGTGGGTAGTTTAGCGTTGGTAGCGTTGTGTTTGTTGTTTTCGTCGTAGGGGGTGGTTTTGGTAGTGTAGTGGTGTTTGGTTGGGTGCGTTTTTCTTTTGTAGTTGTGTGTTGTTTTCTTTTTTTCTTTTTTTTTTTCTTTTCTTTCGTGCTTCTTGGTTATGTTGTGCGTTTGGGTTTTTGGTCACTTGGTGGTCGCTCGTGTGGTGGTCGGTGATGTGGGTTCGGGCGTTTTTGGTGGTGGTTTGGCTACGTCCTGGTCGTTTGTGCTGGTAGTCCCTCGTGGTAGTTTCTGCTAGTGGTGTCGTCTGGTGTTTGTGTGGGGTGCGGTGTATGTGGATTTTAGTAGTGCTGTGGTGTAGTGGTGTTATGTGCTGTGGAGGCTTGGGTGTTGTGTGTGGTGTGTCGTGGTATGTGTGAGTGGTGGTACGTGTGGTGTGGTGTCGTGTGATTGTGGTAGTGTGGTTGTGGTGTGTAGAGTGTGGTTGTGCGTTGTGGTGTGTGTATGGTGGTGTATAGTGTAGTGTGTGGTGTGTCGTCGTAGTGGGTTAGTTGTGTTGTGTTTGTGATTATGTGTGGTGTAGTGGCGTGTGGTTATTGGTGTGGCGATGGGTGTGGTGTGTTGGTGGTTGTGGTGTGTATGTTGGGTGTGTAGTGTGGTGTGTGTTGTGTTGGTGTATGGTCGTGGGGGTTGGTGTCTGGTTGTGTCGTGTAGTAGGGAGTGGTGTTGTGTGTGTGGTGTGTGTGTTGTGCATGGTTGGTGTGTGGTAGTTGGTGGTGTGTGTGAGTTTGTAGGTATGTGTGGTGCATGTTTGTTGGTGTGTGGTGTAGTAGTGGTGTTGTGTGGTGTGGTGTGGTGTCGTTTATGGTGGTTTGTGTTGGTGGGTGTGTCTTGGCCCCGGTGGGTGTGTGGGGGCTGTTGGTGGTCTCGTGTGGTGTTGTGTTGTCGTGGTGGTGGGTCAGTGTGGTGGTTGTCTGGGGTGGTCGTGTGTGGTGGTGGGTGTGTGCTGGTGGTGGTGCTGTCGTGGTGGTGTGTTGGGTGGTAGTGCTGTCGTGGTGGGGTTGTGGGGTGGTGGCTCTGTGGTGTTTGTGGTGTGTCGGTTCTGGGGTGTTTGGTGTGTATGTGGTGGTCGTCGTCGTGGTCTTGTGGGTGGTGGGTGGGCGTGTGTTGGTGTTTGTGTGTGTGTGGTGTGGGTTTTGTGTGTGGTGGTGGTCAGTTGTGGTTGTGTTGTGTGAGTGGTGTCGCGGATGTTTGTGGTGAGTGGTGTCGTCGTGTGGTTGTGTGTGTGTGGTGGTGGGTACTGTGTTGTGTCTAGTGAGTGAGTCGTAGTCGAGGATGTGTTGTGTGGTGGTTGAGTGGGTTGGCGGTCTGTTGTTGGGGGCGTTGGGTTGGCTTGGTGGTGGTCGTCTCGTGGGTGGTTGTGTGGTGGTTGGTACGTAGTCGTGGGTGTTTGGCTGGTGTGTGGTTGTAGTGTCGTGGTGTTTGGCGTGGGTGGTCGTGTCGTTGGTGGTTTGGTGGTGGTGGTGTGTCGTGTAGTAGTGGTGGTTGTGGTGGGGTGTGTGTGTGCGTGCTTTGTGGATGTTGGTTGTGTGGGTGTGTTTGGTGGTGTGTGTTGGTAGTGTGTGTGTGTGTTTGTGGTCGGTGTCGTCGTGTGGTGGTTTGTGTGTGGTGGTGTGTGATGTGTGGTGGTTTGTGGTGGTGTGATGATGATGTGATGGGTTTGGTGTGGTGTGTGGTAGTAGTAGTGTGGTGTATTTGTGTGGTGTGGTGGTGCGGTGGTAGTGTAGTGGTTTGGTGGGTAGTGTGTGGTTTGTTGTGTGGTGGTCTCGTGTGGTTTTGTTGTGGTGGTGGTGTCGTGGGTGTTTGTGTGGTGTGGTGGTGTAGTCAGTGCTAGTGTGTGTGGTGTGTGTCGGTGGTCGTGTAGTTGGTGGTGTTTTTGTGTGGCGTGGTTTATAGGTGTGTGGTTTTGGTTTGTGGCTGGTCCTAGTGTGTTTGTGTGGTTGTGTTGTCGGTGTGTAGTGTGTTGGTCTGGTCTGTGGTCTTGGTATGGTGTGGTCTTTGTTGGTAGTGGTGTCGTGGTGGTGTGTGGTGGTGTAGTGTGGTCTGGTGTTTGTGTGCTGTCTGTAGTGGTGTGGTGGTGCTTAGGCATGAGGGTTTAGTAGTAGTGGTGTTTGTGGTGGTGGTGGTGGTAGAAGGAGTGATGGTTATGGTAGTAGTAGTAGTAGTAGTAGTAGTAGTGGTATTTGTGATAGTGGTGGTAGTAGTGGTGGTGTTTTTGATGGCGATGGTAATAGGATTGATGGTTGTGGTAGTAGTAGTGGTTGTGTGGAAGAATTCAACTTCATGTAGATGCATGGACGAAACCATATCTGAGATTGTAAGTTGTGTTCAGAGGTAGACATGGCAATACATTTTGACAAATACGTGCATTCTACATTCATTGTCTGAGTACATTATGAGGACGAACGCATGCCTACAGTATACTGTACTTTAGTGTAGGCCTGTCTAAAACTGGCAAAGCTATGGAAGGAGTACAATTAAACGATATTCAATTCAATCAATGCGTCTGCTTATAACAGTCATTGAAATGTTTGAAGATCATAAACTATCGATTACACTCGACCACATGACGCCATCATTCGACCTTGTTTTTTCAAGGTTATTGTGGCCCCCATTTATGGGTCGCTTTTACATTAAATTGATCACTTGAGATTAACTCCGTCAAATGACAGATTCGTATCTTTTTTCATTTTGTGTTTTTGTATAATTGAAATTGTTTGTCCAATGTTGTCCATATTCTACTTATAAAACATAGCTAGTTAATACAGCAAGACAACATGTGTACTATCTAATTGATTTCGTCTTCACGCCAGATAGATTTAAAGTGCAATGAACACGTTTTTGTGCACGTGTTTGAAAGGGTAAATGTTAAGGATTTATTGATTATTCTGATCAACAGATATTTATCTACCAGATAAAAGCGAAATAAAGTGGTTCCTCTGATCAAATGTGAGTAGTGATGGTCACCTCCTTGTCGAAATAAAGAGTAGAATATCTAACCTTATTCACAAAACAAAAAGATGAAATGAAAATAAAATGAAAATAGATTCTAATCTTTATTAATCCCCGCTTATGATTAGGTGTTTTCCCGCTTTTCAATATTAAAACATAAGAAGACTTTTATTCCTGTGGAAATGTTTCATCTGTTTGAACACTGTAGGAGCTGCTTCATACCTTACTATAGATTCACAGAATAATCCAGTTTTATATATCAAAGAGAAGTTGATTACGCCGATTCCATTTCCTTTTGACCCGTACGTTTTTGTTCGCTGTACCGCTCTTCTGTAGCAGCATTGCTAGCGGGAACTGTCACAGCATTATGCAACAGGATGATTTATGTGGGAGCAGCGGTATCCTGTTGAATACAACGTGTTCGAACATCTTTGGTACAAGTGAACGGGAGAGCGTAACAACAAGGGAGATAACTGTTCATATCACAGCTGCAACAGATGGAAATCATTTGCGTGTCAATTTTTGCAATGTTTTAATGTTTTAACCTATTTCCTAACAGCCCTCCCACACCAAACACTTATTATCACTCGTAGCATGTTAACCCATCAAAGCATTAGTTTCCAGGGCATTGTCGAGGATCGCGGAAACCAGACCGCCTCGCCGATCGTAAACACCAATATACAGCACATTTGTAACTCCTTATCATCGCTAGAATGTGGAACCCAAATATTTGTAATTTCATGAAATACATCTGTAATTGCCATGGCTAAGTAAATTCGATACTTGATTTTGAAGTCTTCGTTAGTTCAAAGCTACATGCCAAGGGGGTGGTTCCAATGCCGCTTCTTGGTTAAACAACATTGTATGTTGACCAGTAGCGCTCTGTATAAATTTATGTTCATAATATTTTTCATTCCAACTACAATGATTTTTTTTCAATCCGTTTCAGGCCTGTTTCTTCTGTAAGAATCAGCAATAATATTATTACCGCTTCAATTTGAAGCAGCTATCAAAACCAATAACTCTAATATAATTTGTGTAACTTAAGAAAGGGTAAAAAGAATAACACTTTGTACGTCGACGCATAATTCCGGCGTGGTAGTAGAAGTAGTAGTAGTATCAGCAGAAGCAGCAGTAGTAATAGTTGTTTGTTTGCTGGCTTTATCGTCGAGTGAGCAGCTTTGGTCATTTTGATGCGGGGTCTCCTTGTAGCAGTTGGTGGCTAACTCACCGGACAACATACGGGAGGCCCGTCGCATCCATTGAGAGCAATTATGGTAAGGTATCTGTCTTCCCAGCTCCTGGGAAACACAAGCCGACATGGGTAAGGAGCGTAGATCGACGAACCTCAGATCTTCACCTGAGGTTACGTGGTTGGAGCTCTAACCGACTGAGCTATCGGGTCGCCGTATGGTGGTGGTAGTGGTGGTGGTGGCGGCGGCGGCGGCGGCGTTGAAGGTGGAGGCTGCGGCAATGGAGGAGGAGGGGGAGCAGCAGCAGCAGCAGCAGCGGAAGTAGCTGGAGCAGGAGCAGGAGAAGCAGCAGCAGCAGCGGAAGTAGATGGAGCAGGAGCAGGGGAAGCAGCAGCAGCAGCTGTTTATGATTTACTTAATGTCATATAAACAACTAACGTATGACCGAACTTAAGCGCCGCTTTGTAGTGTAGTTTCGCTGAAATGTTGTAATGACTTTAGTATGCTTGGAGACAGAACCCATTATCACCACCACATGGGCGAAAACTCAGCTCACATTTAAGTCAATATCAACGTCAAATTCCTTGACATAAAAAACACTGCAATTTAAATATATGATTCAATAAACTATACAAGAGAATGGAAACGAGCTGCCACTGGATCAAGAATAATTTCAGCTGAATAATGTGTTGCGTTTAATTGGCTGACAATTTCGTCTACGTGGGACCAGACATCAAGTTAATGTAAGTATATAAATACCCAGACAGATTTGACTAGTCTAGGCATAAATCGATATTAATTAAACCATATACATCGATAGGGTCGAAATATCAACGCTGGGAGACCTTGGCGGCCTGTTATGGAAATAGGGAGTTCCTCAAGGTTTGGTTTGTCAATACGTTCTCATGTCAGCCCTACGTAGACCGTAATATCAGACACGAAATCTGTGAAAACTAGATGACTACATGTTTACAAAAGCTAGATGTCTACAAAATTTATAGTTTGCATACATTTCGGGATTTGTTATTTTTTCGTTATTTTAATATCTCGAAAATAAATAAGCAGGCTTCATTATCACGAACAATCATAAAGTCATTACGCTGAAATCGGCAGTGTGTGCGTTGTGTATAAACGTATATACACAAGGGAACTTTTGTTCAGTAATTTTACTAAATATTTAAGCAGTCTTGCTGCTAACCTTTACTTTATAAGTACTGCCTGAGCGTCTCCCCAGTATGTCGTGTACTAGTGTAATTATCGTCTGTGACTTTCACCAGCATGTCGCCGTCATTTGATGGAAAGCCGATATCAAATCATGTTTTAGAAAAATACAACCTAATTTCTTCTCTTTTAGACCGTTTTCCGCTAGACTTTGATGTCATTTTGTTTATTTTTGCATGCAACTAGCTCTTTTGTTTGATCTACATTAGAGCAGTCCGGACTTATTGTTGACACCCACGGCACACTAGACATAATTTTGGTGTCTGCCAGTCCTGCTATACATCTCAATTTGCTGTAATAATGAGGATAGAAATGACTATATTAAGAGATTTGAGACATTTGAGGTATCTTAGGAGTAACAAGTTTTAACGTCCAGACCCAGGATACATAGCTCTGTCTGGGAAGACTAAGAGTCGGACAGCTGCCATCGATCTTGCAATCCAATATAAGAAAAACATTAAATTGCAAAATTGCACAGTTAAAACACCTCTCCTGCTTTGTTTGGCCCGTGATTCATGCCAATTTTGATTTCCCTAGCTTCCTTCTCTATTACCATACTTTTGGGCCCTAGTATTGCTGACGAGACCTACAAGGAGAAAACAGCTGTATTGTATCCCTTGTATCACTGACGAGACCTAGAAGAGAAAACAGCTGTATTGTATCCCTTGTATCACTGACGAGACCTAGAAGGAGAAAACAGCTGTATTGTGTCCCTTGTATCACTGACGAGACCTACAAGGAGAAAACAGCTGTATTGTGTCCCTTGTATCACTGACGAGACCTAGAAGGAGAAAACAGCTGTATTGTGTCCCTTGTATCACTGACGAGACCTACAAGGAGAAAACAGCTGTATTGTGTCCCTTGTATCACTGACGAGACCTACAAGGAGAAAACAGCTGTATTGTGTCCCTTGTATCACTGACGAGACCTAGAAGGAGAAAACAGCTGTATTGTGTCCCTTGTATCACTGACGAGACCTACAAGGAGAAAACAGCTGTATTGTGTCCCTTGTATCACTGACGAGACCTACAAGGAGAAAACAGCTGTATTGTGTCCCTTGTATCACTGACGAGACCTACAAGGAGAAAACAGCTGTATTGTGTCCCTTGTATCACTGACGAGACCTACAAGGAGAAAACAGCTGTATTGTGTCCCTTGTATCACTGACGAGACCTAGAAGGAGAAAACAGCTGTATTGTGTCCCTTGTATCACTGACGAGACCTAGAAGGAGAAAACAGCTGTATTGTGTCCCTTGTATCACCGACGAGACCTAGAAGGAGAAAACAGCTGTATTGTGTCCCTTGTATCACTGACGAGACCTAGAAGGAGAAACAGCTGTATTGTGTCCCTTGTATCACTGACGAGACCTACAAGGAGAAAACAGCTGTATTGTGTCCCTTGTGTCACTGACGAGACCTACAAGGAGAAAACAGCTGTATTGTGTCCCTTGTATCACTGACGAGACCTAGAAGGAGAAAACAGATGTATTGTGCCGATTTATATTCATGATTCGGTATAGATATATGCGCCTATCACTGAGGTTTTGTATGAGTCTTTGTTATATTAAACTATTGCCATTCGTAACGTGTCGCATCTTCTGTACGTTTGTGTCTTATGAAACCGTCTGTGTCTCCGCTAATGGAGAGATAATTCTTATTATCAAGACGTTCTGTTTCATAAGTTCGTATCACCTCTAACGAAGACGTCTTTGTCGCATCTACAGCAATACGTGTTATTCTTTATCGAAAACGTTCTCATTCCATCGGAAATATACAACATTTGACTAATCCCGAACTTGCAACCTTGAAACCTCGTCGTCATCACCTTCCATGAAAACGTTGGACCATGTTTATGCTGACTGTACTGTGAACTAGATTGCGTGCCTTCGTACCAATTCTCTCCACATATCCTCGTTTAGTTTATAATAGTACAAGCGAGGCCCATTCTTCTCCAGCCTGATCCAATACCATTGCTGTTGATTGTCCACATCAACAGATCACTAGGAAAGACAGGCTAGGACGAGCTATATGATTTAACTATTGTAAACGTGTTTTGGTCATATTTCAGTGTGCAATCAAATGCTCACTTAGCGTGTTAGTTGCTATTTGTTTCCCTAATCCTCGTTATATTTTGTAATCAGTAAATTATTCGAGCATTGTGAACTACCTAGCTGTGATGTTTTGTTGTCATTAAACAGATCAAGTTCCGTGAACTACCTAGCTGTGCTGTTTTGTTGTCATTAAACAGTTCAAGTTCTGTGAACTACCTAGCTGTGATGTGTTATTGTCATTAAACAGTTCAAGTTCCGTGAACTACCTAGCTGTGATGTTTTGTTGTCATTAAACAGTTCAAGTTCCGTGAACTACCTAGCTGTGATGTTTTGTTGTCATTAAACAGTTCAAGTTCTGTGAACTACCTAGCTGTGATGTTTTGTAGTCATTAAGCAGTTCAAGTTCCGTGAACTACCTAGCTGTGATGTTTTGTAGTCATTAAACAGTTCAAGTTCCGTGAACTACCTAGCTGTGATGTTTTGTTGTCATTAAACAGTTCAAGTTCTGTGAACTACCTAGCTGTGATGTTTTGTAGTCATTAAGCAGTTCAAGTTCCGTGAACTACCTAGCTGTGATGTTTTGTTGTCATTAAACAGTTCAAGTTCCGTGAACTGCCTAGCTGTGATGTTTTGTTGTCATTAAACAGTTCGAGCTCCATGAAATACATAGTTGTGCTATTTTGTAGCTGAGCCATTTGTTGACAAGGAAATTAATTGTTTAGATGGTGTCCACGGATGACGAGACCATTATAGTGTAATCATACTGAAATAGCATGTTTAAACAGGTAACATATAACCCGGTCACATTATACTGGTAACAGAATAACAACTCCTTGTCGCCAACTGGTTTAATACTGGGCGTTATTAAGCAGAGCACAGTGACTACCTAATCTCGTAAGCTTTGGGTTTCTTGGCCAAGGAACAAAGATATTACAGTAACACGTTTGGCGTAAAGAAACGAGATGGTAGTCACGTAGTGGAAAACAAATATGCTACGAATAAAACAAATTTTATTTTGCTTCGCTTTCGTGTCCGCCAATCCCAAATTCGACAGTTTGTTTCAGCAAACAGTAGGTCTATCATTTTCCCATTGGCCTATCTGAAGAGCAGGGTTGGAAGTTGGACAATATTAAATGATACGTTGTATTTTAGTGATGTCAGTCAAAACATTCCGCTCCAATACAACTGCAATGAATTAAATGTAACCTAATAGCAACAGTTAACGATTGATATAGTCATTTGCTAATTGCATCAGCCCGCTTGGCCTTTGGAAGCATGCATGTTCTGTATTCTGATATAATTATCAGACTAGTGCTTTAACGCCACATGCTTGTTTTCGAATCTTAAAATCTGTGACAGAATATTGCTATTTCAACACAGCAGTTAACGTCCACATCCAATATCCTTTAGTTGAGTCTGACACACATCAAGCTGAATCAATTCTATGGAGGCAGTTTGATTTAGGTAATAGCTGTATGAGAGTGACATTTTCAATTACATTAAAAATATTTTGACGCGAAATTTTGGAAACGTTCTTCAGTGTGGACCTGTGATGACGAAAAATCCAGATAATGATCGAGCTCGAGCCATCTTTTGCAGGACGCATAAATACTGGTTTGGCATCTAATGATATTGCATATGTTGTGTTGATAAACGTAACGGCCGACTGTTTATTTGGAGTCCTTCACTGAAAGTCCAAGTCTTCTGTTAAACTCTCGCTTAGAATGTGGCTGTCTGAGTTACTCTTTGGTCAGATACAGTTGACTTATAAACCGGGAAATACCTACGTTGTACGTCATTATCTTTGAAAGAAATCCGGTCTTCGGTTTTTATTAGGGTGATGGTTCAACTTCTTTAAGACGACACAATGTCAAATAAAACTAATTGTGTTAGTTTAAGCCCGATGTGGGACACGAGTGTACTGTTATATAAAAACGGTATTAACATATACTGCCTCGCCTCGCGAAGTATCAGAATGCACCCGATACCGTCTCGTCTCTCTATCGATCATGATGGCTGATAAACGGCAGTATCCGCTCGGTCTCGGCTCGCTAAGTATCAGCATGCTGATAAACGGTAGTATCCGATACCGTCTCGTCTCGATAAGTATCATGATGCTAATAAACGGTAGTATCCGATACCGTCTCGTCTCGATAAGTATCAGCATGCTGATAAACGGTAGTATCCGATACCGTCTCGTCTCGATAAGTATCAGCATGCTGACAAACGGTAGGACCCGATACCGTCTCGTCTCGATAAGTATTATGATGCCGATAAACAAAACGTTACACCTTACATACATTGTACATTACCTCATCAATTAAATCAAGTTAATCAGAAGAAATCTTTCGCGAAAAAAAAAAAAAACCCGCACACAAAACAAAAAACAAAAACCCAACACGAATAGATCTTTATGCTAGAAACGAAGTGAAAACTTATGAAAAAGAGAGGAAATGTAACATAAATATTGCTTTTGATGCTGCAAGTCTATTTCGTTATCAGTAGTAACTATGACAATCGACATTAGAGAAGAAAATACATCTTCCTGTCAAATGTTACAGAGTATTTACTATTTAATGCGATCCAAAATGTCGACACGTTACTGTTGGTAACGCCTACCATTAATTGTCTCAATAAATCTACCTGTACATATATGTACCTGTTTTACACTTGAGTTCCGGCTTGTGTTGCATGCGTCATTGGTATTAAGCTGAGCCACGCGTAACCTCCCGGGGTTGTAACACATCCACATTAATGGTACACATACAAACCTTATTGGATGTCGTTTTATTATATCATATTGTAATGTCATGACTGGATGCTGTATTTGTGTCCAAAATCATTCTAGCGTATGGAGGCACGTCAGCGCCGAAATGGCAGCTCCGGCTGTATGCTCCCCAGAGAGTTGAGGAAGACATTGGCCGGTTGTTAAAGGCCGAATAACCCACGGGTAATAATCTGTGAGCCGATCTGAGACAACTATGTTGCTGTGATATAGCTGTATATAAAACTCCTATTGTTATCATTTATTATTATGATTAAGCCGTACGTGTGTAAAATATCGACGGCGCCTTTTTTTAAAGAAATAATTATCATTATAGATATAGGTATTGCTTGTGCCGATAAGTTAAAATCAACATAATGTTTAATTTAAGGCGTGAAAATAAAGTTCATTAACTGGACGTTTTACTGTTAATGCAAAGCGACAGTCCTCCTCCTCCTCCTCCTCCTCCTCCTCCTCCTCCTCACTCCGACGACGACGACGACGATGACGACGACAAGGAGACTGGTGATGAAGCTTGCTGTTTATTCGTGTTAACAGTTTTAGAAATAGCGGTTCGACTTACACATTGTAGGTGAAAATTGTCTAGCGTAATAGCTGTCAGAGCGTATAACAGCTTACTGGTAAATATCCTGGCTCGGTTGTAGTCGTTTACAAATCATCGCATACAAAACTGCTGTTCCGTCCCGACTGAAAATTCCTTAACACATTCTTCTACATATCGGTAAGTGTTGGAAATAAATAATATGAGAATGGTCAGAAGGTGAGCTTAATATAGAAAGATGTGTGGTTGGAATGACATTAGTGTCGCCTAACGATAACAACTCCAGGTGAAAGTGCAATGTGGAAGCTCTAGGTGAAAAGAAAACAAACAAACAAACAAAAAAGTAACAGTATAAGATATATGTCGGCCATATCACATAGCCTATGTTCCAGTGGTAAACGTAAAATTAATTTATGTTCCTTTTTAAATAACTTCTGAGAGATTTAACTGATAAGACAGTCTACCTCGACCTTTGAAATTGTATGCATGCGCGAAAAAAGTCTTGTGTAGTTCAAACTTATTCAGTAATTAAAGTCTTACATTCCAATTATATTTTAATCAAAACCATATTGAGTGTAGTGTCAAATCATATAACAGTATTTGTCTCTAAGGTAGCTAAACATAATTGAGTGTAGTGTCAAGTCATATAACAGTATATGTCTCTAAGGTAACTAAAATCATTAAATCAAACCATCGGCTGCTGTAATCTGTCATGCTTTAGAGGTTAGGATATAAATCTAGTAAAAGATATTAAAAGCAGTGAACTATGGGAGAAAATATTTTATTTTAAAATGGTGGCTCAAGACTCTTTAAAAACTACTTTGTACTAAAAGGTTGTGTGCTATCGTTGTTTTCTGGTGTATGTTTTAGCGCGCCGTCCTAATTTCATCATGATACTAAGTACTTCATCCACATAAAATATCTCCATGATAAAAGTAAAATACAAAAAGATACACACGATGGTTTGTTCGCTTACCGTCAAATCCATCCTTGAGGAAATGAGGTCTATAAACTACCAAGATACAATGATCGTTTGGCACCGTTCAACATCCGCCATTTATAAAGGAGCAAGATGAGATTACAAGTATATACCAGAGATATCAAATGGGTAATAGTAGAGATATTTCATGAATGTGGGCCTATTATACCACAAGAGACTTTGTAATTACATTCGTCTGCCTAATATTTTGATAGAAAAGAGAAAAAAACAGTGGAGGAGGAGGAGAGAGTGGGTGTTTGCACGAAGCACGACAAGATATGCAGGTCAAACGATTTAATACAATACACCCAAGCTATTGGTATGAAAATGTGCCAACTGACTGTTTAGGTGAATATACGCCTACAGGACCTTATGACATGTTAATAATTATTCATTACTTAGACTGGTAAAGATGGCCTATCGTTTTGAATCTTTCTTTTTAAAACTGCATATAATGCGTCATTCTCTTTGAATATCAATTCATCGACATCAAAGCAATTTTTTTCATTTTCAGGATTCAAATTTCAAACATTGAAAATAATTATAGTTTGCTACAAAGGAGTATTATTATTAATTAGTATGCAACATTTTTACAAGAAAATATACAGCTATGTTCTCCGTTGTTTAACTGCAAGGCAAAACCCTCTGACTTCGGAACGACATCCTCCCTGGCCTCGACCTTGTTTACGCTATTTGGGATAAGTCGAAAATGATTACGAAGACCATCCACCAGCTTGCGTGTGATCTTCAGTTTTTCACAACTTGTCCTGACAATTTCATTCCAGTCATTTAAGAGCTGGCCCGTCAACATCAGACTGTTAACGCACCCGTTTCCATGCCACGTCGGTCTCTCCCACGCAGATGTACTGCGCAGCATCGCATTACTAGCGACACCTACACTGGCGAACCGTTCGCAGAGGATAGTTTATAGTGCCGACTCGTATAAACCTGAGTGGTACATTCGAAGATCTGCAAGCTTCACAACAGGAGACTTCAAAATTGCAATTCTAGAAAAGCACTTGCCAAAGTTATTCTGCAGAATGTTATATTTTTTCAAGTTAACAACTTTCAAAGCTTTGATTTTAGATGCAAACCTGGGCCTACAAGCTATTCTGGAGAATGTTTTTTTCCCAATTTAACAACTTTCAAAGCTTTGATTTTAAATGTAAGCCTGGGTCTGCTAATCAAGTATGAACATATTTGGATCAGTCTACGTTACGTTTTGTTAGCTTAAATGATTTTCAAAATGACTTTTCATTTCTAACACTCATTTTCAATAAACAACATTTTGTTTGTTCGAGCACAAATCCATCTATAACGTATTTAATTTAAAAAGTCAATATCTTTTTTCATTATTTCCTCCTAGAACTAAATTCTTTTACTCGTTGAATACAACGTCCAAATCACTGAGGACTTGTTTTGGGATCCTTCCAAAACTACATCTCCTTAAAATCAAAATTATTTTACGATGCTGACAACATAGAGTATATAACAATATGTAGAAATTCTCCTGACATTCAGAGTGTGCCCAGAGGGTGCCGTAAATTCATTCCTTTCTATGTACTTGTCAGCAGCGGCAAAAAAGTTGAACTACAATGGCAATTGAGACGAATCTCCATCATTTAGATGTGTACAGTGTTCTGTGGAATGTTCGTATTCGTTCTCTACAGACCAATCTCTGCTATTGTGTTTCCGTCTGTTGGCCATCATCCCGTCTACAATTATACGCAGTATACTTTTTAGTATACATATTGCGGCTCCGTCCTGTGTTTGTTACTGATATATTGTAACGTTAGTCTAATGGAGTTAATTGAAAAACTTAGATTAATACATTGAACTTCTGAAATTGAACAGAAGACACGCATGTGATTGAGATACTTAAAAAGTATTTATTAATAGAAAAAGTAAATGCAGACTGATAAATACGTTAAAAATTCATCATACAGACATTCGTCTAGGATTCTGATGTAGTGCAAGGGTGCGATAGTATGGAGATCTGCAGAAAATTCCAATTAACAAAAAGAAGATAGAAGCGTACTTGTACGCATATGGTATAGGATCAGTTTAATGTTTTTGGCTATTGAAATAAATGAAAAGAATGGTAACTAAATGCGTATATTCGGGGTGCTGCTAGACCTTTAACATGTGTCGCAGTGTTACACCAAGGTAAAGTTTAGGGACTATTTACGCAACGGCAAAACTTACCACCATCCCAAATCACACATACTACATAAGTATCTCACCAGGAGTATGTAACATTAATTTAGTTATAGATATACTGCCAAATAAAATCGCATCATACAGCTGATTGGACCTATTTGACACATGTACATGACGTTACTCTACAATCACACACGATAATTATGATATATAATTTGGATTTGGTATGTTGACGTACATGTCGTGTATTAGTTAATCATATTTCCATATTAGAATCATTAAGTCTGATTAGTGATAAGGATATCGACCTCTACAGGTAGGGCGAAGTAATTGTACACTGTACCTGCTCTCTCTGTTGCGATGATTTTGTGAGGCGACTAAATTTGGAATTTGTCTTGTCTTTTTTCTCTCAATAACCTTTTCCACTCTGCATACTCTCATACCTCACTATACAAAAACTTCTCGCTCTCTAAATTGTAAGAACTTGATTTGCCATGAAAGAGGAACGACGAAGATGAAATCGAACGACTGACCCATCCTACCCGCCGACTATTGTCATGAAGATGCATTGTTCTCCTGTCATGACATATGTCTTCGCTTGCATGTTATGCAGAAATTATCAAAAGCCCAACAAAGGCTTTTAATTTATTGTTCAGAAATATACAGTTATTTTTTTTAATATTATTCAAAATAGTTGACCATTTTGATCGTACATACCCTTCTGAATCTGGGCCAAGGACACTTTGGATACGTTTGACGTGCCTAACGTAAACAGCTTACCTATAATCTGTAAGGTAAGCGTCACATATTACCATAATCCTTTCGTTATGTTCTCGTTTCTGGCATCTTCACTGCTTCATTCACCTACGATATTTGTATTTCACATAGATAGGATGTAGCTCGATTTCGATCATAAATGTTGCCAACCGATGGACACACTTACCACGTACACGTTTAAAAGATAACTCACGATGGCGGTAGTAAGGACTGTTCCTGGTGTGTGTTTCTATCATGCTTATCGTGGTGTCTGCTATCGTTGTCGTTACCCTTGTTGTTACTTGGGACATCTGGACTTATTTGGAGTCGTCAATAAAATGACGCTAAATACTCAACGAAAACTATTCTTTTCCTCTCCTCTTTTATTGATTTAATTTTCTGTTGGATCACCTTTTAAAGATGGTTTTAGTAAGAGACCAATGACGAACATGAGCTGTTTACTCATACAATGTAAGACTTGAGTAAATATATGTGCTAAAAGTGTAGGAATGCAGAAGGAAACGGCTTTGGTTTTCTCTTTATTTATTTTCACAGTGTTCGTCGTTTGAATTCTACCTCTTGAAATGCAATAAATATAGAATGTCTTATTCTTCATGAATATCAGATAATATTCATTAACTGAATATTTCTGACACGTTTTACTCGTTTATCGTTCTACCAAAGCATTCAATCCCAATCGTCATGAATTGAGGAATATACTCTCTTTATATACACTGGCAACGTCGCAATACCCATAAGCACTTACTATAATTATATTACACGTTTGTGTCAAGTTAGTGTATACAGGCCGGACTTTTGACACGCATGGTGAAAATCGATGGTCTTTCATGGAAATGCAAACAGATGAGGTTATGTTGCATGAAATGTTAATGAAAGTGATGCATTGGCAGCCTGATTACATAGTGTATGGGGCTCAGCTCAGTGACTCTGATATGAGACTGAAACTAAGTAGAAATCCAGATATGACAAGTGACGAAATACATAGGTATCTATGATTCATGACAAGTGACTTAGACCTCCACGTCTGACAGATAAACTTACAGCGCGGGATTTATCGCAATGCAAGTTGATGAAGATTATATATCTTTTTTATGCTCGAAATCATAATGTCATTTTGGAATATTCCAATGGGGAGGGGGGGTATGAAGTAAAACGTGTCCGATGCTTGTTACTATATTTAGCGGCCCTTGACATCACACCAGTTCTCATTTTGAGAACATTAAATGAACTCATGTGACCTAGGTTTAAATGGCGGTTATTGACGATGCAGCATATTGTGCTTACTCTTCCGAAACACATGGTCTTATTCTCCTTGGACTTCTCTCAAAACTATTCTTATTAATATGTCTACTGTTTATTCTTCTTTTTATCAATTTGATCGAGTTCGTTCGCGACTTCTCTTGTTGGTTTGTCTTTTTTAGACAGTGTATGGTTGTTAAATTTCGCGATGATAATATTTCGCGGTTGTTCCATCGCACAACCACGTTTTGTAAACATTCTGCATTCTATACTTAACAAGGGCGAATGTTGCGAAAATAAATTCCCCGCGAATATTACGAATATTACAGTATAAGATATATTATCAAATATAATAAATATATGTGAATCAGAATACCCTCGCGGATTAGAATGAACGAGTCCCCAGAATAAAGGATTGGACATCAACAATATGATACTGTTATTTACTTTCTAGATATTTTTTTTATTTGAAGACCCCGATGTTTGCTGATCACATTCCTATGAATAGCGACACTGGTTATAATATAAGCACGTTTTTCATCTCATTTTGAAATTATCCAGCATCGCAAAATAGCAAAATTTATTTAACTAAGTCCCCCTTCCCTTTTTTATTTAAATATTTCTTTAGACCCATCTTTATTTTTCTGACTTCCCTTCTTTATTTCACTCTTATTGCCACATGTTTCCTTAAAAGACGACTCCGCTGTATGATGAAGTGAAGGGTGATGCTCACTTGTGTGTGTAGATTGACTCCGCTGTATGATGAAGTGAAGGGTGATGCTCACTTGTGTGTGTAGGACGACTCCGCTGTATGATTAAGTGAAGGGTGATGCTCACTTGTGTGTGTAGATTGACTCCGCTGTATGATGAAGTGAAGGGTGATGCTCACTTGTGTGTGTAGGACGACTCCGCTGTATGATTAAGTGAAGGGTGATGCTCACTTGTGTGTGTAGGACGACTCCGCTGTATGATGAAGTGAAGGGTGATGCTCACTTGTGTGTGTAGGACGACTCCGCTGTATGATGAAGTGAAGGGTGATGCTCACTTGTGTGTGTAGGACGACTCCGCTGTATGATGAAGTGAAGGGTGATGCTCACTTGTGTGTGTAGGACGACTCCGCTGTATGATGAAGTGAAGGGTGATCTGTATTTTGTACAGCCCGTTGACGTGTAATATCTCCATTGTTACATTTCGTAAGATAAATTAAAAATAGGACGAATAATAGGCTTATTTCAGAAGAACCTATATCAACCACAAACGTTTTAAATCAATCTCTTAATTGAAATTCTTATCAAAATTGTATAAAAGATTAGAATACTGCAGAGAACAGACGTTTAATCGAGGCATTTGCTTTTCTCATTACAGATGCAATTTCTCAAAGCATGTACTACTAGTCGTGCTTTTCGTAATTAAAGGAGAAGTGATTTGAAGTGTGGAGAACAGAGACCACAGCTCGACAGCAGCAATAGCAGCATATTGAACTGGTTCTCCAATAATGGTATTGTTGTCAATCCCAATTCCATATAGCATAGTGCCGTGTGTCTTATAAAGCAGTTCACACAATAACTGTATGTATAGTACCTATTCTTTGATTAAAATTGATTTTCTGATCAGGTTCGAATGCAGAAATGCAGAAAATTCCGTTTTAACAAGTATGAGACGTAGAGATAGTAATTTGTTTGTTACTCTAACACAATTTATCTCTGATTGTCTTCGGTGCTCTACTACAGGATTGTTGAATCAAGTAAAACAAATCCAATTTAACTAATTTTACGAAATGTATCAATAGAAATTATCTAAAATACTGGTCATTGTGAAACTCCAAATAATACGGCTGTGTGTTTCAATTTTGTTTTGTTGTTAATCTCAAATTAATCTAAACGAAGTAATTTTGTAATTATGATATTTTATGGAAAAAAACAATGTTGTGCTCACTGAGTGTTATGATTTGTTTCTAGTTCAGAAAATTTAAAACAAAAAACAAAAAAAAACACAACAGTAAAATCTCAAATTCACATTTCCCTTGAATATAATGAAGCAATTAGACACTAACCCAACTTCAAAACCAGATAGAAGAATATTTTTATTAGATTATTGATTTTAATATTACACTCGATGGAAGAGCATCGATAGAGATGAAACGTTTCGAGTTAAATATTTTGAACGTAGGACTTTATTTTACAGGAATGATCTGGGTGACTTTATAATTACGTAATGTTTCTTGGTAATGACCATCTCTGAGTATGGCATCAGAAGCTACAAAAGTGATATATGACTTCATTAGATGTAATGTTCTTGACGTAATACACGTTTAATTGGTAATAAGTGTTTTGTTATTTCACAAGCATGTCAGTTTTCAATAGTTCATGGCTGCTCAACAATCGATAGAACACAATGTTTTGTTTTATTATTTTACCATAGTGATATTTGTATTTGTAACAGTTATTAACAACATTGATTTATCATTGATTTATTCATGATGTTGATTTCTGCATAATTCATTATCTCGATTGTTTCTGTTGTTTTCGAATGTTAGGCTTCACTTTAACTCGAAATTCCATCTGAGCGAGGACATTTTAACAAACTGTCTATGGTTTAATTGTTCCTTCACCTCCTACCAGGTGGGAGGCCCATTTTGTAATGTAGCCGTGATTACAATCCAAATGAGTTGTGTTAAACATTGATATTTCGTTTGAAATTTCATATTTCCTGAGTGTTAAATTGATTTGGGTATTGCTGAGTGCAAATTATATATATTCGTCATCAGGTTCTTAGTCATTTAAGTAACGTATTTGTGACTCAGCGTCCAAAATGAACATGAACTGTCACCTTGTGTTGACATATAGTCCGAAATACCCAGTTAAGATAAACGGCTGTCTTGTCCGTCTGTCATAGCAAAGGGAAAATAGAATTATAATTTTTCATTACATCACTCACCACCAAACTTATGTGAGGCGGAGGAATCAGAATCATTGGGACTCCAGTACATATCCTAACCCACACTCTGTATATAAACAGCATCAGTATCACAAATAGAGCCAAAAATAAGGCCTGTTTAAGACGGTGTGAAGTATTATAGCGCACACTGTTTGAGACGGTAAAATATTTTAAAAGTCCTATTAATTTGTCGATTTATATTACTCATTTATTAATTCCATAGAAATTAGCAGAACATTATCCACTTGTAAAATATAGAGAAAAACAACTAGCATCGTTTTAAGAAAATGTAACAGGGTGATATATATTTATATTGTGTAAGAATGATATTTGGATGTTGGTATTATGAAGGTCTTGATGTAAGAAACCTAAAATGGTTGTGTGATACCATAGTTGTGTGAGGAAAAATAGTGGTGTAAGGACCCTTAATGTTGTGTGTTACCTGTACAGTATGTAGGAATGTGTGGAATGTGAGTACTTTTAGTCACATGACATCTACGGACATTTTATTGGTCATAGCTAACAACTACATGATTTTTAACTTGACTAATTTCACTCAGCACCAAAGTATTAAAGGTATAAGTTGTAATTGAAGAACTAAGGAACTGGTAGAGCTTTACTCGTACATACTGAGTGGTGATAGAACTTCCCATCATATCATGATTGCATAATTAAGAATCAAAGCAATTCTGTAAACCCCTGCAGGATCTGTAGTGTTTTTTTTTTGTTTTTTTTTTTATTAAATACGGAACAAACGGCAGAAACGAACCCAACTGTGTTTTGGATTTATTGAACCGTTAGAGAAAGCACTGTAACAAAAATGTGCTTTATTTCAAATTCAATAAAAACCTGATATATTCATCATATATATATTCATGGTTCATCAACTATAGGTTAATCATAATTTCATCATTCAAAAATAAAACATGCCAAAAAAAAAATACATATTCGGAGTTATCTTTCTTTACTGTTAAACCTAAAAATGGAGCCAACCTTTCGAGATACATTGAACAGTGTCAAGAATGTTTCAAATATAGATAACAATACCACATTTTGTTGGTACCAGAACATGACTCTACATCCAACTTCTGTATGCGTAATAATCCACACGACAATTATAATAGCTTGCATAGTTAATTGACGCATATGACAGTATATATTCCGTATGGTTGAATTGTTTTGATATTTGACTAGTTACGTATCACTATATCGTTTGTTTACGTTGAAATACCTAGTCACCATGATACAAATTTCTATTTATATGTTTTTAATGATATCACATAGAATCTTTAATGAAATATTAATTTTAGACGCACCTGCATAGCCGAAGGCAGCTGTACAAATTGAAATGGTTCTGTCTGGTTATTTTTACTAAATCTATCCGACACATTAGGTTAATGATCATGCTTGTATACGAGCGGTGAACGATTGTGTCATTACAGAAAATATGTATTAATTATACGAAATATAAACATTGTCACTGAAAGGTTGACCCATATCTCTCTGTATAATAATTAATAACGGCTATGATATAACATATATAAAGACAGCTTTATCATTCGGATAAGTCGCATGGCTTGTCGGGTTAACTGTGTTTTAAAACATTTATTGTCTTATCATTTTGGCCCATAATCACTGACCCATAAATATACAGAACTCCCCACTCTTAAGCCTGGCAGACGTATTGGCGCTGCGGGACACTGATTTTATCCGAATATCATATACTATTTTTTGTCTATCTGGTTTTTGAAAAGTACAATGTGTTCAATTGGTAGAAATAGTTTGTGCCAGGGGCATGCGCAATGTCAAGTTATGCGTGTTGATTTGGCTGGTGGTATTGTCTTTTACCTGTCGGCCGCTGTCAGTCTGTCAGTCCTGACCAACAACTAGATAATATCCGTATCAGATCAGACCTCGGCAAGGATCGGTATTCTGGCAGACGATACAATTAACCTTTGTCTCCAGGACTGTATGTTATTCATTAAACGTTTTTGAGGACGAGTTTGTGTCACCACAAAGCTTGTTGTTAATACAACTAATAATGCATGTTTTTGTCCATCAAACATAATTGCAATATACCTGCGTTCTACGTTGGAAGTCAATTCGATTTTCAAAGTTTTTATTGTATATTGATAAATACCCTAAATCTCTAATAAATACAACTATAATTATTTCTCTCTTGTGAATCAGTTTTCGGTAAGGTCATGTGTGGTGTAATTAAATGTCCAGCTATAAGATTATTGATGTTTCTTTTTGATTACATTCTTGTTTTTTTTTTATTCCTATCTGTATCGTCGTGGTATTTGTTTACAATCATAATGTTGTGCTCTGATATTCTATTTGATTACAAATCCTATTCTTTTTAATAAGGTCAGCGACATGTGGTTTGTATGGAAAGATATGAGGACTCCATATTCATCTCATCATACTGGTATTTATTTACAGCTAAGGTAAACCGCAGTCGATTGTTGATAGAATGACCGACTGTATACAGCTACGGTTACAGGTTCCTACAAGTGACACTAAGGTGAATTAGAACATGACTTTGATACTTTATATACAGTATATAATGATATACGTCCAGTTGTGAATATCATTGCATCATGTTCAGTCATTCTGTGATGTTCCGGACCGCAAATGTGATAAGACACGTACTGTGTTACATGCGGGGCGGTACGTTGTGGAACCATAGTGTCGTCTAGACTATATATATGTGAATGGAGAAGTTATAATATGCTTTTATCGAAATGCCAGACTTCTAAGACAATCAGATTTCTGACGTAGAGGCCACAAGTAGATACTGATCGAGACTGTTCGAGTCAGACACACTTCGCTAAGTATATATTCGGTCTTGTTAGAATCAAATAGGCTTTTCACACCCCGAGAGTGCAAATGCTATTGACGAAATCAGTGTTCAAGTATTTGCCTGAACATATCGAAGTTGGACAACAGTTTTATACAATTTAGATATGACATCCGTAGCGATGTGTTTAGAATCCGTCGTGATATACCCAGTATCCGTTGTGAGGTATATAGTATCCTTTGTGAGGTATATAGTATCCGTTGTGAGGTATATAGTATCCTTTGTGAGGTATATAGTATCTTTTGTGAGGTATATAGTATCCTTTGTGAGGTATATAGTATCCTTTGTGAGGTATATAGTATCCTTTGTAATGTATGCAATATTCCTGGTGATGTATTTAGTATCCGTCGTGATGTGTCTATTATCCGTCCTGATTGGTCTAGAACGCATAGTGATTTATTTAGTATCCATCGTGATGTGTCTATTATCCGCCCTGATTGGTCTAGAACAATTTAGTATCCGTCGTGATGTGTCTATTTTCCGCCCGGATTTGTTTAGTACACATAGTGATTTATTTAGTATCCATCGTGACATGTCTATTATCCGCCCTGATTTGTTTAGTACACATACAAATGATTTATTTAGTATCCATCGTGATGTTTATCCTAATCATATTGACGATCTTATGCCCATACAAATACTTCTATTTTATTCAGATTTTCTCAAATCTCATTATTTTACATGTAGTCTCAGGACATCTTGTGATATTTTTTTAAACTTTCAAAATTTCTTACACAAAAATAAGTTGAGATTACTATCAGCGGCCATGCTGTCGCCAAAGTATAAACCGGAAGTTGGTGGAGGGTACTTGGGGCTCTTACTTATCGAAGTTAGAAGTTTCATTACTTAATACCATGTCCACAAATGTTGTCTGCTATATATTGTACTGGGGACCGTATTGATTGGAGATGTCTTCTCATCATTTCCTGATATCGTTGATTACTTCTCAAGGACTTTATCTAGTCGAGCTGCAATTTGCTTGCGCGACTTGAGTATTACTTAACAGGATTGGACTGTAGTCGCGATCAATTTTCATTACTGACAGATGTAGCTTTTTCTCTGAATCACTTTAACGTAATCTTGGTGTAACATTATTGAAATCTTAGTGATTAAATGACCATTACGGTGAGATCTTCTCCTCTATAACTGTATAGCACATGTATACGACGTGTTTTATATTATCCACTGCTAATAGTGACAAAACACTAACATACTAATATACATGTATACTGATACGGCTTTAAACATTTTAAACCATTTCGTAGAAAATACAAATAAATAGATAAATAATTTTGTCCGATTCAATTTATTTGATCAAATAATGTATATTTATTTAATTAAGTTACGTTCCTATGATGGCACGTCCAATATTTATTCTAAGGTAGTGTGTCCATCCAACTAAAATGTTACAAAATCAATAGATAAAGTTTACTGCAATATATAACGTACAAGGAAGCTTTTTAGTTATAGTAACAGCTTCATAATCACATTTCTGAGAATTATGGAAAATTTCAAACAGCAATTTCATTTCAACATATTTTATTGAGAATCAAATGGATTGAACATCAGGCTAAGCCTATATTAAAGTTCTCTCCATAACATATTACATTTATTTCAAATGATTAGTATCTGGTTATTAGTCAAGAATGGAAATTACAGTATATATATAGAAGGAGTATTTGTTAATAATATATAATGATAATCTTATGTATTTTCTTTTTCTTTGTAATATTTTACAAATCATTGTTAAATATGTATTAGAACTCGTTTACTACGTCGGAGAGAGACAAGTGCCTGATCAACAACAGGAGTTTCAGACTATAATGTCCATTACGTAAAGACCAGTAGTCTTCTACTCATGTGTTGACCAAACACGCATCTCCCTACCGCATATAAACTGGTACCATATAAGAATTTAAAATAAAACATACAATTGTCTAATTCTGATTAACCCCAAATCAAATAAAATTATCAATTGAGAGTGTTCATAGTAAGGAGATAAATCAATTATACATAACTAGCAAACAGTAAACAAAGTAAAACAAGTAACAAGTGCTGTTGTTATACATACCTAATTATATTAATTATTCAGGAAATAAAATATATGTTACTGGTGTATCGGTGTATGACATTTGGTTTTGAGTTTTACTTGCTTTTATCATTACAATAGAATACATATGACTATAAGTTACAAGAAACCTTCACATCATAGACCAAAACACATGACATTAAGATAATACACATGACATTAAGATAATACATATGACATTAAGATAATACATATGGCATTAAGATAATACATATGACATTAAGATAATACATATGACATTAAGATAATACATATGGCATTAAGATAATACATATGACATTAAGATAATACATATGGCATTAATATAATACATATGACATTAAGATAATACATATGGTATTAAGATAATACATATGATATTAAGATAACATATATGACATTAAGATAATATATATGACATTAAGATAATACACATGACATTAAGCTGTCACAACCTTTCACATCGTAGACCAATACATATGACATTAAGATAATACATATGACATTAAGTAGTCAAAACCCTTCACATCGCAGACCAATACATATGACATTAAGCTGTCACAACCCATGACATCGTAGACCAATACATATGACATTAAGCTGTCACAACCCTTCACATCGTAGACCAATACGGTTATTACAGCAGATTATATATAATCTGTTTAACATTTTCTGCGAAACTGAATCCCGTTTAACTCGCTTATATTTGAACCGTCGAAATTAATAACAGAAGGGATTGTTATACCCCTATAAAATAGTTTCTATATAAACTCTATTGACAAAAATGCCAATAAATGAACTGTTCCGTCGAGCGGTGCAAAGAACTGTTAAAATCGACTGTTAAAATGTGCTGTTGGACCGGAGTGACGTCACACCTACAATTCGTGACGTCAATGCGACGTCAATCCTCTTATCGTGTGGTAAACAAACATAATGGCGGAAGGCAGCACTCGATTTGCGGAAGCAACAGAGGATGAAATTCAGAAGACTTTGAACGACCGTGACAGCAAAAACACGAAAAACGTTATCAGAACTGCTGAAAATCTTCTACATGAATACTGTGAAGCAGTTGGATGTACAGTTGGATCGCCCCTTACCAATGTTACAGTTTACGAATTGTGTGAAATCCTACGGAAGTTCTACTGCGCTACAAGGAAAAAAGACGGCAGTATGTATTACTCTTATGTATTACTCTTTAAAATGTTTTGAGTCAATGGGGTATAACAAAACAGTTATCGACTGGGTTTTCGGGCAACAAATGATTTGTTGGACCCTCACACAAACTGTTGCCCTCGGCCTTCGGCCTCGGGCAACAGTTTGTCTTCGGGTTCAACAAATCATCTGTTGCCCTCAACCCCAGTCAATAACTGTATACTGCTTCCAGTAGTGATTATTTATATAGGAGTTTATATATTTTAGTGGGTGTCACTTCAATGCGCCATACAAAAACAAACTGTGGTTTCAAAAAATATTACCTGTAAAAGTTGTTGCTACAACGTTTGTGGCAACACACCACCAAGAGAAAATTCAAAACAAATGAGAGGCCATCTAGGAGATCCTGATCTCCAATCGTTGATTTCTCACAGTTACGTGACGTTGAAAGCTAGTCCACGATGTCGTTAGGTAAACAGACAGGCGAAGATGACCTTGGTCTGGTAGAACTCCCAAATGAGACTGGTTTTACGAGATATAGCAACTGTCGAATCTGGAACAATGTAGGAGGGAAAGGCATGGACATAAAATGGAATACCTGGTAGTGTTCCAGTTCCCAGTCTTGTAGATTCTCACAGAACAATTACCATGTCAACATTCACACTATAGCTGTGTCTTGTGTTAACTTTAGTATGACTACATGTAGTTTTTTTATGGATTGGTTTCGCGTATCTACTGGTATCAATGCCTTTTCACTTTCATCATACTTAAAGATCAGGCATATGGTCGCCCCACAGTATGTTCATCTATGGTCATTATATTTCTACTATCGACCATATTTCATATATCTGGAGCATAAATCGGTTACGTTGATGTACCCCCGAGGTTCAGCGATATTAGAAAACGTTTTTAATATATGTGTTTAATGTCAGTTTGATCGTGTTCCGTGAAAATTGGATCATAGAAGAAATTTAGTTGGTCTGGTGATATCATTACGGGTACTCTTACTCATTTAGAGGCGTCTCCCTAAAGACATGAATGGTTTGAATGCTCGCAGAAACGATAGACGTACTGTACCCTACTGCATGATCACACCGGACGACTGATATAGAACCCTGTATCTTGCTATTTCGGGGGGCATTGCGGGAACCTAAAACTCTCCCACTCACTTTACACCTTAATACTGACCTTAGTTAATTGTCTTATTGTAGTCAGTATATTGTGACCACATGTCCCGGATATAAATAGACCACTTTGTGTTTTTCAGGTTAACAATTTGTATTTCCCTAATTAGACACGAGCCATGATACACTTAAAACGGTTGCTTAAATGCGACGCCAGGTAACGACGTAATTTTATAAAATAGGATTTTTCCAGAATACAATTTAATTTTTTTTTTTTTTTTTTCGTAAAATATTTCGAATACTGATTCACTTATTGATAGTTACAAAGACTAGGTCAATAATCTCTAAATTTGATTATCAACTTTTGTCATTGTGAGAAATTGGTTTTGAAATTTAGTTTGCTAGAGAGTAATTCACCACACTTTGTCTGTATTTTATTACTGTAAACTGATACGGCCTCTCGTTAGGAATAAGGATTCAACTCCACGAAAATTCATTATGAATATTTCGCCACTAAATAAAGTGTGTGTGTGTTTTGCTTAAAAAATTTAGAAAGATAAAGAAAGACATTGACACCAACGTGTTGTCTAAAATTAATACATGAGCTATTTCTCAATGTCAACTACATAAGATATGTCATCACCAACTCATAAGAAAGCACTCCATCAGTTATCCAATGACGAGCTATCCGGTGATTTCAAATATTGTTTTAAAAAAAAAGAAGCAATTATCAATGTTATGTCTTGTTATCCAACAAACAGCAAGAAGATGAAAAAGAATCTCCATAATGGATTTCGGTCTGGTTGGTATCAGTGGCAATTACTATTCGATATTTTACTACAGTGTTTTTAAAGATTCAATCCGTTGAGGTACCCATAGATACATTTCCTGGTTACTTTATAATTCAGTTGTTCAATTTCTTCTTGAAACAAAAGTTTCAATGTAAAAGAAAAATGTTGTTAATTGTGTGGAGTTTTTTTTAATTAAAGATAAAAACATGTATTTAATCAAGAATATATAATCTACATACATCGAAATGTTTATCCTATAAAATGTGATATGTATATAAACATTTTAAACAACATTTGTTCATAACACATTGTTTGTACTATTGTTCGGGATATAGTATACTTACTATAGGAGTTCACATGTGTTAAGGGTGAAAACAACAACAGGAGAAAATAGAGGAGAGGAAAAGGGTCACAACAGTAAGAAACTAGAAAATTACAAAGTGCTGCAATGTAGTGACAAATCAGCCTACAATGGCACTATATTCTCCGCCTTTGGTGTTACATGGCAAACATGACACCTTGTGATGCAGGCAGTTAGCGTCAGACGAGGTGTTTCAGGCAGTGGTTTGATTTCTAGGAATAGGTGTACTCCTTTGGCCTACGCTGTGTACGCCCTTTTACTTAAACACTTTTCACACAGAGACATCACTATCATTAGTACTGGTATGTCGATCGCCTACAAATTGCCCTTTCCCCATGAAAAGTAATAGTCGGAACAGACTTATCTTTAATTCCACATCCCTGACTACTAAAGGTCCGTTGATCAGGAGACGAATTAAGATGTCCCTACACCTGACAGTTTGCTTACACTGATTACTGTGTGAAGGTAATGTCCAGTACTGTCGTTCATACTTCTTCAGAAGTGAGAAATATCTCTCTGGTTGGGGTTATACACCGAAATGATTATAATGTACAGTACAACAAACATATTGATAAAAACACATGTGGGCAAAAAAATGTCCTCAAAGTGATTACCGGGGCAATGACAACAACAAAAATACAATAAAGCAAAATAATGCATGCTCTCATATCGCTCTAATAAATTTATTAGTATTTCCAACTGTTTATAACGACAGTTGAACTTGCCGAGAGAACACATCAAACTGCATCTCTCGTGAGTACGGAGGCGGCAGTCATCACGAATATATGATAGTCGGTTAGAGATTTTAAATATTTAAACATTGAAATCATGAGAGGAGCGGGTTTATTTCTATCGCTAAAGTTCGTTACGGCCTTTATAACAGATACTTATGGTTCTAACACAGTTTAGTCGTCAGTAATCTATTCCGGACATTATGTAAGTAAAACGTAAGGTCAACAGGCGGATAAGAATGTATTCTTTGTTTACTGTATAGGTAATAACATTCACGGGGGATTTAATTGCGCTATTTTTGCGGTAATTATATGTAGCCGAAAATAAATACCCAGCGATTATTTACAGAAGTATTTTCAACCGAATGGTTACAAGGCGTGGTTGCGCTAATTTTAATACCTGCGAATTAGGTCTGACTGGCAAATCCGCGAATTACTAGCCCCGTGAAAATACAACAGCTATACAGTACACTGACAAAAAGTCTTCAGGTCAAATTCAGGTCAATTTCATGTGAAAATGTACAGGTCTATTTAACATGAAAAGAGCAGGTTAGTGGATTCATGTCAACAAATTGACATGAGTTTGACCTGAATTTCACCTTCATTCACATTAAGATTTTAGAATTGACCTGAAATTAACTTGAAAATGTCTTCATGTGAAACTGGCCTCAATTTAATGAACGTTCGAACAACCGGCCCCAGATCAATATTTTTTCAGGTCAAATTTACCTCATGCATTTTGTCTGTGTAAAATACAACTAAATAATATAAAAAGATTCAGATACAATGTATACGACATCAACAGTGAAGCTAGGGCATTTAAGCTCTATAAAAATAGCAACATTGCTAAGGAAATCCCCTTCTGCCTTAATATCATGACGATCTAATAAAAAACACAACTGACGTCATAGTTTGTAGAATATTCATATTATCATTTATTAAATTTCTGACCACTAACGGTTTTGTCTATGCGTTTGTTCCTATCGATGAATACCATTTCTCTTTCTTTGTTAAATATGTTCTTAATTATAATGGATGTTTGATTTGATTTTATACATTAAATACATACATTTAAAATTAGAGTCTTAACTGTCGTTGGTAGGTTTAGGAAGGCAGATCGACGCAATCAATATATTTGTGTGTTTGTTTTATAAAGATTGAGTGTTTATGAAAGAGAAACTAAATAAAGAACTAAACAATGGATTTGTTTCCTGTCCTGATAAATAAATACATTGCAAATAAAAACAATGTCAGCTTTGGTGCAATGCATTTACTTAGTATGCTGTGTACTGGTAATGCTTTAAATTGAATCAAACAATGAGACAGTTAAGTATCCAATCATTACCGTATTTTCTCTACAAAATATGCCCCAGTATCACTCACTTTGGTAAAATAAAGAATATAAAGACGTTCTATACACTTTAGAAGGTAGAGCGTCGTGTTGTTCTAATTGGATGTGAGGAATAGGAGAATCATGTCGAGGATAGTACTTTTAATATCTTTAAGACATATTCAAGTTTAATGACAGGTTATTTCCCGATTGCCTTCGACAGTTTCTGAAGAATGAAGTGTTTATTTGTGAGAAAGTTTACAACAATAATCATGACCATGAATCACGAATTTCGAGTTCAGGATTGATATTACTGTAACATTCGGCCTTTTGAATAAAGAAAACCTACAAATAATTCCGACATGAAAATGAAACAATAAGTCTAGCTCAAAATCGATCAACTATGGCAAAATATGAACATGCTCAAATTAGAAACTGGGTTGGTACCATCGAAACCACAAGGTATATCAATAAGTCACACAACGAAGCCACAAGGTATATCAATAAGTCATACAACGAAACCACAAGGTACATCAATAAGTCACACAACGAAACCACAAGGTATATCAATAAGTCATACAACGAAACCACAAGGTATATCAATAAGTCACACAACGAAACCACAAGGTATATCAATAAGTCATACAACGAAACCACAAGGTATATCAATAAGTCACACAACGAAACCACAAGGTATATCAATAAGTCACACAACGAAACCACAAGGTATATCAATAAGTCACACAACAAAACCACAAGGTATATCAATAAGTCACACAACGAAACCACAAGGTATATCAATAAGTCACACAACGAAACCACAAACTATGTCAATGAGGATCGAACACACAACAAAACCACAAGGTATATCAATAAGTCACACAACAAACCACAAGGTATATCAATAAGTCACACAACAAAACCACAAGGTATATCAATAAGTCACACAACGAAACCACAAGGTATATCAATAAGGATCGAACACGCCTGATGTCATATCACACACGGAAATATTAACAAATTATCACACGTAGAGATAAATTGTATTAAGACAAAAATGATAAATATTACATACTATAAATATTGTTATATAGCATATCTAAATGATAAGATACAGATACTGAGATTTAATATAATAGTAATGATAAATTCGGCTTAAGGTGTATTTTAATGAGAAATAAGATGTAACTTAAACATGCAAAACAGCGACACGTTGATCGCTTATGTTACATATATATTTATGGAGAGAGATGTTTAATATAATCTTAAATAATGTGTATGTACATTTAACACCTTAAGCCAATCAGTTATTATAGATAATAGGATTATCACAGGTTTTTTAGCACATGTGCTGCAAAAATTATAACATGTTGATGGAACATAGACATAGCTAATCAACAATACTGGACACTTAAATTAAAATTGAAATTAGAATCCGGCTGAGTGTAATATATGATATGATCAAATATTGAATTTGACATGTATAGCTAAGCACTATCATTTGATCCCCCAAACGTATCATTACCAGAGCTTAAAGCACATGCATATATCACTGTCACAAAAATTGATATCAAAACTGAGGCTGTTCAAATGAAAATTTACTTCAATATATAGAATTCAGTTGCACAAAACGTGTTACAATATATTGAATTTTGAGTTATACACTGGTATCCATAAGTTCCTATTCACTTTACAGATAATATTCTGAAACTCAGTAAATATGATTATGACAGTATGTATTGTATTATCAAGCATCATGTTTTACAGTCTAGGAGTAGTCCATACGGTTAGTTATTATCTACATATCCTCAAAATGCAACATTTCTGTTATATTATTCATGTCTAATTTTGATAAATTGAGAGCGTATTTTCACATTGGTACCTCTTTTAAAAACAGTTCTTTGGAATTTCTTGGAAAACAGGTCCATCCCTTGAACCTCCCTGAAACATCAGGATGTGTTATTTAAAAAATCAATGCCATTGTCATTGACAAATTAATCTTCAAGGAATTGTAATGTTAACGTTTGGTGTGTACTTATAATAAATATACTAAGGGTGTACAGGTCGATGAAAATTTGATTTGGGCTCAATAATCTGTATTTGTCATTCTTGACTTTCGAGGCATTTCTATACAATTTTCGTTATAATACACACATAAATACTTAAGTAGCACTGTTATGATTGAGGGTTGTAGAGTTAAAAACCCTTCGATCAAATGTCTATTTTCAGGCAAATGCAAAAATACCCAACAAACAATTCCACCAATGATCGATCAAAACATGTATTGATCGTAACACGTGATTACCAAACTGCTACCATCCTTCTTTATTTAATGGGAAACTGATGAGCTCAGACGAAACTCTCTACACTGACATATGTCATATTCCTATGAAATAATACAAAGTCATTACACCTGTGTATGATCATTAGAATAGAATCTGGGTCGCTCCTGACAGTGGGATTATACAGGGTACGATAGCATTGGTTAACCAGCAATATCACAATACATATGTACGTAATAAACGTATAGATATAGTATCGATCTGGACACTTCGATAACATAACAAATAACATACTAGTCCACTCATTAAAATATGAAATGTGTTATTTAAGAGCACGGCGTGATGATTTCATCGTAGATGCATTTCCTTTATATTCCATTTAACTGTTTGGAGACAAAGTCTGCAGTAGTCTGGTCCAAAAAGGCTACGTAATCAAATGTGATCTATTTCAGATTCAATCCTTTGATCTGGCGTGTTAATCTCGTAGAATCTCGCGGTACAGAGAATCACTCGTGACATCCTAGTCTGTGAAGGAGTGCCGTGTCTTAATGACATAGACGCTTTGTTCTCGCTACGTATTAACTCATTAAGTGGCTTCATGCTGGTACCGTATCTGCCAAGGAAGGATTGGGATTTCTCTGAAGAGATGTTTCCATATTCCAGGAATTATCTGTTTTTGTCTCCAAGGACGCGGCATCATGTTTATTTGTTTATGTTTTGTTCAAAGCTGGCCGCCATGGCCGCTCGACTGACACACGAGTTACTGTAGGCCTACACCACTAGCTTCAGTCTATCGGCGAATACATCGCTTTCCGTCAAACTAATCGTAATTCGATCAGATTAGCTTTTTCTTCTACCACATAACGAATGATATATATTATCCTTTAGATTGCTATAGTTAAAATGTTAAAATTTCCTACCGTAATAGTTCAAGCATTTCATTGACATTGAGGTGCATAAAATGTCCCACGATAAAGGCATCAATAAGCATTGACTTAATTTTAAAAATGATATCCATGCAACGGGGTTGGCAGTTCAGCTGACGTCATCTTCGCTGTGAACATGAGGCCTTATGTTCATAGCAAAGTATGTATTCCACTTTGTCACACAAGACCCACCCAGGCCCCCTGTGAGGTACGTATTCCACTCTATCCGATAAGACCCTCCCATGCCCCCTGTGAGGTACGTATTCAACTTTGTCCCATAAGACCCACCCAGGCCCCCTGTGAGGTACGTATTCCACTCTATCCGATAAGACCCACCCAGGCCCCCTGTGAGGTACGTATTCCACTCTATCCGATAAGACCCTCCCAGGCCCCCTGTGAGGTACGTATTCCACTATCCGATAAGACCCACCCAGGCCCCCTGTGAGGTACGTATTCCACTCTATCCGATAAGACCCACCCAGGCCCCCTGTGATGTACATATTCCACAATCCTACAACACCCACCCAGGCCCCCTGTGAGGTACGTATTCCACTCTATCCGATAAGACCCTCCCAGGCCCCCTGTGAGGTACGTATTCCACTCTATCCGATAAGACCCATCCAGGCCCCCTGTGAGGTACGTATTCCACAATCCTACAACACCCACCCAGGCCCCCTGTGAGCTTCTTATCATAGTTAACGTAGGGATCTACAGTCACTGAACTAAGCTGAATCCGCAGATTGACATCACTGATATAATGCCGAATTTGTTTCAATTATTTATTTATTTACTTATTTATTTATTGTCAAAGATGTCCAAATAAAAGGGAAAATCATCAAAAATGTCAAATGGGCGACATTTACCTTCAAACTATGAAGTCATATGATAATAACCTGATTGTGTAGCATGTATTGATTTCAGGGGACTACCTACAGGCATATCACTGTGCCAGCACAGATCGTCCGTAATCACGTGATTCATCCTTATTCTGCTGCATTTCCACCTGTCGTGCCAACCTGATGAACACTAAAAAGTCTTATAGCAATAATAATTTAATTGACAGATAAAACATTCATAAATTGTTAACTTTTTAGCTGTAATCATTATCAGCGTAATTTATGTATGCTTTTGCACGAACCTGGAATGAAACTGTGACAATAAACAAGCAACATGGAGGGAACCATTGCTTACGCTCTAATGGCAACGTCAGCATGTATAAATTTTGTAACTTGATTAAAGTACAAAACAGTTGATGAATGGTGTGTCACATGGCGGGAAAATACCGAGAAAGCAAATTGTATAAAGACAAAAACTAAATAGCTTGAATGAGAATATCAAAATTTATAGTTTGATTTTGGGCGAGATATTTTTTGAGAATATTTATTCAATATATTCTTTTATAATGTGATTTTTATATTTAATTTCACATGTTAAAACATAATTTCCGTGATAAAAAAAGTTAATTCATATTAAATTCAACAAGAAATCCTAAAAAAAAATTAGATTCCAATCGTATACAACCTACATGTAAATCCCTATATAAGTGTGTCTCCGATCTGATACGAATCCTCTAACAGGTAATAAAATGTAGATGGAGCTGGCATTAGATCATATTAACCAGCTATCGTCTCGTCAATTTAGGACTTGATATCCTTGCAATATCCAGACCCCTTAACAAAGAGAGAAGCGAAGAATTTGGACTCGATTTTGTTAAGATAACGAGATTATGGACATGGGATAATTTTTGTACCGGAAGTGGATACTAAAGGTACGCGTGTATTGTCGGCTTTACGACAATCCTCACAGGATACTAATTGTATGTGGAAGGAAACGATGGAGGTATATCGGATAATTGCAGGCGAGCCAAAGCTATATTGACGCGACTAATTGTCCCACTGGAATAGCCGGAACACAGTCCTCGAGACTGGTGGAAAAACATCTTCGGATATGAAATATTCAGGTAATTGAATAATAGGAAATGGTCTGGTAGGAAGATGGGCTGCGAGTTTGAGCTACATGTCAAGAAGGAATGTTTTCGTAAGCCTTGCAACAACACGTGCCAAAATTCCATGAGGCTTTGGACACATTTTTAGTTGGAAGCAACAATATAACAAAGATATCGATCTATCACATTGTCACTGAACAAGTACAGATGTCTAGGATACTAGTCCTGGTCTGACAGGGCACGTGGGACCTCGTGCGTCTGTCGTGACTCATTAATACTGTCTGAAATGAGGACCTTACATATTGATATATTTAAAATTGTCTCCGATTGATCACCAATTCTGCTGTTTAAAACATTATTTTAAGTATGATTTCATGGCGTCAGATGATTGAGTATGCGTACAATGGCAAGTATGCGCTCATTGTTATAGTTCACAAGTCCTATCACTGATTGTGAAGCTCACTGGTAGCGACCATAGCTAAATGCTTACACTAACATTTAAAATATTAATCAGGATCGAAAATTCCAATGCCAGACTGATTATTTTACACACAAACTGTATGAGGAGTTGAACAAAAAATCAAAAGTAATCACAAAAAAATAATTTTGATTTCCAAAGGTAAAATCGAAAGCATGAAAAATGATAAAACATTTCAATATTATCTTGCCAAAACATCACTATTGATTGAACGCATAAACCTTTGCAAAACTTACCTAAACTTTGCCCCCCAAAAAAACATTACAAAATAAACAATGAAGTAAGTCACCAAGCAAGCATGCAAGTAAGTAGGTAGGTAAGTGGGTAACAAAGTTAGTAAATCTATTTTTATTTACTTTAGGCAATTAACATTGCCGTATATATGAGATAACTGCATAAACGTGGCATAGCTGCTGCATGTGTTCAAAGCAAATATCTTAACAAACAAAGAGAAAGTAAAGTATTGATGACGAGCCTGTATATATATGTACGGCACTATTTTTTTAAAAATTAAGTATCATATTAAGATGCTATATAATTTATAGACTGACGACTTTCGGTCATCCCTAAGTCATCACTATGATATTTGTTGTGTGTTATCAGGGTTCGCCAACGATATTCTAATTATTTAACACAAGGTATAGCATTAAAAAACATATTTTGAAGTAGAACATGGAGAAAAAGACAACATGGTTTAAGCACTTTTACTTCAATACTTTCTGCTATAAATCAGGCATTTTTGAGATATATATTTTGTTTTTGTTTTACTGTTCCTGCTCAAAACAAAAACAACACATGTGCTTAAACCTAACAGTTAGTAGGAAGAGTTTTTACTTCAACCGAGTAGAAACTGGTGAAGTATCCGAACGTTATGTTGTTCCGACATGAAGTGTGGTAATACACAGTAAGCGTGATCTATCCTGTATGCTAGATTGAGACATGTACGGTGTTTAAATGTCCAAATTAACATGTTAACTCCGTCAAAGAATAAGTGACGGGGAATGAAATGCCAAATAAAAATGACTTCAAGACAAGGTTTACGTTTTAAACCATTCACACAATGTTTCGGAGGGTATGGATGTAAGAATTGTATCTGGTATACCACTGGTTCGTGAGAGGCGGGGACATTTTAGATCATGATATCTTCTCTTCTTTCTAAACGACATGTTCTTCCTAACGTCTCTATTGTCACCTTCCTACCTTTGACCTTTTGAATCTTCTACCAAAATCTTAACAATGATACTTAGTCAATCCTTAACGGACAATCACCACTGGAAGAGTGTCCCGTTCCGGTGTCTGTATAACGGACTGGGACAGATGTCATACAGATGTGTCTGTGACATGACATCCCGGCGTCAGTATAACGGACTGGGACAGATGTCATACAGACGTGTCTGTGACATGACATTCCGGCGTCAGTATAACGGACTGGGACAGATGTCATACAGACGTGTCTGTGACATGACATTCCGGCGTCAGAATAATGGACTGGGGCAGATGTCATACAGATGTGTCTGTGACATGACATTCCGGCGTCAGTATAACGGACTGGGATAGATGTCATACAGACGTGTCTGTGACATGACATTCCGGCGTCAGAATAATGGACTGGGGCAGATGTCATACAGATGTGTCTGTGACATAACATTCCGGCGTCAGTATAACGGACTGGGACAGATGTCATACAGACGTGTCTGTGACATGACATTCCGGCGTCAGAATAATGGACTGGGGCAGATGTCATACAGATGTGTCTGTGTCATGACATTCCGGCGTCAGTATAACGGACTGGGACAGATGTCATACAGACGTGTCTTTGACATGACATTCCGGTGTCTGTATAATGGAATGGGAACAGTTGCCATGCCTATGTGTCTGTGACATGACATTCCGGCGTCAGTATAATGGACTGGGGCAGATGTCATACAGAAGTGTCTGTGACATGAAATGCCGGCGTCAATATAATGGACATGGGACAGATGTCATACAGACGTGTCTGTGACATGACATTCCGGCATCAGTATAATGGACTGGGGCAGATGTCATACAGATGTGTCTGTGACATGAGATGCCGGCGTCAGTATAATGGACATGGGACAGATGTCATACAGACGTGTCTGTGACATGACATTCCGGCATCAGTATAATGGACTGGGGCAGATGTCATACAGACCTGTCTGTGACATGACATTCCGGCGTCAGTATAATGGACATGGGACAGATGTCATACAGACGTGTCTGTGACATGATATTCCGGCGTCAGTATAATGGACATGGGACAGATGTCATACAGACGTGTCTGTGACATGACATTCCGGCGTCAGTATAATGGACATGGGACAGATGTCATACAGATGTGTCTGTGACATGAAATGCCGGCGTCAGTATAATGGACTGGGGCAGATGTCATACAGACATGTCTGACATGACATTCCGGCGTCAGTATAATGGACATTGGACAGATGTCATACAGACGTGTCTGTGACATGACATTCCGGCGTCAGTATAATGGACTGGGGCAGATGTCATACAGAGGTGTCTGTGACATGGAAGTCCTGTGTCTGTATAATGGACTAGGAGAGATGCCATGTAAATGTACCTGCGAAATGACATTTCATAGAATGGCTCTATAAAAGGGCGCTAAGTTGGAATAATTGCCGTCCTTAAAATATGAGAGAGTCAAATATTCAGTCTACTTTTACCACATAACTGGTATAGGCTCTCTTTTTTCCCCATCACTTGTTTATCAAAGGAATATTTATGAGACGTTGTCACGAAGTCTGACGTCATATACTATTTATATTTCTTGTTATTGTTTTGTTTTGAATTTGTTTTACCACTCGTCGACAATCAAAGTCATCTGCGTTTCCTTTTAATATAGCAATCAATCTTACTTGAGTATCTACCAAACTTAAAGTCGTTTGCATTATTACTGTTAATCGATGTTTTTTTTGTATTTATATCACATGTTTTCTAATATTTCTCTAATGGTAAGGATGGCTTTGTATTTAAGGCACGACATATAGCATCATTAGTCCATCTTAATTAAGTGATTAAACCACCAGATACTACCAGGAAGCTTGTCTCAAAATGAAACCGGCTGTTGACTTGACAACCAACGAGGGCAAGCAGTCAAACATATCTTATTTATAAACTACGTGTACTTTTCTGATTGTCAGGGACAACACCACGGTCGTCAATAAGGGACGTGATGATAGGTGAATTGGCTAACAATTGTGTCGTCTGCTCTGGATCATTGAATGAGATCTATCACAACACTCATTGCATCTTTTGAATTGCCCTTCTCTACCACTAGTCGTGCATTGATTTTCCTTGTTCAACTGAAAGAATTACATAATTCTATAAAGGTCTGTTCATTGTAGTAAGTTTTTTTTTCAAATGTATATCGACTTAATAAAAACTGGTTCTTTACAAAAACACTACCTGGTAAACCAAAAGACAAAGAAAGTGTTCCGATTTGGGTTTAAAAGCACTGCAACCATTAGAAGCACATGGAAAGCATTATATTCAATGTGGAGCATGAACAAATGTCAATATAATGCTGATTGTCCTTTTAGTTTCTCGCGTCCGTAAAACACACCTGTCTAGATCGATAAAACACACAATGTATACATGATCCCCGGATTGTCTGAACACTGATGGACGAGATCAATCTACAATTAGATTCATTAATATAATCGATTAAGCACACCCGATCTGTCGCTGGCGCCCTCTATTTACAAAAATATTTACATTTTATTAATACTATTATCAATATTCACCTTGCCATAAAGAAGAATGCACTTGAAAAAAACCCAGACACGCATGCTCGTTTCGACATGAATTCTGATTAAATATGTACCTTAGGAGAGCGTGTTGTGTCCTTATCACTGGTTCGACGCCACATATTTTATTTCCGTTTTCAGTGGAAAAAGAGTTGACGATTCTAAATGTAGGAGTGCACGACTTAAATAGAAACAGAATTACATTGCACAGTGTAAAAATAGCAGGGAGAACAAGATCCGTATCTGGTGCTAGCTGTTCACCGAGACAGACAAATGGTACAGCCATGCTGAAGAAGCATAGATCCACAGTGCCCTATCGCGTAAAGCTTCATTTTTGTAAGCTTTCGTGTAAACGTGATATTTAAGCTTTTATGTGAACATGATTTTTATTCTGCTTCATTACCCTCCAGGTGATAATCGTTTGTAATGTAATAAGACAAGTAAAATAAACCAGGAAAAATATTTTAATGTCTCTTTCTATTTGCTAATACATTGTACCTCACGCATGTCACGCGCACGTAATAAAATTACCAGAAAAGAACTCGTCCGATAGGTGGATTTATACTCCAGATATCACTAACCGACATGGTATTATCTAACATGCATTATCGCTTTATATAACTATGCCAATCGAAGTATATTTTGGAGGAGTACGTTTATATAATTCTGTACTGGTAGGTTTGCGTGACCACATCCTATACCAGTACTGGACTATACCTTAATGGTTTCCATTGTAACTCCTAATGTGATACTTCTATTATTGTCACGACGGGGATAATCCGCGGAACACGATTTTAGCACAGTATAACACTGAGATTCTAACCCCTTATCAGTGGCGTAAACTAATTGACGTCACATACCCTTCTGTTTGACAAATGACATGATTGACATTGATATCAAACCCATTGCAGAGTCTGAACTATAGTGCCATATGGTTCAGCCTAGTATACCGTTAGACTGGAACCATCCTACAGACCCGATTACGTACAGTATATAATATAAGGTACTTTTGGTGACTTCCGAACTATTCGGTTTAGCTGTGTGATGCATGATAAGATATCGTCATATTGTAGCGGCTATATATAAACACAAATGGCCCGATTTCTCTCTTCTGAACGGAACTCGGACCAACATCACGGCAGATTAAATACTAGAGATAATTACTCCCATGCCCCTGGTCGTTATTGAATTAAAGCATTTAAGGGACGCGCTGTATAACCAGGAAGTTCTTCCTATCCAGGATGAGAAAATATGCCAGAGGGAATTACCAGTTTTATCATGTTCTGCTTTCGTTATTTGTATATATCACCATAATTGGATTAAAATCCCCCGTTTTATGTTTCTCGGTATCAATAAATGATAAAAGTGTCGCAATAACAATACATTTACGATGTCGATTTCTGATCATTTAATATACCACACCGATCAAATTTGACATAATTTAAATCCGCCAACTCTGAAAATAACTTTATTTTTAATTTCACATAAATGTCAGACGTTTTATATGGCAATAGTGCAGCACCAACCAGAACACATCAATAATACACACTAATGTCAGACTGTTTAAAGCCAAACGTCCTAAAACAGTATCAAACGATCGGCATACAATGCGAGGTATGTATAGGTGTTGGACTGTTGATTTTGTAATGTCAAAACATGATATAAAAGGAAGTAATGTCAATGGTGCCACACCCGTATCGATCAGTATGGCGCTGACACCGCTGTCACACAATGTGGCGATGACACCGCCAGTGTCACAAAGTGTCAAACAGTGTCAGATGGTTTAATATCTATAATGATATACCGATACTAGACTTCTGATACCACAAACACTATCGGACAGTTGACATTCCTCAAAGCACACCACTATCGGCTACCTGACACCAATGGCGCTCATTGTTTTCGACACCAACTTTTACACTGTGGTTTTATAGAGATTACTATTGATCGCACTAGAACATGGGTTTATCAAATGTATTCAACGAAGGCGCCGAGTATGTCACCTCACTGTTGGATTTTACCTACTTTTATATTCCTAATGCAATTTGTCGGTGTAGTCAATGTCAGCTAAGGCGACCTCTTCGTACGGTGACGCAATATACATGCTCTTCGGGCCCCACAAGTGAAATCGCTGCAACCGGACTAATTAAATTGAGTTATGCTGTTGCTCCTAAAGGGTTCGCTGAGGCACTTCTGTTTACTGTGTACTGAATAAAACATGCATTCTCAATAGGATCTCGCTTGATGCGTATTATTCAACAATTGCATGAAATACCGTCCGCCTACAAGCCGCCATCAACCCACCATCAATTCGCACTCACATCGCATGTAGCGTTTACGCTTGTTGGAGAAATACCATACACGCAATCAAGCAGGCAAACGATCGCACAACCTTTGCCTTCCTACCGAAATCTTATACATGTATATCCGATATATCCGATATATCGAATTTTGGTTCCAAATGAAGTTCACGCGATTCCACTTAAACGTTTTCTCCACTGACACAGTATGCAGAGGTACGAATTGAAAAGGCCTACTATGACCTCTCGAACTATCTAGGACCCCAGAAAAACTAAAGAAATATAAACAAATAACCATTCTGACTTTCTCCGTTGATTTTATGATTCAACATTACGTCTTTTCTGTGACATTTGCGAGGTAGACAATTCTAGGAATCAAATATTAATTCGTAGCGAGATATAAATATGAAAGTTCCTGTTAGTCCATCGATATTTGATTATACTAGTACAACAGGTCCATTGCATAACTGTCGTAGTTATAAATGTTTCAGTTTGAATATAGAACTATAGACCATTAACCGATATATAAACGTGTAATTGCCAAGGTCATCTTGCTGGTAAACCGTTCAATATCAGGCTGGTATAATAGGTTACCAGTCGGGCTGTACACACAACACATGCAAAACTAGTACCATGTACTTAAACAATAAATGGTACTCCAAGTCTATTGATTCTTAGTAAATCGAACGAAATATGAAATTAAGTATCAACACGAAATACAAATTGATGATTGATGTGTATTTATTTTATAGAAGGTTATGGTGGAATATGTATGCGTTATGCATATGAACATGAAAAAGCTTCGGGCATGTTTTATGTGAGATAGTGGTGGGTATGTCAATAGCTTCAATGTATGTTTAGGTAAGATGGCGGAAGGTATATGAATGGTTACATTGTATGTTAAGGTAAGATGGCGGAAGGTATATGAATGGTTACATTGTTTGTTTAGGTAAGATGGCGGAAGGTATATGAATGGTTACATTGTATGTTTAGGTAAGATGGCGGAAGGTTTGGTTTGTTTTTGTTTAACGTCCTATTAACAGCCAGGGTCATTTAAGGACGTGCCAGGTTTTAGAGGTGGAGGAAAGCCGGAGTACCCGGAGAAAAACCACCGGCCTACGGTCAGTACCTGGCAACTGCCCCACGTAAGTTTCGAACTCGCAACCCAGAGGTGGAGGGCTAGTGTTAAAGTGTCGTTACACCTTAACCACTCGGCCACCGCGGCCACCGCGGCCCCCTGGCGGAAGGTATATGAATGGTTACATTGTATGTTT